>NC_080084.1:17546668-17852772 GCF_949987535.1 Balaenoptera acutorostrata | reverse complement strand
ACTGTCCCCTTTGTAAAGAAAGCTTAAAAGAGGTAAACATTTTTATGCTTATCTGTTTATTGGTCTTAAGTGTAGCAACATGGTTTGATTTTATTCAGCCATGGCAATGATTAATAGGTTCAGAATAAATTACATTGTATACGCTGAATGACCAAAAGGGATTCTGTTTTGTTACCCGTATGCTAGTGTTAGAGAAAAGTGAGTTGGGAGAGGGGAGGAGAAAGCAGGGAGGGTCTGAAGGCCAAGACCCCTTACTTAATTTTTTAAACAAAGGGAGGTGTGGTCAAGTACCTGGTCAGGAATCTATTGAATTTTAATGATGACAGTATTGGGGAAGCCCAACTGCCCTGCCTCCCACCACCATTTTTAGGCTAGATTTCAGGTCTAGTCCAATCCCCTTAACATCTGGAGCAACTGTGTCCAGTAGAACTTTCTGCATTGATGGAACTGCTCTGTATCTATGCTGTCCAACATGGTAGCTACCAGCCACATGTGTAGAAGGAACTGTATTTAAAATTTTGTTTAATCTTAATTAACTTACATTTCAGTAGGCACATGTGAGTAGTGGCTACCGCACTGGACAGCACAGCTCTAGAAAGCGGTGGCCTGGCGAGAAGAGAGGGAGGCACGGCTTCCCACTTCCCTCCTTGTCTAGTAACTGAAAAGCACTAATCACCTGCATTAGCAAACAGCTGCATCTCAGGTGGGTGTCTTCCATAACCAGTGGGAGAGCAACACCCTCTCAGTCGTGCTTGAGTGACGTGAAGTCCCCAAAGGTGAGGCCAAAGCCTTCGAATTCTGAGTTCCAGTTGCAGTGGTAGCATTGATCAGGGAGAGTGCTTCTGTCCCTGGATTGTTTGAAGAAAAGAAGTGTCTTCCAAATAATTTAAAAATTGATAAAACCATTTTGCTACTGAAAACACAGTTATTTCCTATACATAAAACATAGCTCTGTACAGATATCCTATGGCATGTATGTATTGTTATAGCATAACCAGCCTATATGTAGTAAAACAGAAAACCACATAAAGAATGTTCACAAAGTCAGGAAACATAAGATAAAAAAACTTCCTTCTTAAAGAGTTTGTTCGTTATTTCAACTAGTATACTCAGTGTTTTCAGGTGAAGTACTCTAAACATGCTGTCTTTCCTGGTTTTCCAGAGTTTTTAGATACGCTCATATATTTATTATGCTTTTTTCAGATTAACATTTAGATACATTGCTTTAGATTTAGAGTTCTCTCACCTGAAAAAATGTCTGGACTTTTAAGGAAAATAAAAATAAGGATATTATTTTAAAACATAACATACTGTTTAAAAATAACTTTATCCTTTGTCCTGACCTGAAGACACCCTGTATAATATAATTGGTAAAGTCTAAATATATATTTACAAGGATAAAATTGACGTGCTCTACAGTTTTCTACTTCTCCTACTTGTCATTTCATTTTGCTCATTTTTTCATTTGAATACATTTTAAAGCAGTAGCAGTATACTAGTCCAGTGATGTACCATTTTCCTATTGTTGGGTATGTAAGTTGTTTTGTTTTGTTTTAGTATACTGTGGTTTGTGTCTTTTGACACTGTGGTTTGTGTCTTTGACTCTTAGGGTAAATTCCTGGGAGGAGAATTACTGGATCAAAGGACGTATATTTATAAGACTCTTACTAAAACCAATTGCCAAATTGCCTAGGTCCCGAGTAATGTACAAAAATAGATTCTTACCAGCACTGTAAGAGAGGCTGTACTTCCCAAATTTAATACATGAGTCTTAAATTTTAAAACATCTTAATTTAATAGAAAACGGTAATGAAACTGCTTTTATAGTATCTGTCATTTGATTAATTTTATAATAAACTCTTCAGTTATGTGTGTACATATTATCTGCTCAAGAGTACGTCTCTCCAGTCTACAGCCCAATGGTTCTCAAAGTATGTTCCCCTCACCAGCAGCATCTGTATCCCCTGGGAACTTCTTAGAAATACAGATTCTCAGACCCTACCCCAGAGCCACTAAATCAGAAACCCTGGGGTGGGGCTCAGCAATCTGCATTTTAACAAGCCCTGGTTCATGCTAAACCTTAAAAACCACTACTATAACCCATTTCCCCACCATTCATATTTCCTACTCTGTACTTCATTGGATAATGACAAAATTTTTTGCTGGATCTACAGAGAAAAAGGTGGCTTCTCTTTATCTTGTGATTGTCTCCCAAGAGTTTTTCCTCATTACTTTTATTAAATAATTGGTATTGGGCTTTTTTTTTTTTTGGTCCAAAATCCTGCACACACACTGACCTGGTCCCTGGCCCTATGCAGTTCTTAGTTTAGTTACAGAGATATAATGTATCCCTGTCCATGTAATATAGTGCGGGGTATGGTAACTGCCTTTTACATGGTAAAGGTGGTAACTGCCTTTTATATGGTAAAGGGTTAAGTAAGGGATTCTTGGGAGACAAAAATTAACACTTTATGCAAAAGGTAAAATTGGAGCCAGACCCTGAAGGATAGTCAGATGGCTTTTGGCAGTTGGAAGAGAGAATAACACAAAAATGCATGAGGGTGGCAGTGTTCAGAGTATTAAGGGAGTGGCACAAATGGACCATTTTATACAGAGGGTGGCTCACATAGGAAAAGCAGCCTCTTAATAAGGGGATCATTAGTCATAGTGGGATGACAATGGAAGGAAAATCTGAAAGAAAAATTACCTGGAAACTCTGCCACTGAAATGGGGGACAAAAAAAGGGGAGTAGTTTTGCTTTTCTTAAATAAGGCAAATGCATCATTTTCTTCATTCCTTATCTTATTTTTGTTTCTCAATTCAAATGCTAGTTTCAGATACTCATGCACTGTGAGATGGTGTGGGAGATGGCAGGGCAGCGCTGACTGCTGCTAATAAAGATGTATGATCATAGCAAGACAAGGGTCTTATATACAGAACTTGGTTCAGGTTGCAAGTATGTGTCTTTAATGCTCTTGAGCTAAGCCTCAGGCAGGTTTACCTGTTTAGCACCATCCATTGTAATGGTCCCCCTCACTAATTAAATTCAGAACTGACTGTATAAATATGTAATAAAGACTTTACTATATCAAGTTAAACTGTTTTGCCTGTTTTATACTGTAGGAAAAAAAGCACTGGAATGTAAAATAATATTGTTTTTCAGTATCTAGCAGATAGGAGGTACTGTGTCACACAGCTGTTGGAAGATTTAATAGTGAAGTATCTGCCTGATGAACTGTCTGAGAGAAAAAAAATATATGATGAAGAAACTGCTGAACTCTCACAGTAAGTTTCTTCTCATAAAAATTAACAATCAAATTACGAACTACTACCCTCTGAAATAGTAAGGAGAAGCCTCACAGCAAGCTGGGTTCTGTCTTTAGTTCAACCCAGTGTAGTCAAAGGCATATTTTAAACAAATATTGGCCAGCTTCCCCTGTCCTCAACAGACGCAAGTTTTTAAAAGTTCATTTGGTAACTTCTAGATGTTCTGTTGGGAGTGACTGACTCAGCTCTCTGCCCTGAAGCAGTGTTTTAGGTGGAGGAGAGTTTTCCTCCAGTGACATCAGGCCCTGGAATCAATCGGGAATGGAGAGCAGTGAGGTGGTTGCTGGGAACTGCATCCCTCAGGCATCAATCAAGGTGGTGCAGGGGGAAGGTGGAGGATAAATGGCCTGGATTGGCAGGAGGGTTAGCCAATCAGAGGTTTGAAGGGGGTGGGACCTTGAGGCCTGAGACTGAAATTGGAAGGGGTGACTTAGGGGCTAAATTCTCAATTAATGAAGATATTGACTGTTAGCAGAAATGACTTAGTATCAGCAAGGTGAAAAACCTGGTGGTAACTTTGGGATTCAGTGGTACCACTAGTAAGAGCACATAAAAGCTAATTGGGGCTGGGTAGGTTGGACATGGTTTTGTTGCTCTGTATAGCTTTCTTCTACCTTTCTCTTCCCCTGTCTTTTCACCAGTCTCTTCTTGAGTGTCCAAGTTTCTTTCATGGGTTTCTAATTTCTTACTTTTAACTGGACACTAAAGACCAAAATGGTCATTTTTATATGCTGTTTCTATTTTTAAAAAATACAGATTAAACATTTTATATTTCTAACTTTCTAAGAAAAAAATAATTGTGCTTGCAGATTTTCCTTTTCAATATGTGTCTACCAAATGTCTTCATTGGGCCAGTGGCCTTCAATAGAAGAAAAGTTTCTGATCTTTTCTTTATAGAAGTTGATATTGATTTGTCTCCTCATGGAACTGATATTTTACTGGGTGATTTTATGATAGAAAATATTCTGATGTGAGGATTATAAGCCTTTTTGACCAACACTGCAAAAAGCTAGGATATAAGAATGCTTCGGATATATTTTTGAAATACTAAAACATAGTGACAGGACCAGACCCCTCACAGAAGAGTGGAAATCCATGGATGACAGAAAGAGTAGTGATGTGAGGGAAGCTGAGTGTGATGGAAAGGCTTCAGGGAATCTTGCTGTGTACTAACAGGGCTGTTATTTTAAGGGGTAGCTCATCCCCTGGTACTTACAAGTTTTGCTAATTAAGAGGTATACTGGCTTCCCCCCTCCTCCAGTTTTTATGTTCATAAGAGTGCTCAATGATGGCAGAATATACAGTTTTAAAAGTAGAGGAACTAGGACTGGTATGTTAAACGTGTGTATTAAATATTGCCTTTACTTAAGTAATTTGTGGTCTTTTTGAAGAAAGACTAGAAAATATTAGTGGGGGGGGGAGCCATAATCTGTAACCCAAACGTAATCATCATTGGCATTTTAGCATATATCCTTCCCAATTTTAATGTATATAAATACATTTTAAATAAAGATGGGATCATTTTAATCCTATCATTTCTGTAACTTCCTTTTCTCATTAATCTGAACATTTAAACGTAGTATTTTATGGTTACGTCATAATTTATTTTACTGGCCTTCTCTTTTTGCTTCTAAGTTTTGGCTACTATACACAGTGCTATGTTGAACAGTCTTATAGTACTTGCAGGAAAAAAAGTGAGCCTTTTGGTTCAAAGGATATGAATCTTTTTGAAAGCGTTTGATGCATATGGCCAGATTCTTCTTCAGCATGGTTGTGCTATTCACACTGCCAGTTTTCCCACACCCTTGCCAAAGCTGCGCACTGCCTTTATCCTTCACATTTCTTGCCAATATGGCAATAACAGTGTTGTCATTTTAATTATCTGGAAAAAATGTTATCTCATTGAATTACCTGTTTTTGTTAATATGAAAATATTTTAATGCCTAAAAATTTTGAATGATTTGCTTTTTGTCTTTTGTGGGACCTCACGTTTTCTTATTGTTATCTAAGAGTAAGAGTATACTAACTCTGTCATGTTAGAAATATTTTAAACAGATTTTAATATAAAATAGTAACTATAATCAATTGCTTTGTGATTCATAAAGATACTTAGCTCTATATGATAACTTTGTATATCAAATTCAAATTTACTAGTAAGAGGATCACCAACAGATTTTTAGGATTAATATTGTATCAGTATGAGCTTAAATGAAAAGGATGCTGATTCCTTTTCTTACCAAAAATAAAGATCACCTGATTTTAGAGTGAATTTGCCTATTATTTATTACTGTTGCAAGCTTCACTCATTTTTGTTGTATGTCCTGATATATAATAATGAAACATTTTTCTTCTTCAGCTTGACCAAGAATGTTCCAATATTTGTTTGCACTATGGCCTACCCCACTGTGCCTTGCCCTCTTCATGTATTTGAGCCAAGATACAGATTGATGATTCGAAGAAGTATACAGACTGGAACTAAACAGTTTGGGATGTGTGTCAGCGATACACAAAATGGGTATGCTTTTTATGTAAATATTTTTATTGATTCTGGAATTTTCTTTGAATATTGCTGAGAACTTGCATGCTTGTTGCTTGAACTTTGATATTAATTGGAGTTTTTCCTTTAGTTTTGCAGATTATGGTTGTATGTTACAAATTAGAAATGTACATTTCTTGCCTGATGGGAGGTCTGTGGTTGACACAGTTGGAGGAAAGCGGTTTAGGGTTTTAAAAAGAGGGATGAAAGATGGATACTGCACTGCAGACATTGAATATCTGGAAGATGTTAAGGTATTAAAAACTATTCTTTTTCAGCATGCTCTGGTATACTGT
Organism: Balaenoptera acutorostrata; assembly: GCF_949987535.1. Classification (NCBI taxonomy): domain Eukaryota; kingdom Metazoa; phylum Chordata; class Mammalia; order Artiodactyla; family Balaenopteridae; genus Balaenoptera; species Balaenoptera acutorostrata. Next base: position 17,846,613 of record NC_080084.1, on the reverse strand, counting down.
GTCCTAGGCATTGTACACGCATAAAGGCTGATAGGAACATTAACCAGTTCTTCCTGTCAGAGACCCTCAATACTTAAACAGATTAGCTCCAAGTTACCTTTTCCTCATCTTGCTCTTAACCATCCTGAGTTCCAAGAGAACTTGGGAGACCAGCACCTAGATATATTGTTCATTTCTACTGGCTTGACAGCCAGCACAGTGCCTAGAATGTACGTGTGTATTCGCATGGTAATTGCTTAACAATAGCAGTGGATTCAATTGAACTTCCAATCCATGTAAGTTATGAAACCTGCTAATTCCTACCCTTTTAAACTGAATTTATTAGTAGTCAAAGCTGATGTAATCATCAGTAGATTGAACTTTGATGTAAAGGTAAACACATAAAATCCTGGAAGAATTGTTCTATATTAAGATATGCCTAAGATAACCTAAAACTGAACACAGCACCCAACTGTGTCTAACTCTAGGGCATCACAGATAAAGCACTGTCCGTATAATTGTTGGTGATATCTTACCTGTGGAGGGTTATTGTGAAAATTTTCTTAGGGTTAATGCTAATAGGGTTAATGCTGCCCTTTTGGTATTTCCAGTACTTACTCTACCATCTGCAATTAGTTTAGGTACCAGAAAAATGATTTGTGATACTGTAAATATCAAATGAAAGGCAATTTTCTTTGGAAGGGCATTAGAAAAACATAGATCTTACACTCTCACTTATTCATTGATCTGTTTGAGCCCTTCATCTCAGTCAGCACTTATTCAATGTTGGCATTAGGCATTTCTACAAACAGTGGCTCATTAAAATTTCAAAACGCTATGAGATAGCTAGCAGATGAGGAAAGAACTGAGGAGTATTAATTTGCCAAAGATCCTATAGGTAGTGTAAAAAAATAATTTAAAACCAGCTCTCTGGCTCCAAGTGCTATATCATATTGCTTCTCTGCTGATAAACTTGATTAATCGGATATTACCTGTCCTATCTTATTATAAAGATGTTATGGGGAAAGTCTGCTTTGTGCAGTGAGCCAAAAGTATTGTATGAGTTGGAATTTTGAGTTGACTGATACAGTCTGTGCCTTAGGAATATTTGGTTAATGGAATCATTTGCTAAAAAGTGATATTCTTTGTAAAACTAATAACATTATTTTAGTTTTATGTAAATTCACATCTTCATATATTGGATTTGCTGATAAAATTCCTTGAGTATGTGGCTAAACTTATGACTATATATAAATATATGACAGTAAATTAGCATATTGAGAGTATTATGGATTTGATGTTTAGGAAACTGAATTCTCTATGTCATTGTGGTCTTAGAAATGTCTCATAATTTTTCTTCATCTATATAATGATTTCTTGTTCATTCTGGAAAAGTTTCTCAAATTTGTTTTTTATATCAGTTGTTTTTTCCCTTGGTGTAGTAATTCTAATTTCTGTGCTCTGATGACATTTTAAATTCTGTTATTGCAATGAAATTCCTTAACTTTAAAAGCTTGCCTTTAAAACTTTTGCCTACTTCTTAGCTCCTTTTTCTAACTCAGACTTTTATTTTTATCATTCCCTGTTTACTAGAGTTCATGGTTTGGTCCCTTGAATTTTGTAAAGGTAGAAAGCTTTTTTTGGTAATAGTTTTTAACAAGTCACAAGTTTATTTTCTGGGGTTTTTTTTTTTTTGGATCAAATTTTTTTTATTGAAGTATAGTTGATTTACAGTGTTGTGTTAATTTCTGCTGTACAGCAAATTGATTCAGTTATACATATGTAGACATTGTTTTTTTATATTCTTTTCCATTATGGTTTATCATAGGATATTGAGTATAGTTCTCTGTGCTATACAGTAGGGCCTTGTTGCTTATCCATGCTATATATAAAAGCTTACATCTGCTCACCCCAACCTCCCACTCCATCCCTCCCCCAGCCCCTTCCACCCTTGGCAACCCAACCACCAGTCTGTGATTGTGTTTCTGTTTTGTAGATAGGTTCATTTGTGTCATATTTTAGATTCCACATAAGTGATATCATATGGTCTTTTTCTTTCTGACTTACTTCACTTAGTATGATAATCTCTAGTTGCATCTAAGTTGCGGTTATTTCATTCTTTTTTATGGCTGAGTATTATTCCATTGTGTATATGTACCACATCTTCTTTATCCATATTCCTCTGTCCACGGACATTTGTTTCCACGTCTTGGCTACTGTGAATAGTGTTGCTAAGAACACAGGGGTTGCATGTATCTTTTCAAATTACGGTGTTCTCTGGATATATGCCCAGGAGTGGGATTGCTGGATCATATGGTATTCTATTTTTAGTTTTCTGAGGAACCTCCATACTGGTTTTCCATATGGCTGCACCAACTTACACTCCCTAAAGCAGTACAGGAGGGTTCCCTTTTCTCCACATCCTGCCCAGCATTTGTTATTTGTAGACTTTTTAATGGTCTACACGGGCCATTCTAACCTGTGTGAGGTGGTACCTCATTGTAGTTTTGATTTGCATTTCTCTAATAATTAGTGATGTTGAGCAACTTTTCACGTGCCTCTTAGCCATCTGTATTTCTTCTTTGGAGAAATGTCTAATTAGGTCTTCTCCCATTTTTCAATAGGGTTACTTGTTGTTGAGTTGTATGAGCTGCTTATATATTTTGGAAATTAAGCCTGTGTTGGTCACATTGTTTGCAAATATTTTCTCCCATTCTGTAGGTTGTCTTTTTGTTTTGTTTATGGTTTCCTTTGCTCTGCAAAACCTTACAAGTTTAATTAGGTCCCATCTGTTTATTTTTGCTTTTATTTCTATTGCCTTGGTAAGAAAACATTGGTACAACTTCTGTCAGAGAATGTTTTACCTATGTTCTATGGTGTCATGTCTTATGTTTAAATCTTTAAGCCATTCTGAGTTTATTTTTGTGCATGGTGTGAGGATGTGTTCTAACTTCACTGATTTACATGCAGCTGTCCAGCTTTCCCAACACCCCTTGCTGAAGAGATTGTTTTTTCCAACTGTATGTTCTTGCTTCCTTTATTGAAGATTAATTGACTGTAGGTGTGTGGGTTTATTTCTGGGCTCTACTCTGTTCCAGTGCCAGTACCACACTGTCTTTACATCATCCCACAGGTCTCTTATATTGCTTTCTTTTTTTTTTTTCATTTGGCTTCCTGTCTGCTGTTCTGATTAGATAATTTCCATTATTCTATCTTGCAAATCACTTATTCTTTCTTCATTATTCATTCTGCTATTCATTGTCTTTAGCTCAGCTTTTGTCTCTGCAAATGTTTTCTAATTTCTTTGTTTCTCTCTTATAGTTTCTAGCTCCTTTTTACAGTAATCTGCATTTCTCTCAATAGCCTTTCTTAATTCCTTCCATATTTTCATTACCTCCTTTCTGACTCCGTGTCTGTTAGACTGAAGAGGTCAACTTCATTGTTCTTTCAGGGGAATTCTCTTGGTCTTTTAACTGGGAGTGTGGTTCCTCTGCTTCTTAATTTACTTATATTTCTCTTACTTTGTGAATTTAGGAGAAACAATCATCTACTGTGGTCTGGGAGGGCTATTTATATGTGGGGCTCCCTGTGTAGCGTGTGTGGGTTTAATATATTTGGTGCAAGGGTTGCTATATGCCTGTCGCCTCTTTCCTCAGTGTGTGCCGGCTGTTACCCCCTTGTTCGGGGTTGTGCAGATGCAGTCACTGGTGCCTGGCCCTGGGAGGGGAGGCGGGAGGTGGCTTGCACCCACTCCTGCTCCTCGAGTCTGGGAGGGAGGCAGTGGCAGCTTGTGACAGAGTCTCAAGCACATGCCGGCGGTATCCTGCCCTCTGCGAGCGCACACACGGGAAAAAGGCTACAATGGCAGGTCCCACCCCTCCCCTTGAGCACCCCCCAAACAATGGCACCTGGCCTCTAAGGCGACCCAGGCTTCCTCCTCATACACACTCAGTTGCGGTTGCACCAGATTTCTAGCTACCACCCCCAGGCTGTTTCCACATAGCCAACCCCAGTCCTCTCGCTGGGTCTGATCTCTGAAGCCCGAGTACCAGCACCCAGCCCCGGCTGACACGCATCTCAGGCTGGGGAGCCCACAGTGGCAGCACTGACCATCTGTCCTCTCTCCACTCTGGCTGCCACAAACCAGCTGCTGTGTTCTCCAAGGTTCTGAAGCTCCCTACTGTCCTGGCTAATCTCCTTGCCAGTGAAGGGGCTTCCCAGGGTCTAGGAACTTTTCCTCTTTCCCAGCTCCCTCCCAGGGGCACGGGTCCTGTCCTGAGTCCTTTCTCATTTTCTTTTTTTTCTGTCTTCTTTTTTTCCTACCTGGTTACATGGTGATTTTCTTGCCCTTTCAGCAGTCTGAGGTCTTCTGCCAGTGTTCAGTAGATATTCTGGGAGAATCATTCCATGTGTACTCATTCCACATGTAGATTTTTGATGTATTTGAGGGAGAAGGTGAGCTTCACATCCTACTACTTCACCATCTTGATCCCAGCCCCACAAGTTTATTTCTTGCTCATATCAAGACCAATGTGTGTTAGCAGAGGACTGAATCTTGTATAGCCAATTCCTAGACCAGAATTCTTGAATCATATGGCTCTTCTACCTTTCTTTAAAATTTTTTCATGTGGTAAAATATACATGACATAAAATTTACCATTTTAACCATTTTTACATATGCAGTTCAGTGGCATTAAGCACATTCACATTATTGTGAAAAAGCAGATGCTTTTTCAACTTTGGTTTTATTTTTCATTTCAAATCCTTCAAAAATAAAAAGTATGTTCTTCTGTCTCTTGTGTGCTAATAGTGTTACCTTTTATACATCAGGATATTTTCAGCGTCCCATTGTTGTTTTTTATTGAGTCATTCTTGAAGTAGGAAAGGCTGACTCAGGCCTGGTATTTGTTCAGATGCATTAATGTATGTGAAATATAGTGCTCCCTGGCATGGACTGAGTGGGATATGAGTGTTAAAGAGATCAATATGAGATGGATGAGTTAATGTTCCATCTTCCCACCTGTGTTTTATGAGACTAGTCTTCTGGATCTTAGGCTGGAAGGCTGATGCATTTAATTTTATATTTGCAGTTTGATGAACCGGTAGTCCAAAGGGCATACACAGGGGGTGGAGGTCGCCACAGCCTTGGGCCTTGACAGCAGCAGCAGTTCATCACTGTACAATGATTGTATAATGTATTCTCTCTCTTTTGATATTCTGGCTTTATATGCTAAGTTATTTGTTGCAGTTTTTTTTTTTCGACCCAGTTCCCTGGTAAAAGGTGTAGTTATGCTTTTCCTCTGTCCTGTTACTGCTTTTGCTATAGCACCTGCACCTTAAACCTCCCCCAGTCTTTCCTTTCATTGTAGCAACTGTATTCCTCTGTTCTTTTTGTTCCACTGCTTTCAAAGGCCGTTGATCCATAAAGATGAATTCCCAGTCCCTGTAGACCTTTATCTGAGAACTAACTCTCCATCTTACCCCTCCCAGTTAGGGGCTGTTAGTTGGCTTCTGCAGTGCTGCACTGCTAACTCAGCAAGGCTAGGTCAGCTACGCTCAGAGGTCAAGGCTTGCTGTCTTTCTTAGTCTGACCCATTGGCACTCTGTGAGGCAGAAACGTATGGTGTTTACTGCATAAGAATAATACTCTGATCCAGCACTGAAATAGGTATTCCCTATTTTTTATGGGTTTTTTTTTCCATTTCTATAGGGATGGATGGGAAGATTAGACACAGACACCTTACTGACTGTTGTATTTCTAGGTTGAGAATGAAGATGAGATAGAGAACCTCCGACAGCTTCACAATTTGGTCTACTCTCAAGCCTGCAGCTGGTTTCAGAATTTAAGAGACAGATTTCGAAGCCAAATTCTTCAGCACTTTGGATCAATGCCCGGGAGGGAGGAAAACCTCCAGGTATGATGGCTTTGATATTGTTTCCAAAAGTCTCACTTTTGTGTAAACCCAAATTGGTAGATTTTTTTTTTTCTGTTATAAATTTATTTATTTATTTATTTTTGGCTGAGTTGGGTCTTTGTTGCTGTGCGCAGGCTTTCTCTAGTTGCTGGGAGTGGGGGCTACTCTTCGTTGAGGTGCGCGGGCTTCTCATTGCAGTGGCTTCTCTTGTTGCGGAGCACAGGCTCTAGGCGTGCAGGCTTCGGTAGTTGTGGCGCACGGGATTAGTTGCTCCGCAGCCTGTGGGATCTTCCCAGACCAGGGCTTGAACCCGTGTCCCCTGCATTGGCAGGCGGATTCTTAACTACTGTGCCACCAGGGAAGTCCCGAAATTGGTAGATTTTTAAGTTTCTTTATCTTCAGTTTTGCACATCTCCTTCGTCCTGTCTTTAGATTCATGACCATATTCTCTAGCACAGGGGTATCCACTGCATCTTATATAGGAAGAGGATGGAAACAGTGTCAGGTGAGATGCATATAGGAGCAAGTGCACAAGGAGAAAGCCCCCAGCTGAGGATTTTCCAGAAGGGAGGGATAAGGAATTAAAAATGGGACATGGGGGCTTCCCTGGTGGCGCAGTGGTTGAGAGTCTGCCTGCCAATGCAGGGGACATGGGTTCGGGCCCTGGTCTGGGAGGATCCCACATGCCGCGGAGCGACTAGGCCCGTGAGCCACAACTACTGAGCCTGCGCGTCTGGAGCCTGTGCTCCGCAACAAGAGAGGCCGTGACAGTGAGAGGCCCGCGCACCACGATGAAGAGTGGCCCCCGCTTGCCGCAACTAGAGAAAGCCCTCGCACAGAAACGAAGACCCAACACAGCCATAAATAAATAAATAAATAATAAATTAAAAAAAAAAAAAGGGACATGGGAGATAGATAGGATCAAGATGGCAGAGGAGTAGGACATGGAGCTCACCTTCTCCCACGAATACATCACAATTACATCTACGTGTGGAACGATTCTCACAGAACATCTACTGAATGCTGGCAGAAGACCTCAGACTTCCAAAAGGGCAAGAAAATCTACACATAACTGGGTAGGACAAAAGAAAGAGAGGAATTGGGATGGGACCTGCACCCCTGGGAGGGAGCGTTGGAAGAGGAAAGGTTTCCGGACACTGGGAAGTCCCCTCACTGGTGGGGAGATCAGCTGGGACAGAGGGGGAGCGTCAGAGCCACGGAGGAGAGCACAACCACCAGTGTGCGGAGGGCAAAGCAGAGAGAGACCTGCCCAGATGGTCGGTGCCACCGAGCATTCACCAACCTGAGACACTTGTCCACTGGGGCAGGAGGGGGCTGGGTGCTGAGGCTCAGGCTTCGGAGGTCAGACCCTGGGGAGAGGACTGTGGTTGGCTGTGTGGAGACAGCCTGACGGGGCTAGGGTGTAGGGCCCCACGACCGAGGGAATATGGGAAGAAACCTGGGACTGCTGGAATATGGGAAGAAACCTGGGACTGCCAGAGAGGCAAGGTGCCATTGTTGGGGGTGTGTGCAAGGAGAGGGTCAGGACTGCCACAGGAGCTTCCTTCTCTGAGCACGCACTCTCAGGCAACAGGGCACTGCCTACATGAGCTCCAGGGGCGGGTGCAAGCTGCAGCTGCCATCTCGGACTCCAGAGGCAGGTGCAGACCGCTGCTGCTGCTGAGGGTCCCACGACCGCGTGCCAACCGCTGCCCCCTCCTCCCTGGCAGCGTACATAAGCCACGCACCTGCACACCCTGATCCAGGGGACAACGGCCAGCACATGCTGAGCGAAGGGGCAACAGGCATCCAAACCAAGAACAGCCCTCATGCCAAAAAATTATTAAACCCACACAAGCTACGTAGGGATGCTCCCGCATCTCCTAAACTGACAGAGTAAGAGAAATACAAGTAAAATGAAGACACAGAGAGACCACTCCCAGTTAAAAGACCAAGAGAATTCCCCTGAAGGAACAATGAAACAGACCTCTTCAGTCTAATAGATACCGAGTTCAAAAAAGGAGGTAATGAAAATACTGAAGGAATTAAGAAAGGCCATCGACAGAAATGCAGATTACTGTAAAAAGAAACTAGAAGGAAGAGCCAAGAAAAATTATAAAATTCATTTGCAGAGATGGAAGCTGAGCTAAAGGCAATGATAGCAGAATGAATAATGAAGAAAGAATAAGTGATCTGCAATATAGAATAATAGAAATTACCCAATCAAAACAACAGACAGGAAACCAAATGAAAAAAACAAAAAAGAAAAAAAAAGCAATGTAAGAGATCTGTGGGATAATATAAAGCTGGCCAATCTATGCATAGTAGGGATTCCAGAGAGGGAAGAAAGAGAAAAAGGGATTGAAAATGTATTTGAAGAAATTATGGCTGAAAACTTCCCAAACCTAAAGAAGGAAACATCCAGCTACAGGAAGCACAGAGGGGGTCCCAAACAAGAGGAACCCAAACAGACCCACACTAAGACATATTATGGCAAAAGTTAAAGAGAGGCTTCTAAAGGCAGCAAGAGAAAAACAGAGTTAATTACAAGGGAACTCCTATAATTCTATCAGCTGATTTCTCTACAGAAACATTGCAGGCCAGAAGGGAGTGGCAAGATATATTCAGAGTCCTGAAGGGGGAAAACCTGCAACCTAGGGTACTCTACCCAGCAAGATTATCAGTTAGGATAGAAGGAGAGATAAAGAATTTCTCAGACAAGCAAAAACTAAAAGAATACAGCAATACTAAACTTATCTTTAAAAATTATTGAAAGGTCTTCTCTAAATAAAAAAGCAGCAAGAAGATATAGGAAGGAGGAAATCACAATTGGAAAGTAAATAAACTAGCCAGTATACACATCAAAAAGAAAAAAAATAAAAAAACCCTATTTGTGAAAGCAACAATAAACACAAGGAATAGCAAAAGGATAAACATTAAGATTAAAAAAGGACATCAAAACCATAAAATGTAGAGAAGGAAAGTAAGAAAATGTAGATTCTTTAAGAATGTGTTTGAGCCTACATGACTATCAGTCTAAAGCAAGCACATATAGGAAGGGGTTAATGTACTTGAAAAACAGGGCAACCACAAATCAAAAGCATACAATAGATTCACAAAACCCAAAAAGAGAACACAAGCATAAAATAAAAGGAAATCATCAAACCACAAAAAGAAAAAAGGATAAAAGAAACAAAGAATCAACTGGAAAGCAAGGTTTAAAATGGCAATAAATACACATGTAATTACCTTAAATGTCAATAGACTGAATGTTCCGATCAAAAGACAGAGTGGCAGATTAGATTAAAAAACGAGTCTATAATATGCTGCCTACAAGAGAGCCACCTTAGGGCAAAGGACACACATAGACTAAAAGTGAGGGGATGGAAAAAAAGGTATTTCATACAAATGGAAATGACAAAGCAGCAGTTGCAATACTCGTATCAGACAAAATAGACTTTAAAACGAAGGCCATAAAAAAAGGCAAAGAAGGACACTATATAATGATAAAAGGATCAATATAAGAAGAGGATTATGTGCTTGTCAACATATATGCACCTAAATACATAAAGCAAATACTAACAGATAAAGGGAGAAATTGATGGGAATACAATAATAGTAGGAGACTTTAACACCCCACTCACAATAAATGGACACATCGTCTAGATAGAAAATCAATAAGGTACAGAGATCCTAAATGATAAAACAGACTTAATTGATATTTTCAGGACATTATATCCAAAAAAACACATTCTTTTCAAGTGCACATACTAGAGAGCACAAAACTAACCTCAAAAAATTTAAGAGTATAGAAATTATTTCAAGCATTTTCTCTGACCACAACAGCATGAAACTAGAAATCAACCACAGGAAAAGAAATGAGAAACAATTACATGGAGACTACTAAACAACATGCTACTAAAAAAACCAATGGGTCAACGAGGAAATCAAACAGTAAATTAAAAAATACCTTGAGACAAACAACAATGAAAACACAGCTGTACAAAATCTATGGGATGCAGCAAAAGCAGTTCTTGGAACAAAGTTCATAGCAATACAGGCCTTCCTCAAAAAACAAGAAAAATCTCAAATAAACAACCTAACCTATCACCTAAAAGAATCAGAAGAACAACAAAACCTAAAGCCAGCAGAAGGAAGGAAATAATAAAGATCAGGGAGGAAATAAAATAGAGGTTAAAAAATATAGAAAAAAATCAATAAAACCAATAGCTGGTTCTTTGAAAGGATAAACAAGATTTTCAAACCTCTGGCCAGGCTCACCAAGAAAAGAGAACCCAAATAAAATAAGAAATGAAAAAGAAATCTCAACCAATATGCCAACAACTTTGACAAATTTGACAACCTAGATGAAATGGACAAGTTTCTACATACAACCCACCAAAACTGAATCAAGAAGAAACAGATAATTTAAACAGACTGATCACCAGAAGTGAAATAGAATCTGTAATTTAAAAAAACAAACAAACAAAAAAAGAAACTCCCTACAAAGAAAAGTCCAGGGCCAAGATGGCTTCACAGGTGAATTCTACCAAACATCCAAAGAAGAACTTATTCCAATTCTCAAACTCTTCCAAAGACTGAGGAGGAGGGAACACTCCCAAGGACGTTCTATGAAGCCACCGTCACCCTGATACCAAACCAGATAAAGACACCACCAAAAAAAAAAAAAAAAAAATTACAGGCCCATATCTTTGATGAATATAGATGCAGAAATTCTCAACAAAATATTAGCAAACTGAATCCAACAACACATAAAAAACATCATACACCACAACCAAGGGGGAGTTATCCCAAGTTCACAAGGATGGTTCAACATACGCAAATCAAATCAATCAGTGGGATACACCACATCAAGAAAAGACAAAAACCACATGATCATCTCAATAGATGCAGAAAAGCATCTGTCAGTATTCACCATCCATTCATGATAAAAACTCTTACCAAAGTGGGTATAGAGGGAACATATCTCCATATAATAAAAGCTATTTATGACAAACCCACAGCCAGTGTAATACTAAATGGTGAAAAGCTGAAAGCCTTCCTGCTAAAATCTGGAACAAGACAAGGATGCCTGCTCTCACCTCTTCTATTCAACATAGTATTGGAAGTCCTAGCCACAGCAATCAGACAAGAAATAAAAGGTATCCAAATTGGAAAGGAAGAGGTACAATAGTCACTATATGCAGATGACATGATACTATATATAAAAAACCCTAAAGACTCCACACAAAAGCTACTAGATCTAATAAATGAATTCAGCAAAGTAGCAGGATACAAGATTAACATACAGAATTCGGTTACATTTCTTTACACTAACAATGAAATATCAGAAAGGGAATGTAAAAATCAATACCTTTTAAAATTGCACCAAAAAATAAAATAAAGGACTAAAGAGAATTCAAAGAAATGGAAAGATATCCCATACTCTTGGATTGGAAGGATTAATATTGTTAAAATGGCAATATTACCTAAAGCAATCTACAGATTTAATGTGATCCCTATCAAATCACCCATGAAATTTTTCACAGAACTAGAACAAATAATCCAAAAATTTATATAGACCCATAAAAGACCCAGAATTGCCAGAGCAATCCTGAGGAAAAAAAACAAAGCAGGAGGCATAACTCTCCCAGACTTTAGACAATACTACAAAGCTACAGTCATCAAAACAGTGTGGTATTGGTACAGAAACAGACATACAGATCAAGGGAACAGAATAAAGAAATAAACCCATACACCTACAGTCAATTCATCTATTCATCTTCAATAAAGAAGGCAAGAATATAAAATGGGAAAAAGATGGTCTCTTCAGCAAGGGGTGCTGGGAAAGTTGTACAGCTGTGTGTAAATCAGTGAAGTTAGAACACACCCTCACAGCGTGCACAAAAATAAACTGAAAATGGCTTAAAGACTTAAGATGACACCATAAAACTCCTAGAAGAGCATAGGCAAAACATTCCCTAACACAATTTGTACCAATGTTTTCTTAGGTCAGCCTCCCAAGGCAATAGAAACAAAAGCAAAAATAAACAGATGGGACCTAATCAAACTTAGAAGCTTTTGCACAGCAAAGGAAACCATAAACAAAACGAAAAGACAAACTACAAAATTAGAGAAAATATTTGCAAATGATGTGACTGACACAGGCTAATTTCCAAAATATGTAAGCAGCTCATACAACTCAACAACAAAAAAACAAACAACCCAATCAAAAAATGGGCAGAAGACCTAAATAGACATTTCTCCAAAGAAGAAATACAGATGACCAATAGGCACATGAAAAGATTTTCAACATAGCTAATAGAAAAATGCAAATCAAAACTACAACAGGGTACTACCTCACACAGGTCAGAATGGCCACTATTATAAAGGCCACAGGGCTCTGCTCTGCCAGTGGTTAAGAATCTGCCTTCCAATGCAGGGGACACAGGTTCGATCCCTGGTAGGGGAACTAAAATCCCACATGCCACAGGGCAACTAAGCCCATGTGCTCTAGAGCCCGCGCCCCACAGCTAGAGAACCTGCATGCTGCACCTGCTGAGCCCGTGCACCACAAGTACTGAGCCCGCATGCCATAACTAGAGAAAAGCCCATGCACCAAAACGAAAGATCCCACATGCCGCAGGGAAGATCCCACATGCTGCAACTGACCCCATGCAGCCAAATAAATAATGTTTTTTTTTTAAAAAAAAAAAAAAAGGCCCCAAATAACAAATGCTAGAGAGGGTGTGGAGAAAAGGGAACTTTCCTACACTGAAGGTGGGAATGAAAGTTGGTGCAGCCACTATGGAAAACAGTATGGAGGTTCCTCAAAAAGCTAAAAGTAGCGTTGCCATATGATCCAGCAATCCCACTCCTGGGCACACATCCAGACAAAACTTTAATTCAAAAAGATACATACATCCCTATATTCATAGCAGCACTATTCACAATAGCACATGTCACAAGACATGGAAACAACCTAAATGTCCATCGATAGAAGAATGGATAAAGAAGATGTGGTACATATATGTATACAATGAAATACTACTCAGCCAGGACAAAATAATGCTATTTGCAGCAACATGAATGCAACTAGAGATTATCATACTAAATGAAGTAAATCAGAAAAAGATAAATACTGTATGATATCACTTATATGTGGAATCTAAAATATGGCACAAATGAACCTATCATGAACCTATCTACAAAACAGAAATGGACTAGCAGACGTAGAGAAGAGACTCATTGTTGCCAAGGGGGAGGTGGGGAGGGAGAGGGATGGACTGGGAGTGTGGGGTTGGTAGATGCAAACTATTACATGTAGAATGGATAAACAACAAGGTCCTACTGTATAGCACAGGGAACTATATCCAATCTCCTGGGATAAACCATAATGGAAAAGAATATAAAAAAAGAATGTATATATGTGCATAATTGAGTCACTTTGCTTTACAGCAGAAATTAACACAACACTGTAAATCAACTATACTTAAATTTAAAAAAAAAAAAGAAAAAAAAAAGGGGACATGGTACCATCTAGTAAATTGTGCCTATAAGACAGCTATGTCTTCGAGCCTCTTAGCTTTGCTGTTATTCTTTTGAGAGTTGTATCATTTTCTATACTTCTAAAAAATTTTGTCACCTCTTCTGTTATCCCCAGCTTTTTACCCTGACACTTTAATTCATTTTTGTCTCTTCATGTTTATACTTCACTCCTCCTGAAACTATTGTTCTTATGGTCTTGATCTGGAATTTAGGGTTTACATTTAAGTTTAATCTAATTAGCATATAGCAGGTGCTTTCTGGTCAAGCAGAGCACTGCAAGAGGCATAAAGAAGAGTTCCTATCCTGGAAAATCTGGTAATAGACCCACCAAAGCATTAGGCATAAGCATTTTTGAATTGAGTTGGATACAATGATTGTGGTCAGATGGGAATAGATTACATAAAGGAATGGCTGTAAACGAATATCAGATGGACAGAGAATTGATCCCCCTGTGATGGACACTGTCTCTCATTCCAGTTTTCAAAGGTCGGCCTACATCTGTCTGAATCTCAATTGAATCCTTCACCTGAACTTGAAATTTCAACATCACATCATCTCCAAATTGAGTTCTCATTCTGTGTCCAGCATAATATCAGTTGCCACGTGTTTGTTTTATCCTGGCTACCTGAATCTGATAGAAACAGCTTTTGATGAGCACAGAATTGAATAAGTACATTTTAAATGTTAACAAACCAACTTGTAGAAAATTTCAACATTACTTTCCAATCACCTCCACCACCCTCACTTTTATTATGCAGTCCTCTTCCACTGCTTTCAGTTAGTCATACTGTATGAGTCAGGATTCAGTCAGGAAAACAAAAGCAGCCACTCTATATATCCCGGGAGTGAAGGGTTTATTGTCGGAATTAAAGTTGACACCCCCATTGGGAGAGCTGGAGGAGGGAGGATCAGATCAGGCCATCGTCAGCGGAGCTCAGGGACTCTCTTCCTGACACAGTGGAGCACGGGCTCAGGACTTCAGGGGAAGCTGCTGTCATCCCTGGGAATCCCAGGGCAGTCCCCACCAGTATCTCAGTTTGCAGTAGTGGAGCAGGTGGTTTTCAAGAATGCTCTGGAAAGCTTCTGCAAATCTCACATCTGCCCACACTTGGCAACAGCCTCCAGAGAACAATGGCTTCCTCTCCCAACTTCCTAATCTTGAAAGAGTGCCTCTCATTGGTCATGTTTAACCTGGAACCACCCCCCCACATGGGGGGGGGGAATCCTGGGAAATGTAGTAGTTTCTGATGTCTCTAAAGTATGGAAGGTGGCAGTGATGCTGAGTTGACAACAGGCAGGACACAGATAAGTCCAGTTTGATTCTAGGAGGAGCTTATTGATATCAATTCATGTCATAGCTCCTTTTGTCATTCTGAAACTTCATGTTTTAGGTTCAGTAAAAATCAATTCAGTGTGTAGTAAAGGTGACTTAAACGTTCTTGTATATAAGTTCCTAATTCATTCCATAGCCAGTAGTCAGCCCCTGCAGCATCAGATGAAGTTCTTTGCTGGAGATATGTTTATTTCTCAAATGAAACTGGAAGCTGAGACTTTTCCTATATCCTTCCTAAGATTCCACAATTCTTTGAAGACATTTAAAAATATCAATTAACTTGTCTTAATATTTTATTTATTTATTTATTTTGGCCATGCCGTGTGGCATGCAGGACCTTAGTTACCCGACCCGGGATTGAACCCATGCCCCCTGCATTGGAAGCGCAGAGCCTTAACCACTGGACCACCAGGGAAGTCCCTTAGTGTTTTAAATATATATTTTAAGAAGGCAGTTCTCAACTGGGGACAGTTTTGCCCCTGTGGGACATTTGGCAATATCTGGAGACAATTTGACCATCAGAACTGGGGGAAGTGCTACTGGTAGCTAGTAGACAGAGGTCAGAGATGTGCTAAACATGCTACAATGCACAGGACAGTCCCCATAACACAGAATTGTCCAGCCCCAGAAGCCAGTAGCCTGAGATTGAGATACCCTGTTTAGGTCAGTGAAGAGGAAAGAGTGCGGGCTATGAGGCAGGTCTGGATTATTTGAATCTTGGCTCTGCCACATATGAGCTGAGATATCTTGGACAATTTGCATTGTATTTATGAGCTTCAGTTTCCCCATTTTATATGGGCATAATAGTGCCCTCCTTACATGATGGATAAAGGATTTGAGATAGCCATTCTGACAGGTGTGAGATGATAGCTCACTGTGGTTTTGATTTGCATTTCCCTGATGATTAGTGATGTTGAGATATCACCTCATACCTGTCAGAATGGATATTGTCAAGAAGACAAGAACAACAAGTATTAGTGAGGATGTGGAGAGAAAAGGAAACACTCGTGCACTGTTGGTGGGAGTGTAAATTGGTGCAGCCACTGTGGAAAACAGTATGGAAGTTCCTCAAAAAAATTAAAAATTGTACTATCATGAGATCCAGCAATGCCACTCCTGAGTATATATCCAAGGAAAATGAAAACACTAATTTGAAAAGATACATGCACCCCAGTGTTCAGAGCAGCATTATTTACAATTGCCAAGATATGGAAACAACCTAAGCCCATCAACAGAAGAATGAATAAAGATGTGGTGTGTGTGTGTGTGTGTGTGTATGTGTGTGTGTATATCTACAATGGAACTCTACTCAGCCATAAAAAAGAATGAAATTTTGCCATTTGTGACAACATGGATGGACCTGGAGATTATCATAATAAGAAAGACAAATAACTGTATGTTTTCACTTCTATGTGGAGTATAAAAAAATAAAACAAATGAACAAACATAACAAAACCGAAACAGACTCACAGATACAGAAAACAAATGGTGGTTACCAGAGGGAAGTGAAGGAGGCGGAGGGGTAAAGGGGATTAAAAGATACAAACTACTAGGTATAAAATAGGTAAGTTACAAGGACGTAAAGTGCAGCACAGGGAATACAGTCAACATTTTATAATAACTTTATATGGAGGATAATCTATAAAAATACTAAATCACTATGTTGCACACCTGAAACTAACAGTATTGTAAGTCAACTATACTTCAATTAAAATTTTTTTTAAGTTAGAAAAAGAATCTAACACCATAAAGTGCTCAATACAGATAAGCTTGGTGGTGGTTTTTTACTGCTGTAATTACATAAATATTTGTTTTATTAACACTATACAATGTGGATTCTTTTTAGGCAATCCCTAATGGACCCGCCTGGTGTTGGTGGCTTCTTGCCGTCCTTCCCGTCGACCCCCGCTATCAGCTGTCGGTTTTGTCAATGAAGTCTTTGAAAGAACGGTTGACAAAGATACAGCATATACTGACTTATTTTTCTAGAGACCAATCTAAGTAACCAACTGCTTGGATCTTCCTCTAAAATTACCCTAATCTGGCTGTGGTGATGGCCAGATTGTCCGCTGCCTTTGCACATCCAGTGCTGGTTTGAGAAATGTAATGAAACTGTTCTTTTTTTTTTCTTTTTCCTTCAACCTCCTGAATCATGTGGTTCTGCAAACAAATACCTTCAACTAGGATTTAGACCACTAAGAACTTGCACAGAAAAACACACACTAAATGTGTGTTAAACCTCTACATTGTGATGAAGTTGCACTATGTACCATACTCGAAATGAGAACTCTGTGTGTGGGTGTGTGTGTGTGCGTGTGTGCGTGCGTACGTGCCCGTGTGGGTAGTATGGGTGCATTTTCTCTGGCTTTAAAATTTTAAAAGAAAAAAAAAAAAGCCATAGAGAGCAGAACTTGCCGAGGGTCATTTATTGCCCAAGTTTACAACAGTAGCGATACAAGTTTTTGCAAATTGAATTTGCCTCAGATTTCTCTGTCCTGATGCTTAATTTGCACAAGTACGTAAGCTATGGTATTGAGTATCACTCTTTGTCGGAAATACCGCTCTTGCTGAACTGTCTTGACCATTGACTAGGACACAGTTTCTTATTTATGTAAATACTTGCATCCCAATAGCCAACAGGCATCGGATGCAGAACCTAGAGCCAGTTTTCAGGAACAATTGCAAACCTGACTTGGTACTGTGCATCTATTCATAAAACACTTAAAACTGTGAAAATATGGTTTACACTTAACTGTACATAAAGGTAAATGGAGAACTCAGTTCAGTACCAGTTAGTTTGTACATTTTAGGGGGCGCTTTTCACATTAACTGCCCATCTATGTAATTTATAGTTTGACATGGTATGTTTGTTTAAAAAAATTACATAGTATAAACCCATTAAGGATCTAAGGGAAGAGAAGAAGCTTAATGTAGAACTAAGCTTTTAAAGTATGTTGGTTTTTTGTTTTTTTTTTTTTTAATTCTCGTCTTGGTGCAAATGTTAGTTATGCCTTATTCATATCACAGTTAGATCACCATGCTGTGACATGGTCTGTATTCATGCTGCCCTAGATACTTTTGTAATTATTTGTTGCAGACTTGTGACTGTCCCTCTTAACTTTCTTTTATGTAAGTAATTTGTAAAAGTTTCTTAAAAATTTTGCTTTTGCTTATTTAATTTTGAATAAAAGCTAAATTCATAATACTTTTTTTTTTCTTAATGATTAGGTTAATGTCAAAAAAAAGATCAGCGGAGGAATCAAGCTACACAGAGTAGAGAACAGATGAGATTTGCCTACTGTTTTGTGCTGTGAGATGTAAGCTATAGCTTTCAAAATACTTTTTTTTTTTGGTCATCTTTTGACCAAACAATGAAGTGTCTTAAGGAAAGTTTAGGCCTAGAACCATCCTCTAAAGCAGGGGTCCTCCAACCCCCGGACTGGTACCAGTCCGTGGCCTGTTAGGGACCAGGCCACACAGCAGGAGGTGAGCTGCAGGCGAGCGAAGCTTCATCTGCCGCTCCCCATCACTCGCATTACCGCCTAAACTACCTCCTACCCCACCCCAGTCCGTGGAAAAAGTGTCATCCACGAAACTGGTCCCTGGGGCCAAAAAGTTTGGGACCGCTGCTCTAAGGCACATTTTTCAACCTCTGAAAAATCCATTTCCCTTTAGGATAAAGATAAGGCTCTTAGTTACCCCCATTGGGGACACCTCTTGGCTAAACAGCCTTGATTCTTTCAGTCCCTGATTTCCCAGCTAGGAGTTTTAAAATATAAATAAATCATCTTTTAATATTGAATGTTTTAATTAAAAAGGCAGAAACGACTGCCTAGATAGAGAGCCACCCTTTGCCCTCACAATTATGCTAGTCACGAATCGTGAATAGTTCTACAGAAAATGTCTAAAGAATGGGCCATTCCCCAAAAGTACCTTATCAATAGTTTCTGCAGTGTTAGATTGAACTTTCTTGTAATAAAAAACTATCAAATGCCTGTTAAATAGCTTAAATAGTGTCTGGGTGGTATAAATGAAGAGTTTACCTATTCAGTTCTGTATAGTTCTCAAAATATGTATCAGACGGCAGCAGGAGTTACCTGGTGCTGAATCTACATCCGTGGTATGTACTTGCGTGTGTCCACACATACACACGCACAAAGCAGCATTAAATGGTCTCTCTATATATATACACACACATACTAATGGAAATTCATGGGTTTTATTTATCGTTTGACCCTAGTTTTGTGGTAAATGATCTCTGATAGTTATTCTGTCTATAGATTTTTTTTTTTAATCTCTGGAAATCTTTTTCCTACTGCACTTTCCATTCAGATTATCAGAAAAAGAAGGGGTGGGGGGAGAATCTGACTTTTTTTTTTCCCTTATCACTTTAAGTAACTAAGTTCTGTCATGAATTCCATATTTCAAGCCAAGGTACCTGGTTGTTGATCTTCTTTTCTTACACACCTGTCTCTACATGTCCAGTTCTTCCTGTTCCTTGAGGTCAACTTGAATGCCTTCACTCAGCTAAAACCCTGAATCCATAGCACTTTCCTTGTACTTTGCTTATAGCACTTATGGGGGATATCTGAATTAAATACATAAACCCTCTCCTGAGTATCAAGACCAGTGTCTAGCAGTTTAGACAGATTTAATCTCCAAGACATAGGCTGACCACTGAACAGAGTTGAAATAAGTGCCAGTTAAGAAGGGAAGTTGAATAAAGATGGTTAGACTGAGCAAATACCTCGTCTTACCTTCCTCCCCAAGTTCAAAACAATGACAGTAAAGAAAATGAAATCTAATGGCATTGCAAAACCAAAGTCAATGCTTTTTGAGGAATTTTTGAGATATGGAAACGGGATCTAATATAGAAGATCAGAGGAGAGCATAGCTTTACAGAAATGGAGGACTGCAGGGGAGCCCCAGACTGGTAGAGGGTCTTGGAAAACTCGGGCAGATTCCTTGGGGAGGCTGTACTTGACATGGCTGGATCGTTTGGCCTCTCCCCACTTGGCCAGGGCAGCAGGCAGCAACACCAGCTGTTCTCAGGCCAAAGCACCAAATGTGGGCGTTGGGCCAGAGAAGACCATGAAACCTTTATTAGCTACATGGGATGGAGGGCTCTCATGCACAGACGGCAGGCTGCCGACCTCGCTCACACGGCATGCGTTCCAGCGTTCGCCACAATCAGCAGAGGCAGGCCACCCAGAACCACACCAGCACCCACAGGAAGGAATAGAGCTCCCACATGACAAAGATGAGTAGACAGTTAAGTCCTACAAATTTGAGGGAAAACATTCTAAACAATACAACAAATCCAGTGCCCTTCGATTTGAGGATGTGCAATTCCAAAAATTATCTGGAGATCTAAAATATGTTCCTCAGACAGTCCCTGGCACCACAGAAGCATTCAATAAAAGTTTCTGGAGTCAGTGAATGAATCATACAAATAAACTAAGCAGACGAGTTAAATAGAAGAATGAATTCAGACAAAGGATGAAGGAATGAGGCAGAGCGTTGAGTTGGGGTCCTTTCCAGAACACAATGCAGAAATCAGTAGAGGCAGAGCAGGAGGGAAATATCGAGACGTGGAGGAGAGATTCAAAGTTTTAACATTCATCTGAGAGAAGTTTCTTAAGAGTAGGGAAGAAACAAATAATGCAAGTAATTAGCTCAAGAGTAATAAAATAATTTATGTGCTTTCTTAGGTACCAAGTTGATCCATTTAAATAGGACAATAAGGCAAACTTAGATGACCAGAGGACAGACAAAACAGCAATAACTCAACTGTCTGGCTCATTGATCCACAGGGAAATGACTGGCTCAGTGAGATGAATTTTCTTCCTAAGCCAACACTTAAATGCCAACATTTTTTACAGATAGGACATTTATGACGTGGCTTAATAAATGAGCTCTCTTACAGATCTGCCTTCAAATAGCTTTTGGCTGTTCACCAAAATTTAAAAGTATCCTTAAGGACTTTTTTTTTGGGGGGGGGGGGAGCAGGTCACAGTAGGATATTGAAAAGCGCACAGACTTTGTTTCAAAATGTGGTAAACACGCACATTTAATCCTCAGAAAAGTCCTGTGAAGTAGGTGGTGTCCTTGTAAGGATGAGGAAATGGAAACACTAAGTAGTTAAGTAATTTGTCAAAGGATTACACAGCTAATGTGTGGTGGAACTGACCGAACCCGGGCAGTCTGGCTCAACCTTACCACCACCCAAGTTCTAAGGCATCTAAGAAGGTCGATATGTGAAGGGTCTGGAAGTGACTGACGTGACTCCCTGACTTACTAGGCTTTACACTTGGGGGAGGGGTGCATTTTAGAGCGATAACATTAGGACTTATTTTTAAGCAACTCACCAAGATGATAAGATGGCCAAATTGGGCTCAGCCCTATATTTTTGGGAGCAGTGTAAATTGCTAACAACCTTTTTAGAAAGTAATATTGCAGTTATGTATCAAGGATCATTAAAATGTTCATAATCTTCAACCCAAGCTCATACTGTGGCGTCTTCTTATCCCCCATGTTTCAAGTCGCAGAGACCCAAATTAAAACAAAAACCCACAACAGAACAATGGTATATAACATTGAAATTGGGAAAACCTCATATGCTTATATACCCCATGCTTATAATACCTTCTGCATTCTTTGAAATGCCTTTGTTGCTGTGTACTCAATGATTCTCAAATCTTAATCCACTTGATTTAACTGTAAACCAGTATCACTGGAATTAGTCAAGACAGTCAACAAACTCTTCCAAAAAAGTAAAGGAAAGGAGGGAGGAAGGAGTGTATAGGAGATTCCTGAAATGAATTTTCTTATCATCAACAAATTGAATATGAAGCTAGAGAAATAACGATGTAGCAACATACAGATCACTGTTGAACAGCCTAACGTGCTAGAACACATCTAAGCAAGGACAGCAAAGAAAACAAAATGGCAAGGTGAAAGGCTGTAAGAACTCCTTGTGCAAGCCAGGGAGTGAAAGAAAAACATACCTTTAGTTCCAAGGACATTTCCACATCTGTGGAGTTAGAACAGACTTAGGAATTACCAGACTTAGGAATTACCTCTCGTACTCAAATGTCCAAGCCCAAGACAGGATGTTAAGTGGCAAGTAAAAACAGATGTGCAATAACCAGGTCTCTTGGTGTGGAGTAGTGGCCTTTGACTGAGCTCCTCTTAAGTACCAGACCCCATACTAGGCACATACATACATGTATGTTGCTGCTGAAAGTCTAATGCAAACCTGACTTTTGTTCTTTTAAGTGATCTAGGTTCTTCCCTGGCACCCCAATATTTAAATAACTTCCCTGTTCTCTCTCAGCATGAAATAATAGTTGAATTTATTGTGTTTTGGACTTGGTATTTCACTGTAAATGTATTAAACTATGCCACAGATGCACATACATATATACACACATACATATCTCCAAATGTACATTTTCTTTTTCTCTTCTTCTTTACCATTACATGTATGTTAGCCCATTTGATATTCTTTCATAGCTCTCTGATGCTCTATTTTCCCTTTCTTTGCTCTTTGTGTTTCAGTTTAGATAATTTTTCTTCGATCTATCTTGGAGTGTGGGCATTGGTTTGTGTTGAGGGGTTCACTAAATTACTCCATAATACTGCTGCCTGGACATCAATTTGTGCAGCCAAGTGCCCAGTGGGGGCCTTGAACTGACACTAGCCCTCCCATGGGTGCATGCCCTCCATGGAAGCCTCAGAGTCACAAGTTCCTGATGTGACTTCTCCAACACCCCTGCTGATAAAGAGTCTCTCCTGCCTCCTAGCTTTCTCCACTTGTGCATAAGAGCCCCCTGGAGCGAGCTTAAACCCTGCTCTTTATGGTTTGAATTAACTGATCCAGCCTTAACCTGGGACCCGCAAAGCACTGCACCTGTGGACCCTAATAAAGCCAAGTGCCCCAGGTCCTGCTGGTCCCACTCTGCCTGCATCCTGCCTTAACCTCCCCATGTGGCCCCTCGAGGCTGCCATGGACCTCCGCCAGGACCTCTGAGTAATAATAGTCTTCTCTATTTCACTTTCCCTTTCGGTCTTTGTTAAACTGTGGCTCATCATTTGACTCAGTACCAAGGTTCTACTTAACAAATGTTAATTTAACAAAATCACAACAGTTTGCCTGAGGATTTTTCTTTATGTTGGTGTTTTATACTCAGTTTTATGCTTTTCCTGCTGCCTGTGCCTCACGGCAGTTTATAATTTTTCAGTGCTTACTTGCCTGGTAAATAAGGGGGTTTCTCTCTTATCATGGGCCCCCCTCAGTTGGAGACACTCCACTCCAGCATGAACTTTGAAGATGGCTCTGCCGGTTTTGTATGTAGAGAATAGGTTCCTACTGTTGAAAGCCACTCAGTTTGTGGTACACCGCAACCTCAGGATCTAATACAGCATTCAATTCAGGCTGACAAGGATTATGATGCAAAGTCCATGTGGAAGTGGGTCTGAAAGTGGTTGAAAACTTCCTTTTTCAGATATAATTGATTCTAGTAACTGGAGTTGGGAAATTTGTAGGTAAAGTTGACAATAATGAAGAAAGGTAGGGAATGAAAGACAAATCAACAGATGAGACTCAAAATAATTATGCCTTGACTCCAGAAACATCTATTCACAAACCCATTCAGACTAGCTGTCAAATATGAGACATTGTAGACAAGAAAATCATCCTCCTGATGTGGTGAAAAGGGAACCCTCCTACACTGTTGGTGGGAATGTAAGTTGGTGCAGCCACTAGGGAGAACAGTATGGAGGTTCCTTAAAAAAACAAAAATAGAACTACCATATGATCCAACAATCCCACTTCTGGGCATATATCCAGACAAAACTCTAATCCCAAAAGATACATGCACCCCTATGTTCTTAGCAGCACTATTCACAATAGCCAAGACATGGAAACAACCTAAATGTCCATCGACAGATGAATGGATAAAGAAGATGTGGTACATATATACAATGGAATACTACTCAGCCATAAAAAAGAATGAAATAATGCCATTTGCAGCAACATGAATGAAACTAGAGATTATCATACTAAGTGAAGTAAGTCAGAAAGAAAAAGACCATATGATATCACTTATGTGGAATCTAAAATATGACACAAACGAACCTATCTATGAAACAGAATCATGGACATAGAGAACAGACTGGTGGTTGGGTTGCCAAAGGGGAGGGGGTTGGGGGAGGGATGGAGTGGGAGGCTGGGGTGAGCAGATGTAAGCTTTCATATATAGCATGGATAAGCAACAAGGTCCTACCGTGTAGCACAGAGAACTACACGCAATATCCTGTGATAAACCATAATGGAAAAGAATATAAAAAAACAATGTCTATATATGTATAACTGAATCACTTTGCTGTACAGCAGAAATTAACACAACACTGTAAATCAACTATACTTCAATAAAAAAAATTTTTTTAAATCATCCTCCCATCCCAAGTCAACATATCTGAATGATTCTAGCACATCATATGTATACTAGTTACTCAATAAATACCTCTAGAATGACTGCCTATCTGGATATAAATATGAACAAGTGATTTCATGTTACTACTAAGTTGGTTTGATTTTCAAAACTGAGAGATCAATGGGGTCTCTTGGGAAACAGAAATTTCATGAAGTCAAGTTACTTTCATTCTTAATTTTACAGAGTCTTATGCTACTTCTGTACCATATTGTTGACAATATATGAAGGTTAAGAATGTCAGATGGTTAGAAAATCTAGATCTAAGTGAGACAGCACTGTTTTATTGTTGTTGGGCAAGGAACAGCGACTTTATTTGGAAAGCCAGAAGGCTGAGAAGAGAGCAGACTAGCATCCCAAAGAACCATCTTCCTGGAGGTAGAACTCAGGCTTCATTTATACTAAAAGAGGAGGGGGTGAAGTCCTGGGTCCCGTCACACTTCCAAGGAGATGTGTTAATTCCTTCCTTCCTGCACCCGTTCACAGGACGTGTCAGGATGTTTCCTGTGAGCAAGAGCCTACTTTGTGCCAGGTGCTCTCACAGCGACAAGGGACTTTGTGGAATAAAGTAAATAAGGTCTGTGACCTCAATAAGCTTCAAACACTAGACTGGGGGGGGAGAGACTAGATTAAATAGTCCAAAGAGTGGCCATAGGGCAGGTCAAAGGGCACTGATCCGGCACACAGTCCATCGCAACCAGCTCTCACGCAAGGCTCACATCCCAGGGTCTGAGGATACCGAGCGGTCTTCTCTGAAGACCTGGGCTTCCTTTGAAGGAAGGAGGGAGATCTGCAGGCTTCCTGGATCCTACTCTAGTCCTTGAAGTTTCTGGCCAGGACAGACACACCCATGGCTCCCTGAAGGTGGCGCACACGCGGCCCCGTGTGACCGCGGCAGAGGGCGTGCCGCCCTGGGTCCAGGTCCATGCGGCTCTTGGGTGCCCAGCAGAGACCAACGGGGTTAGGGGACAGCCGCCTCCACCTGCTGGCCCAGTACAGACCTACTGGGGCCATCGCACCTTCCACCAAGGCCGCGGGGAAGCTGGATGGGGCTAGGACGAGGAGGCTCACCGGCCCTCCCCACGCCAGGCGTGGTCCAGGTGGGGTCTGTGGCTGAACTCCACTCGTGGCAGTGGTCCAGCGTCCACTGCTAGACGCGCCGGAAGTCCTCCCAGATGGGGAAGAGGCCGGTTCTCCGCACCACCTGCCGGCCGAAGCTGGGGAGTCCTCTGAAGCCAGCAGTCCTTAGCTTCTGTTTCTGAAAGTTGCCTTTGGGTCCATAGTCCTGCCTGCTCCGTCCAGGCTGCGAGAGCTACCAGGGCTCATGGTCCAGCAGCTGCACCATCTCAGCCTCCTTCTCCCTGGTCACGAGGTCCTCTATCAACATTGCACTGGGAAGCGGCTGGCTCAGTCTTAAAAGTCAGACTCCTTGGCCCCCATGGCCCAGCCAGTGTCTGAGCAGTAGATGAGAGGTTTTGCTTCGTGTGGGTAGTGGTGCCAGGGCGGGGCCGCCTCCCTGCTGCTGCTGGACCAGACAGGTCCGGATGCCCTTGCACAGCATTCCTGAAGGCCCTTCAGGGCCGCCACCACAGCAGCCAGGATGACACTGTGAGGGCACCACTGCAGACAGAGGAAGGAGTAAGTACAAAACCCTAAGAGGAGAATGAGATTGGTGTGTGCAGGTATGAAAAGGAGGCCAATGAGGCCAGAGCTTAGGGATTAAAGAGAATAGCAGAAGCAAAGAACAGAGAATTAGGCCGGGACCAGATTACGTAATGTTTTATAGACCACAGTAAGGACACTTTGGATTTTCTTTGAGTTGGTTTGGGAAGCTGTTGGAGAGTTTAAAGCAAGGGAGGCATATGCTCCCGGTGGCTCCCTGCTGTGTGGAGAATGAGAGAGTACTATTTTCACAGTTAGATCTTTGGTTCCAACAATACTTATTAGCGTCTACCATGTGCCCAGAACCGTTACAGGTATTTGGAATACTTGTATCGACTCCTTTTAAACTTACAGTTTGGTAGAAAAGACAGATACGTCGCAAATGTGTTATGTGCATGATCAGTGTTCCAGGGTAGGCTGTGCTGACTGGGGAGTACATGGCCACTGTGAAGTCAACGAAGAATGGAAACTAAATGGAGAATTGATATGGACTAGGATTGGACCGGTGAAAAAAATGGGTGTGGGCAGTGGTCCAGGTAGAGTGATCAACATGGGATCAGAGAACCACACAGAATTTTGTATTGCTAATGGTGTGCCCAGAAGGAAAGTGGGTAAGGGGAGAAGTAGGTCTAGATGAGGCTGAGGTGGTAGGTGGGTGTCAAATCACAAAGGCACTAGAAAGAGCTAGGACTTTATCCAATGGAAAGCATCCCTTATCAAACACTCACTTCATCCAGATTTTTTCATACATGACAGACCACAAAAGGCTGCCTCACTTTAGACCTAACCAATGTTATTCCTGCGCTCAAAAGTTTACAACAAAATATCCATGGCCAGAAAAAAAAATTCAAAGTTAGTCTGATATCAAAATAGCTTTAATTAGCAGATGAAATCAATCAATATACTATTTGTTGGACTTTTAATATGTATATAACATAAATACTAAAATCTTATGCCTGTTGATTTTAAATCTCTGGGTGGTTCATAGGCATTAGGAAAAAATTATTTATATATTTTAGACTTTTAAATTCAAAGTATAACGCACATATAGAAAAGCGTACAGGATTCTGGACAAGATAGCGGAGTAGAAGGACTTGAGCTCACCTCCTCTCACAAAAACACCAAAATCACAACTAACTGCTGAACAACCACCGGTAAAAAAGACTGGAACCTACCAAAAAAGATATTTCACATCCAAAGACAAAGAAGAAGCCACAACAAAATGGTAGGAGCAGCACTTTCACAATATAAACAAATCCCATACCCACCAGGTGGGCGACCCACAAACTGGAAAATAATTATATTGCAGAAGTTCTCCCACAGGAGTGAGTGCTCTGAGCCGAACATCAGGCTCCCCAGACTGAGGGTCTGGCATTGGGAGAGGGAGCCCCCAGAGCACTTGACTTTGAAGGCCGGCGAGGCTTGAATGCAGGAGCGCCACAGGACTGGGGAACAGATTCCACCCTTGGAGGGCACACACAGGGTTTCACATGCACTGGGACCCAGCACAGAGCAGTGACTCCACAGAAGCCTGGGCTAGATCTACATGCGGGTCTTGGAGACTCTGCTGGGGAGGTGAGGGTTCGCTATGGCTCACTGTGGAGGCAAGGGCACGGGTGGTACAGGCCCTAGGGAACACTGCTCAGTGTGAGGTCTCCCAGAGGTCCCCATTTTGGCACCGAGACCTGGCCTCACCCAACAGCCTGCAGACTCCAGCGCTGGGACACCTCAGGCCAAACAACCAGCAGGGGTCGGGGGAGAAAACAGCCCCACCCATCAGCAGACAGGCTGCCTCAAGTCTTCCTGAGCTCACAGCCACCTCTAAACACACTCCTTGACATGGTCCTGCCCACCAGACGGACAGGCCCAACTCCACCCACCAGTGGGCAGGCACCAGTCCCTTTCACTAGGAAGCCTGCACAAGGCCCTGGACCAACCTCACCCACAAGGGGGCAGACACCAGAAGCAAGAGGAAGTATGATCCTGCACCCTGTGAAAAGGAGACCACAAACACGGAAAGTCAGACAAAATGAGACAGCAGAAAAGTATCTGCTGTCTTGTTCCAGATGAAGAAACAAGATGAAAACCCAGAAGAACAACTAAATGAAGTGGAGATAGGCAATCTACCCAAAAAAGAATTCAGAGTAATGACAGTAAAGAGAATCCAAGATCTCAGAAAAATATGGAGGCACAGACAGAGAAGATACAAGAAATGTTTAACAGGGGGAGGAGTCAAGATGGTGGAAAAGGAGGACATGGAGTTCACCTCTCCCCAGAAGTACATCAAGAATACATCTACAAATGGAACAATTCTCACAGACCACCTGCTGAACACTAGCAGAAGACCTTGGAAACCTAAAAGGACAAGAAAAATCCCCACACAACCGGGTAGCGTGGGACAGGACCTGCACCCCTGGTGGGGAGCTGAAGAACAGATGAGATTCCAACACCTGGGGAAAGCCTCCCTCACCAGCAGAGACACCAGCTGGGACAGACAGCTGGCGCACAATACAAGCAAACTGAACCCAACAATACATTAAAAGGATCATACACCATGATCAAGTGGGATTTGTCCCAGGGATGCAAGGATTCTTCAATATCCACAAATCAATCAGTGTGATACACCACATCAACAAAAGACAAAAACCACATGATCATCTCAAAAGATGCAGAAAAAGCTTCTGACAAAATTCAACAACCACTTATGATAAAAACTCTCCAGAAAGTGGGCACAGAGGGAACCTACCTCAACATAATAAGGGCCATATACGACAAACCCACAGCAAACATCATTCTCAATTGTGAAAAACTGAAAGCATTTCCTCTAAGATCAGGAATGAGACAAGGATGTCCACTCTCACCACTTTTATTCAACATAGTTTTGGAAGTCCTAGCCACGGCAATCAGAGAAGAAAAAGAAAAAAAAGGAATCCAAATTGGAAAAGAAGAAGTAAAACTGTCACTGTTTGCAGGTCACATGATACTATGCATAGAAAATCCTGAAGATGCTATCAGAAAACTACCGAATTCATTGATGAGCCACAGTAAAGTTGGAGGATACAAAATTAATACACAGAAATCTCCTGCATTCCTATACACTAACAACAAAAGATCAGAAAGAGAAATTAAGGAAACAATCACATTTATCATCCTATCAAAAATAATAAAATACCTGGGAATAAACCTACCTAAGGAGGCAAAATACCTGTACTCAGAAGACTATAAGACACTGATGAAAGAAATAAAAGATGACACAAACAGATGGAGAGATATACTGTGTTACTGGACTGGAAGAATCAATATTATCAAAATGACTATACTACCCAAAGCAATCTACAGAGTCAATGCAATTCCTATCAAATTGCCAATGGCATTTTTCACAGAATTAAAACAAAACATTTTTACAATCTGTATGGAAACACAAAAGGCCCTGAATAGCTAAAGCAATCCTGAGAAAGAAAAACGGAGCTGAAGGAATCAATTCCCTGACTTCAGATTATACTACAAAGCTACAGTAATCAAAACAGTACGGCACTGGAGCTAAAACAGAAATATAGATCAATGGAACAGGATAGAAAGCCCAGAAATAAAACCACACACTTATGGTCAATTAATCTACAACAAAGGAGACAAGACTACACAATGGAGAAAAGACAGTCTCTTCAATAAGTGGTGCTGGGAAAACTGGACAGCTACATGTAAAAGAATGAAATTAGAACATTCTCTAATACCATACACAAAAATAAACTCAAAATGGATTAAAGACGTAAATGTAAGTCCAGATACTATAAAACTCTTAGAAGAAAACACAGGAAGAACAATCTTTGACATAAATCTCAGCAGTATCTTTTTGGATCCACCTCCTCAAGTAATGAAGATAAAAACAAAAATAAACAAATGGGGCCTAATTAAACTTAAAAGCTTTTGCTCAGCAAAGAAAACCATAAACAAGACGAAAAGACAACCCTTAGAGTGGGAGAAAATATTTGCAAATCAAGTAACTGACAAGGGATTAATCTCCAAAATATACAAACAGCTCATGCAGCTCAATATCAAAAAAACAAACGACCCAATCAAAACATGGGCAGATCTCAATAGACGTTTTTCCAAAGAAGACATGCAAATGACCAAAAAGCACATGAAAAGATGCTCAAAATCAATAATTATTAGAGAAATGCAAATCAAAACTACAATGACGTATCACCTCATACCAGTCAGAACGGCCTCATCAAAAAATCTACAAACAATAAATGCTGGAGAGGGTGTGGAGAAAAGGGAACCCTCCTACACTGTTGGTGGGAATGTAAACTGATACAGCCACTATGGAGAACAGTATGCAGGTTCCTTAAAAAACTAAAAATAGAGCTACCATATGATCCAGCAATCCCACTCCTGGGCATATATTTGGAGAAAACCAGAATTCAAAAAGATACATGTACCTCAACGTTCACTGCAGCACTATTTACAATAGCCAGGACATGGAAGCAACGTAAATGTCCATCAACAGAGGAATGGATAAAGAAGATATGGTACATATATACAATGGAATATTACTCAGCCATAAAAAATAACAAAATAATGCCATTTTCAGCAACATGGATGGACCTAGAGATTGTTATACTGAGTGAAGTCAGAGAAAGACAAATATCATGTTATCACTTATACATGGAATCTAAAAAAAAAGGGTACAAATGAACTTATCTACAAAACAGAAATAAAGTTACAGATGTAGAAAATAAACTTATTGTTACCAGGGGAAAAGGGGAGAAGGATAAACTGGGAGACTGGGACTGACATATAAACACTACTATATATAAAATAGGTAAATAATAAGGACATACTGTATAGCACAGGGAACTACTCAATACTCTGTAATGGCCTATATGGGAAAAGAATCTAAAAAATAGTGGATATATGTATATGTGTAACTGATTCACTTTGCTGTACAACTGAAACTAACACAACAGTGTAAATCAACTATACTCCAATAAAAGTTTTTTAAAAAAGATACAGGCACCCAAGTGTCCACTGTAGCACTATTTACAATAGCCAAGACATGGAAGCAACCTAAATTTCCATCGACAGAGAAATGGATAAAGAAGATGTGGTACATATATACAATGGGATATTTCTCAGCCATAAAGAAGAATGAAATAATGCCATTTGTAGCACATGGATGGAGAAAGACAAATATCATATGACATCACTTACATGTGGAATCCAAAAAAAAAAGATACAAATGAACTTACTTACAAAACAGAAACAGATTTATAGACTTCAAAAACAAATTTATGGTTACCAAAGGGGAAAGGTTGGGGGTGGGTAGGAATAAATTAGGAATTTGCGATTAACATATATACACACTACTATGTATAAAATAAGACAATCAATAAGGACCTACTGTACAGCACAGGGAACTCTACTTGATACTCTGCAATAACCTATATGGAAAAATAATCTGAAAAAGAATGGATAAATGTATATGTATAAATGAATCACTTAGCTGTACACCTGAAACTAACACAACATTGTAAATCAACTATACTCCAATATAAAATAAAAACAGAAAAAGAGAAGTGTACAAAGCATAAATGTACAGCTTTAATGAACTATCACAAAATGAAGATATCTGGGTAAAGCAATAGAACACAACTAGTACCCAGAAACCACTTCATTCTCCTTCCAAATTACTACCCTCACCTCCTCCCCAAATGTAACTAGTACCTTGACTTCTAAAACCATTGATTAATTCTGCCTGTTTTTCAATTTATATAAATGGAATCACATGATATATATTTTGTGCTTGTCTTATTTCAATCAGTATTATATCTTATTCATTTTCTTTGTTGTATAGTATTCTATTTTATGAGCTTACCACAATTTTTAAATTTCTTCTACTGTTGATAGACGTGAATTATTTCCAGTTTTTTTGCTATTATGATTCATACATTTGTGTATGTGTCTTAAGACACAGACAGACACACATTAGGGAGGTTAAAAAAGGGTGTGAGGCTAAGTGTGCTGGAATCACTCTCAAGTGCTGTGAAAAGCCAAGAATTGGTTGGCCCTGAGTTTTGTGTCATTATGATGTATTAAATTGATAGAATATTGTTTTGCAATGTAACCCATTAGGAAGGAATCAAATGTTTTTCAGTTATCCTGCAGGGGAGGGAAAGTCTGAGATATGTCTTGACTGTTCACCTGCATGGGGTCAACCTACAATTTGGAGTGAGGCGAATATGCATACACTATGAACATTTTTTATTTTATTTATTTATTTGTTTGTTTTTGGCTGCATTGGGTCTTTGTTGCTGTGCACGGGCTTTCTCTAGTTGCAGTGAGCAGGGGCTACTCTTCATTGCAGTGTGCGGGCTTCTCATTGCAGTGGCTTCTCTTGTTATGGAGCATGGGCTCTAGGCATGCGGGCTTCAGTAGTTGTGGCACACGGGCTCAGCAGTTGTGGCCAATGGGCTCTATAGCACAGGCTCAGTAACTGTGGTGCATGGGCTTAGTTGCTCCGCGACATGTGGGATCTTCGCGGACCAGGGCTCGAACTCGTGTCCCTTGCATTGGCAGGTGGATTCTTAACCACTGCACTACCAGGGAAGTCCCACTATGCACTTTTTGATTGTTAACCTAATGCCTACAATCTTAACTATAACTTTAGAATTTAGATATGAGGATCTTCAGATAGAAATCAGAATGTCATCTTTTCTTAATTGAGGAGAAAATAGAATTTCTTACCAAGGTAAAATTTTCTGATCTGTTTATAAAAACGTGTCAAGAAACACCTATACTCCATTTCTGCATGAGATAATCTGGTGATTTGTTAAATATCCTGAATTTCTAAAAATTACTGTCTAGATTGTTACTCAAATCTCTTTCCCTGCAAAGACACACAAGCGTCACCTGGTGGCCAGGAAGATCAACTCTAGTCTGAGATGTCATGCTTTTAGAAAAGTCTCATTCTAGCCTATTTTCCTGCACAGTCCCGTGGGGGGATGGAGGAAATAGGGGCACTTGCTCGTAAATATCAAGGCTCACACCTCCTTTCCTGCCTCACACTGGTTACCGGAAACACTTGAAAACGTAGTAAAGAGTATTGCCCAAACCTAGAAAATGAGGGTTAGGCTGACTGCTCACCACATGGTGATTTAGATGACTGCTTTGATGGCTTGTTTTAATGTAATTACACATATATAACACATTTTTATAAGAAAATTAAGTAATACAGACATATAATAAGCAACAAGTAAAATTTCCTCACCATTCCTTCCTAGCATTCCCGTTTTCCAACCATATGGGCTCTGATCACTGTTTGGACATGTTTTTAGATAGAAAAGGCTTTCTGGAGGTTTCTTCATACTAAATTAGTAGAAAGTTGGGGGGAAAAAAACCAATGTAGCAGGAAGCTCCATCTGCCACATTTCCTCAGTTGTAGAAATAAGTCTCAATTAAGAAATCTAGGGGGAGGAGTCAAGATGGCGGTGTGGGAAGATGCAGGTCTTCCCACAACTAGGGCACCTGCTGGCTGCTGGTGGGGGACCCTGATGCCCAAGGAGATGGGAGGGAACCCCCAAGTGAACCGGTAGGACGTGCGGGGAAGAGGAGGGAGGAGCAGTGGAGGCCGGACAGGACTGGCACCCCTGAAGCCGGGGAGATCAGGAGACGTAGGCGGGAGGAGCAGAGGGCGACTGACCCGCCCACTCGGGTACAGGGAGCCTGCTGAGCTCCCAGGCCGGTTCCCTGCTCTCCAAAGCCCCCTCCAGGCCGTGTGGGTCCCTGGGGGCATAGGAGGGAGGCTGAGGGGAGAACAGGAAAGGCAGGTGGGAGGGGCCCTGCGGGACCGGAGGAGCAGCAGAGGAGCGGAGGGCGTTTGCCCTGCCCACTCGAGCTCAGGAAAGCCTGCTGGGCTCCCAGGTGAGGTCCCCCGCCCTCTGAGACCAGGGGTGGGGCCACGCCTGGGCCCCTTCTGTTCCTTGAGCCTAAGCCCCACCCCCCCCCACAGCCCCCAAGGCCTTTTCCAGCCCTGTGGGTCCTGAGCATAGGCCCCACCCACCACCCAAACTTCGCCCTAGCTTAGGCCCCACCCTCCACAGCCAAGGCCTTTCCCCCCCTCTTTGTTTTCCTTTCTCTTTTCCCTCCTCCTCCTTTTTACTATTGTGGTACTGTTGTACCTTCCAGTTGTTGATTTCATCTATATTTTTACTTTTTTTTTTTTTTTTTTAATGAGGATCTTGAATCAGATGCGTATGTTTGATTGATTGATTGATTGATTGATTTTGGCTGTGTTGGGTCTTCGTTTCTGTGCGAGGGCTTTCTCCAGTTGTGGCAAGCGGGGGCCACTCTTCATCGCGATGCGCGGGCCTCTCTCGTTGCGGAGCACAGGCTCCAGACGCGCAGGCTCAGCAGTTGTGGCTCACGGGCCCAGCCGCTCTGCGGCATGTGGGATCTTCCCAGGCCAGGGCTCGAACCCGTGTCCCCTGCATTAGCAGGCAGATTCTCAACCACTGCGCCACCAGGGAAGCCCTATATTTTTACTTTTTATCTGTTATTTTCCTAGTCTAACTTCACTTTTTACTTTGTTATTGTTCTCTGTTTTTGTGGGGTTTTTTGCCACCCCATGCAGCTTGTGGGATCTTGGTTCATGAGCCAGGGGTCGGGCCGAAGCTCCTGTGGTAGGAGCTCTGTGCCGTAACCACTGGACTAACAGAGGACCTCAGACCCCAGGGAATATTCATCGGAATGAGGTCTCACAGAGGTCCTCATCTCAGCATGAAGACTCAGCTCTACCCAACAGCCAACACGCTCCAGTGTTGGAAGCCTCAGGCCAAAAAACCAGTAAGACAGGCACACAATTAAATAAATAAATAAGACAACATATATGTCACAGATGAAGGAGCAAGGTAAAAACTTACAAGACCAAATAAATGAAGAGGAAATAGGCAATCTACCTGAAAAAGAATTCAGAGTAACGATAGTAAAGATGATCCAGAATCTTGGAAATAGAATGGAGGCATGGATTGAGAAAATACAAGAAATGTTTAACAAAGATCTAGAAGAACTGAAGTAAAAACAAACAGAGATGGACAACACAATAACTGCAATGAAAAATACACTAGAAGAAATCAATAACAGAATAACTGAGGCAGAAGAACGAATAAGTGAGCTGGAAGACAAAATGGTGGAAATAACTGCCAAGGACCAGAATAAAGAAAAAAGAATGAAAAGAACTGAAGACAATCTCAGAGACCTCTGGGACAACACTAAATGCACCAACATTCAAATTATAGGGGTCCCAGAAGAAGAAGAGAAAAAGAAAGGGTCTGAGAAAATATTTGAAGAAATTAGAGTCGAAAACTTTCCTAATATGGGAAAGGAAATAGTCACACAAGTCCAGGGAGCACAGAGAGTCCCATACAGGATAAACCCTAGGAGAAACACACCAAGACACATATTAATCAAACTAACGAAAATCAAATTTAAAGAAAAAATATTAAAAGCAGCAAGGGAAAAACAAAAAATAACATACAAAGGAGTCCCCATAAGGTTATCAGCTGATTTTTCGGAGGGAACTCTGCAGGCCAGAAAGGAGTGGCAGGATATACTTAAAGTGATGAAAGAGAAAAACCTACAACCAAGATTACTCTACCCTGCAAGGATCTCATTCAGATTCGACGGAGAAATTTAAACCTTTAAAGACAAGCAAAAGCTAAGAGAATTCAGCACCACCAAACCAGCTTTACAACAAATGCTAAAGAAACTTCTCTAGGTGGGAAACACAAGAGAAGAAAAAGACCCACAAAAACAAACCCAAAACAATTAAGAAAATAGTAATAGGAACATACATATCGATAATAACCTTGAATGTAAATGGATTAAATGCCCCAACCAAAAGACACAGGCTGGCTGAATGGATATAAAAACAAGACCCACTTATATGTTGTCTACAAGAGACACACTTCAGACCTAGGGACACATACAGAGTGAAGGTGAAGGGATGGAAAAAGATATTCCATAGAAACGGACAGCAAAACTCATATCTGATAAAATAGACCTTAAAATAAAGACTGTTACAGGAGATAAGGAGGGACACTACATAAAGATCACAGGATCAATCCAAGAAGAAGATATAACAATTATAAATGTTTACACACCCAACACAGGAACACCTCAATACGTAAGGCAAATGCTAACAACCGTGAAAGGAGAAATCGACAGTAACACAATAAAAGTAGGGGACTTTAACATGCCACTTACACCAATGGACAGATCATCCAAACAGAAAATAAATTAGGAAACATAAGCTTTAAATGACACAACAGACCAGATAGATTTAATTGATATTTATAGAACATTCCACTCAAAAGTGGCAGAATACACTTTTTTCTCAAGTGCACACAGAACATTCTCCAGGATAGATCACATCTTGGGTCACAAATCAAGCCTCAGAAAATTTAATAAAATTTAAATCATACCAAGCATCTTTTCTGACCACAACACTATGAGATTGGAAATCAATTACAGGAAAAAAACTGTAAAAAAACACAAATACATGGAGGCTAAACAGTGTGCTTCTAAATAACTGAGAGATCAATGAAGAAATCAAAGAAGAAATTAAAAAATTCACAGAAACAAATGAAAATGAAAACACGACAACCCAAAACTTATGGGATGCAGCAAAAGCAGTTCTAACAGGGAAGTTTATAGCAATACAATCTCACCTCAAGAAACAAGAAAAATCTCAAACAATCTAACCCTACACTTAAAACAGCTAGAGAAAAAAGAACAAAGAAAACCCAAAGTCAGTAGAAGGAAAGAAATCATAAAGATCAGAGCAAAAATAAATGAAATAGAAACAAAGAAAACAATAGCAAAGAGCAATAAAACTAAAAGCTGGTTCTTTGAGAAGATAAACAAAATTGATAAACCCTTAGCGAGACTCATCAAGAAAAAAAGGGAGAGGACACAAATCAGTAAAATTAGAAATGAAAAAGGAGAAATCAGAACCGACACTGCAGAAATACAAAGAGTTATAAGAGACTACTACAAACAACTATATGCCAATAAAATGGACAACCACGAAGAAATGGACAAATTCTTGGAAAGGTACAATTTTCCAAGACTGAACCAGGAAGAATTAGAAAATATAAACAGACCTATCACAAGTAATGAAATTGAAACCGTAATTAAAAATCTTCCAACAAACAAAAGTCCAGGACCAGATGGCTTCACAGGTGAATTCTATCAAACATTTAGAGAAGAGCTAACACCCATCCTTCTCAAACTCTTCCAAAAAACTGCAGAGGGAGAAACACTCCCAAATTCATTCTACAAAGCCACCATCACCCTGATACCAAAACCAGAAAAAGATATCACAATAAGAGAAAATTATAGACCAATATCACTGATGAACATAGATGCAAAAATCCTCAACAAAATACTAGCAAACAGAATCCAACAACCCATTAAAGGGATCATACACCATGGTCAAGTGCGATTTATCCCAGGGATGCAAGGATTCTTCAGTATACTCAAATCAATCAATGTGATACACCACATTAACAAATTAAGGAATAAAAACCATATGATCATCTCAATAGATGCAGAAAACGCTTCCGACAAAATTCAACACCAATTTATGATAGAAACTCTCCAGAAAATGGGCACAGAGCGAATCTACCTCAACATAATAAAGGCCATATATGACAAACCCACAGCAAACATCATACTCAATGGTGAAAAACTGAAAGCACTTCCACTAAGATCAGCAACAAGACAAGGATGTCCACTCCCACCACTCTTATTCAACATAGTTTTGAAAGTCCTAGCCATGGCAATCAAAGAAGAAAAAGAAATAAAAGGAATACAAATTGGAGAAGAAGAAGTAAAACTGTCACTGTCTGTGGAAGACATGATACTATACATAGAAAACCCTAAAGATGCCACCAGAAAACTACTAGAACTAATCAATGAATTTGATAAGGTTGCAGGATACAAAATTAATGCAAAGAAATCTCTGGCATTCCTATACACCAACAATGAAAAATCAGAAAGAGAAATTAAGGAAACAATCCCATTTACCATCCCAACAAAAAGAATAAAATACCTAGGAATAAACCTGCCTAAGGAAGCGAAAGACTTGTACTCAGAAAACTATAAAACATTGATGAAAGAAATCAAAGATGACATAAACAGATGGAGAAATACACCATGTTCTAGGATTGGAAGAATCAATATTGTGAAAATGACTATACTACCCAAAGCAATCTACAGATTAATGCAATCCTTATCAAACGACAAATGGCATTTTTCACAGAACTAGAACAAAAAATTTCACAATTTGTATGGAAACACAAAAGACCCTGAATAGCCAAAGCAATCTTGAGAAAGAAAAATGGAGCTGGAGGGATCAGGCTCCCTGAATTCAAACTATACCACAAAGCTACAGTCATCAAGACAGTATGGTACTGGCACAAAAACAAATATAGATCAATGGTACAGGACAGAATGCCCAGAGATAAATCCACGCACATATGGGCACCTAATTTACGACAAAGGAGGCAAGAACATACAGTGGAGAAAAGACAGCCTCTTCAATAAGTGGTGCTGGGAAAACTGGACAGCTACATGTAAAAGAATGAAATTAGAACACTCCCTAACACCATGCACAAAAATAAACTGCAAATGGTTGAAGACTTAAATGTAAGACAAGACACTATAAAACTCTTAGAGGAAAACATAGGAAGAACACTCTTTGACAAAAACCACAGCAAGATCTTTTTTGACCCATCTCCTACAGTAACGGAAATAAGAACAAAAATAAACAAATGGGAATTAATTAAACTTAAAAGCTTTTGCACAGCAAATGAAACCATAAACAAGACAAAAAGACAACCTCAGAATGGGAGAAAATATTTGCAAATGAAACAACAGACAAAGGATTAATCTCCAAAATATACAAACAGCTCATGGAGCTCAGTATCAAAAAAAACAAACAATCCAATTAAAAAATGGGCGGAAGACCTAAATAGACATTTCACTAAGGAAGACATACAGATGGCCAAGAAGCACATGAAAAGATGCTCAACATCACTAATTAGAGAAATGCAAATCAAAACTACAATGAGGTATCACCTCACACTGGTCAGAATGGCCATTATCAAAAAGCTAGAAACAATAAATGCTGGAAAGGGTGTGGTGAAAAGGGAACCCTCCTGCACTGTTGGTGGGAATGTAAATTGATACAATCACTATGGAGAACAGTATGGAGGTTCTTTAAAAAACTAAAAATAGAACTACCATATGATCCAGCAATCCCACCACTGGGCATATACCCTGAGAAAACCAAAATTCAAAAAGAGACATGTACCACAATGTTCACTGCAGCACTATTTACAATAGCCAGGACATGGAACCAACCTAATTGTCCATCGACAGATGAATGGATAAAGAAGATGTGGTACATATATACAATGGAAAATTACTCAGCCATAAAAAGAAACGAAACTGAGTTATTTGTAGTGAGGTGGATGGACCTAGGGTCTGTCATACAGAGTGAACTAAGTCAGAAAGAGAAAAACAAATACCGTATTCTAACACATATATACGGAATCTAAAAAAAAAAAAAAAAAATGGTACTGATGAACCTAGTTGCAGGGCAGGAGTAAAGATGCAGACATAGAGAATGGACCTGAGGACGCAGGGTGGGAGGGGGAAGCTGGGGCGAAGTGAGAGTAGCATCGACATATATACACTACTGAATGTAAAATAGATAGCCAATGGGAAGCAGCAGCATAGCACAGGGAGATCAGCTCGGTGCTTTGTGATGACCCAGAGGGGTGGGATAGGGAAGATGGGAGGGAGGCTCAAGAGGGAGGGGATATGGGGACATATGTATGCATATGGCTGATTCACTTTGTTGTACAACAGAAACTAACACAGTTTTGTGAAGCAATTATACTCCAATAAAGATCTATTTAAAAAAAAGAAATCTAAAAATTCCACCCATGAGCTTTCAAAGATGCAAAAATTGTAACAATTGACACTAACATATGAATAAATACCAAATCTCAAACTTCATGCTGTCTATTAAAACAATACCACTTAAAAGACGATATGCAGTGAATTTTCACCCTCACCACAATCTTTTACTAGTTTATCTCCCATTTGGTTGAGACTTCCTTGCCGCTGGTGTTAAAATATGAAGTCATAGTCCATTGTCAAATCAAACTTTTTAACAGTTCTCTGGTCCTGAAGACATATGCATCTCTGTAAGCTAGTCCAACCACACACATCTCTCCTTTTATTACATTAACCTATTGACTAGATCCTGGTTTTAGGCTCAGGAAGATAACCAGAGGATACTCCCTCAACGATCTATACCCTATTATGGTTCTTCATTACTCTTACGATTGGGAGTGTATGTCACTGGCATTCCTGTGATCCACTTAACATCTTAAATCCAAGCCAGTCCTTCCCCCCTGCAATCTGAGAAGTCACCGAGACCCAGGAGAGCTCTGGCTACAAGCACCTGTAAATGTTCTTTCAGGGTGGTCATGAAGCCAAGGTCATGTCTCTGTTTTCATTCACAAAATGAGTGTCTAGTATGTCCTGCCAGATGCTTGGCAACAAAAATGAGGAACACCAATTCCCTGCCTTCAGGGATGTCTCATTATAACAGGGATTTTTAACAAAGTTAAAAGACAAAACTGATTAGAATAAAACATTGATAACTTCTAAGATAGAAGCCTCTGTCCAGAATATATAAATAGTTCCTATAAATCAGTAAGAAAAAGAAAAATAATCCAATATAAATGTTCAAAGGATGCAAATGGCCAGTTCACAGAAGAAATACAAATGATTAGTAAATAAAACTGTTCAACCTTGATAATAGTCAGGAAAATGCAAATTAAGATAATGAGATGTCATTTTTTAATCTAATAGGCTGGAAAACAGTTTAGTAGATTATTAGCACCCAGTCTTGGGTATGGGGAGACGGCACCCCAAGCTCAGCTGGTAACAGCATAAATCGGTGTCATGAGGAAGGGGCAACCTTTGGATTTTAACTTAAAAATACTCATACTCTGTGATCTAGAAATCTTTTCTTGAGGTATACTTCTAAGGGAAATACTCAAACATCTGCAAGGAAAAGGATTACAGGATGTTTATAGCAGCACTGTTTGTAATGCCAAGACAC
Organism: Balaenoptera acutorostrata; assembly: GCF_949987535.1. NCBI lineage: Eukaryota > Metazoa > Chordata > Mammalia > Artiodactyla > Balaenopteridae > Balaenoptera > Balaenoptera acutorostrata. The sequence goes on along the minus strand of NC_080084.1, from coordinate 17,805,483 downwards.
AGAAAAACACCTAAACGCTCACCAATGGAAAAATGGGTAGTTAAATATGCTATTTAGTTCTAGATAACAGAGTATTATGAAGCATTTAAAAAGAATAAGCTCCGTTTCTGCTGACATGGAAAGCTCTGCCAGAATATTTGCTAGAATGATAACCCATAACTTTATTGAAAGACCTACTAAGTACCCATTGTAATAAATGGGAAGGGCCCTGCCAAGGTACATCACTGAATGATCACACAACACCTCTTTCCTCTTTTCTCTCTTTTTGAAAATTCCATTAGACAGATTTTCCCCACTTAGATTTTTCTCAACTTGTAGTTTTCTTTTGTCTCCAATCTCTATCTACCTTTTTTCTTAATGTTCAGCATTCCTGGAATTTCCTCAGCATTAGCCTTCAAAACTTATCGTGAATTGTTATTTCAGTTACCATTTTTATAAACTGCAAAGAATTACTTTTTCTGTTTTCTCTTTTTTTTTTTTAACATTCTCTTCTGATACTGTTAAGTGTAGCTTTTGTCCCCTTCCTGCATCTTCTGTTTCCACTTAGCCTCTTTTCCCCATTTGCTGGTTTTGGTCTTCATTTTTCTTGTCAGAGCTTTTCCTTGAAAGTGTGATGACTTCTGGCCATCCATTCATATTTTAGAGAGACTCACACAGGTAGGGCTGGGTTTGTTAAAGGCTGGTGTAAAAAATTAATGAACAGAAACCTCAATTAAACAGAATCTGGAGACCAGCAGGGGGAGCTCTCAGGCCCTATGACCACAGCAGAGCCCAAGAGGAAGAAGAAAGATTCCTCTTCTTTCCTGGCAAGGACTCAGCTAAGGAAAAGCCATGGACTCTGTTTGCTATAACCCTCCCAACTTCCTTTTCCCCCCGTAAAAGCGCTCTTCTTCCCTTGCCATGTGGGAAACTCACATGCTGCCCATCACGGTTACAGCCCCCGAACTGCATTTCTCTGCTGATCCTGAATAAACCCATCTTTACTGGAGAAATAGCTGTGCATTTGTTTCAGGTCAACATTGTCGTCACAAAGGACAGCAGAGAAACAGCCTTCTCCCTGAGGGACTTCTGTGGCTGTATTTTTCTCCAGCGTTCTTCAGTTTCTCCAGAACGGAATGCAGGTGTCGCGTGTGGGAAGGAGGTTGAGGACCCACCATTCAGGGTGCAGATTTTTCTTCAGTTCCTGCCTCTTTATCCTCCTGGTCTAATGCAGGCCTGATGTCCCTGAGATCAGCACCTTCGGATCAAATCCTCTTGAGTGTAAACCTCCTGAGCATGGGCAGCAGGTGAACAGATTAATTCGCACCCCCTCCCCACTTTTCCAGCCCTCTTCACGGATCAGACTGCCTCTAAGTTCTGGGCCCCTCGGGCCACCTTCGGTTATCAGTTATCCCCTCACGCAGGCCGTTGGCCTGAACTTGCTCTGTTCTGTTCAGTCATCACCTTCTGTCCTTTCTGTCTTCTTAGTATTTGTTGAGAAATTTTTCCAGGCAAAGGAGATAAACATATTTGGTCATCTTATTTTGAATTGGAAGCCCCAAATTAATCTGTCACTCTTAAAAACGGGGTTAGTTGTCCAAAGAAGAAAACCATTCACTAGGGCTATGTCTTTCTTTGCCACTAGGTGGTGCTGCCACATCTGAAGATGAAATGGGGCCAAGTCACCTCAGCTTCAGAGGGAATTGGATCCCTGCTCTTAAGGATTTTTCTCTCATTTGGACGAAACATATGCTCTTACATGAGGCCATTGTGCTTTTAAAGTTTTTTTTTCTGTTTTAGAAGAATATCCTCCATATTAGCAGGGGCACACTTTTTTATCCATAATCTTTGAAGCCTGAATGATAAATATTTTTACTAATATTCGCTAGATGTGAAATCTTCGATGAGTTCACTTACCTTTTCCAAGTCTCACTTCTCTCATCTATAAAATGATGAAAATAATAACTATATCTCATATTGTGTAGGAGTTAAATATTCATTACATATCTCACAGGGGCATAGGGTGGGTACACAAAAAAATGCTAAGAATGGCAACACTGTTAGAATAAACATTAGGCTTTTGATCACTTCAAAAGTCAATTTACAAACCAGGAAGAAATAGAAAATATGAACAGACCAATCACAAGTACTGAAATTGAAACTGTGATTGAAAAACTCCCAACAGACAAAAAGTCCGGGACCAGATGGCTTCACAGGCGAATTCTATCAAACATTTAGAGAAGAGCTAACACCTACCCTTCTGAAACTCCTCCAAAAAATTGCAGAGGAAGGAACATTCCCAAACTCATTCAATGAGGCCACCATCACCCTGATACCAAAACCAAAGATACCACAAAAAAATTACAGGCTTATATCACTGATGAACATAGATGCAAAAATCCTCAACAAAATACTAGCAAATCGAATCCAATAATACATTAAAAGAATCATACACCATGATCAAGTGGGATTTATCCCAGGGATGCAAGGATTCTTCAATATCTGCAAATCAATCAGTGTGATACATACACGACATTAAAAAACTAAAGAATAAAAACCACATGATCATCTCGATAAATGCAGAACAAGCTTTTGACAAAATTCAACACCCATTTATGATAAAAACTCTCTAGAGGGCTTCCCTGGTGGCGCAGTGGTTAAGAATCCACCTGCCAATGCAGGGGACATGGGTTCGAGCCCTGGTCTGGGAAGATCCCACATGCCGCAGAGCAACTAAGCCTGTGCACCACAACTACTGAGCCTGCACTCTAGAGCCCGTGAGCCACAACTACTGAGCCCGCATGCCTAGAGCCCATGCTCTGCAATAAGAGAAGCCATAACAATGAGAAGCCCGCGCACCACAACGAAGAGTAGCCCCCACTCGCTGCAACTAGAGAAAGCTCGCTCACAGCAACGAAGACCAAACACAGCCAAAAATAAAAAATAAAAATAAATAAATAAATAAATTTATATATATTTTTTAAAATCCCCGGGGACTTCCCTGGTGGTCCAGTGGTAAAGAATCTGCCTTACAATGCAGAGGACGCCAGTTCGATCCCTGGTCAGGGAACTAAAATCCCACATGCCATGGGGCAACTAAGCCTGCATGCCACAACTACTGAGTTCGCGTGCCTCAATTAGAGAGCCTGCGTGCCGCAAACTACAGAGCCCACGTGCCCTGGAGCCTGCGAGCTGCAAGGAAGAGCCCACATGCCTCAACGAAAGATCCCGCATGCATGCCTCAACGAAGATCCCGTGTGCCACAACTGCGACCTGATGCAGCCAAAAATACATTTAAAAAATTTTTTTTAAAAATCCCCTAGAGGGCTTCCCTGGTGGCGCAGTGGTTGAGAATCTGCCTGCCAATGCAGGGGACACGGGTTCAAGCCCTGGTCTGGGAGGATCCCACGTGCCGCGGAGCAACTGAGCCCGTGAGCCACAACTACTGAGCCTGCGCGTCTGGAGCCTGTGCTCCGCAACAAGAGAGGCTGCAACAGTGAGAGGCCCGCGCACCGCGATGAAGAGTGGCCCCCGCTCGCCGCAACTAGAGAAAGCCCTCGCACAGAAACGAAGACCCAACACAGCCATAAATAAATAAATAAATAAATAAATCCCATTAAAAAAAAAAAATCAATGGCTCTTTAAAAAAAAAAAAAAAAATCCCCTAGAAAGTAGGCATAGAGGGAAGCTACCTCAACATAATAAGGCCATATATAACAAACCCACAGCAAACATCATTCTCAACGGTGAAAAGCTGAAAGCATTTCCTCTAAGATCAAGAACAAGACAAGGATGTCCACTCTTGCTGAGGCAGGAGATAGATGGGCCCCAGGCTGAGCAGCTGGAATCTTCCCCTGTGGACAGATACTCCAGGATAAACATAACGGCAGGAGCAAGGGGAGCTGAGTCCTGCTTGGAGAGAAGACAGAGAGACCACATACTTCTCATTCTTCAGGTCAAGGACACCTTCCCGACTGCGCATGCAACAGAAAGGTTCCCCAGAGGTCAGCGAAGGGAGGGGGTGTCAGACCATAATACATACGTTCTTCCCAGAAACCCTTGCACTGGAATCCATCTTGGCTAAAAGATGCACGTGCACGCAGGGGAGGGCCCTGAGTTGGACCAAATGTGGACTCAGAGCCAGGCAAAGCAGGATGACTGGCCAGAGGGAACCGGGAAGAACTGCCCCATATAAGTGATCTGAACTACCCCAAGGGTGCGACTCTTTCTCTGGGCCCACCCATGGGTGTCTATCCACATGTACTTTCTTTTCCTCCTCAAAAACACTACTTGTTTCCCTACCTTCCTTCTCTTTGTTGAAATTCCTTTCTCCAAAGCAGACAACCCAGGGCCTTGTAACTAGCCACTGGCCCTGGAGATCTAGTGGCTAGGATTTGGTGTTCTCACTGCCGCGGCCTGACTTCAACCTCTGGTCGGGGAACCGAGATCCTGCTTCAAGCCACTGCAGGCCGAGGCCACCCGAGATCATTTTTCGTGCCCAAACCTGGGAATTCAACGTAAACAGTGGGCTTTGCCCGGCTGCTGCTTGAGGCCCCTGACTTTCGCTCTTGCCCTGTTTCTCTCGCTCTCTGCTTCGCTTTCTTTTCAAGACCCACGGGGCCTAATCTCGGTCCACTCACTGCGTTATGGCTCCCCCAGGTGAGGGTGGCAGCGGATACCCCCAGGCCGTGCAGACCCAGCTAACGCTGGGGTGACTGCTGCCGCTGTCCTCTGGGACCTGGTGGAAACGTGATTCCTCACCGTGAAGGAGTCCAAGGGGTGCCTGCCTCTCCCTCCCCCTCTCTCTCTCTCTCCCTCTCCCCCTCCCTCCCTCCCTCTCTCCCTCCCTCTGTCTCTCTCTCTCTCTCCCTCTCCCCCTCCCTCCCTCCCTCTCTCCCTCCCTCTGTCTCTCTCTCTCTCTCTCTCCCTCTCCCCCTCCCTCCCTCCCTCCCTCTCTCCCTCCCTCCCTCTCTCCCTCCCTCTGTCTCTGTCTCTCTCTCTGTCTCTGTCTCTCTCTCTCCCTCCCTCTGTCTCTGTCTCTGTCTCTCTCTCTGTCTCTGTCTCTCGCTCTCCCTCCCTCTGTCTCTGTCTCTGTCTCTCTCTCTGTCTCTGTCTCTCTCTCTCTCCCTGTCCCATATGGAACCCTCCTCTATGCTTTTCTTTCCCACCTCATTCGTACAGCAAGGTCTCTTTCTCACTTCGTATCTCTGCACTGTTTCAGGGAAGGATTTTCTGGACCTCATTCCTAAACTGCGTCCCCGCCGCTGCCAAACTCACTGTTGCCTGTGTCAGATAAAATTGGGAAGTGCCTGATGATTTTATCTTAGCCTCCAGATAGATAGGGTAATGGATTTGGGGTTCTTCTGTTGTCTAGTCTTTCACATCACTCAATGTCCAAAAATCTACTATGAGAATTTCTCTACCTCCCAGCCCCCTGGGTCTTGAACCTGTGCCACCTTCCATAGCGCCCAACTCCGATTTCTCCAAGGGTTCCTCTTTGCATCTACCAGACTCCCTTACTCCAGGCCTTGGCAGCCTACACACTGCTACGGACAGCCTATTGGGCTGGCCACTACACAGAAGCCTGCGTTATAAACTTTGTAGATGCTTAATTACGAGGAATACACCCCAGCATAGGAAGACCTGACATAGGGCATAAGCTCTACAGACCACAGATCCCTCCCCAAGGGGAATCCTGGCAACCGGCCTGCACTGGTTCAGATGTCCTCCCCTGGCCACATGGGGGACACCTTGCACAAGGTACCAAGGATGACTGGAAACGTCTGTTTAGGAGTCGATGGGGAAGTAGACGTTGCTCCAAACCCCATCAGCAATAAGACTGAAGGAAATTTAGAGGAATGCTCTGAATCTCCTTCAAGCGCCTGCTTGTAATGTTTCTGGGACACCAAATTCCATTTCTAGGAGAGCTCTTTTGTTCTCGGTTGCAGGTTACCCAACATGGCAGGATCCCCTCCCAAGCCAGAAGAAACACCTCTGGAGTGTATCCTTAAGAACTAGAAACTTCTTTAAATAGACGGGTTAAGAAAGGAAAAACAAATTCTACTGTAACACTGCCTGGCCTTTGTCTAAGTTCCGGGATGGAGAAAAATGGCCTGAAAATGGGTCTGTAAATTATAATACCATTCTGCAATTGGATCTTTATTGCCGCAAGATAGGAAAGTGGACTGAGGTTCCCTGTGTTCAAGTCTTCATGGTCCTTTACCAAAATCCCGCCCTAGGTGGCTCTTGTAATCAAAAGCCTGGGGAACTAGAAAACCCTCGCGACATTTTAGATGATCCCCTCCTAACTCCCAACTCTCAGGGGGGAAACTGAGCTCCCCCTACTCCTGACAGTACCCCTACCTCTTCAGAGCCACCCACTTCTCTGGTGTCACCTACCTCCCCAGAGCTCTCTGACCGACCCCAAACTCCACCTCCCTATGTCCCTCTATACCCTCCAATACCCCAAGAAAGAGAGACTAGTCCCTCCGGGGTAACTCGCAGTGGAACCTCCTGTCACCCAGGATCAGGGAAATTATCCCCTCTTAGGGAAGTGGCAAATAGCACAGGGACAATCGGAATATATGTGCCCTTCTCTTTAATTGATTTAGCCCAATGCAAACAAACACTGGGCTGATTTGCTGAAGACCCTAGCTTGCTGAAGGGTTTCAGGCCCTAACTCTGGCCTTGGATTTAATTTGGAAGCATGTCCAAGTAGTCCTATCTACTTGCTGTACCCCTGAGGAGAAACAGAGAATTGGGGAGCAGCCCAGGGGCACGCTGACCTGCTGGCCAGGGACCAACCCGAACATTCTGTTATGGGTGGAGTCGCAGTCCCAAATTAGGAGCTCTGCTGGAATTATGATTCCTGGGAGGGGACAGAAGCCAGGAAGCACATAATCCAATGTGTATTAGAAGGGATAAGAAAGTGTATCAAAAAGTCAGTGAACTATGAAAGGGTTAAAGGAGTGACCCAAGAAGAAAAAGAAAATCCAGCCCTCTTTTATGGACGGCTTGTGGAGGCCTTTAGAAAATATACTAACATTGACCCCTCCACTCCCGAAGGTCAATCCCTGCTGGGACAACCCTTTATCAGCCAATCTGCCCCTGATATTAGGTAGAAACTCCAAAAGTTACAATTAGGACCACAAGCCCCCATGCCCCAACTCCTAGAGGTGGCCTTTGGAGTATTTAATAACCGAGATCAACCTGAGGAGGAAGAAAGAACCAAACGTGAGAAAAGACAGGACAGGGCTCATGCAAAACTGACAGCCGTTGCTGTCAGCCACGCCTTGCAACCTCAAGACAACCCAAGGGGGCCAAGAAAGTTCAACTATCTGTCTGGAAGTAAGACCAACAAGGAGGAAGGCTCCAAGTGCAAGTCAACAGGCCACTGGGCCCAAGAATGCCCCTAGGCCGTGCCCAGCCTGCAAACAAACAGGTCATTGGAAGTGGGACTGCCCTCGGTCCCAAAGGGGAAGGGGGGCCTCCACTCGTGAGATTGCCATGCTGGACAAATCCCCCCAGGAGATGTCTATCCCCTTCAAGGAGCCCCGGGTGGTCCATGACACGGCAGGTGAGAAGATCGATTTTTTTAACTGACACGGGAGCCACTTACTCTGTCCTGATTTCCCACGCTGGGCCTCTTTCCTCCGAAAGCTGTACCGTGACTGGTGTCCAAGGAAAGCCTCACCCCCATTATTTTACTGGGCCTCTCACTTGCCAATTTGAGCAGCGTTTGATTTCACATACCCTTTTAGTCGTCCCTGAGTGTCTTACCCCACTACTGGCGAGAGACCTTCTGGGCTCCCTCGGGGCCACATTACAGTTAGGAGGAAAGCAGCCCCTTATCTTGACCCTGACTAAGGTAGATCAAGGGCCTGTTCCCAGCCGTATTCTCCAACCAGTGAACCCTGCAGTTTGGGACAAAGGAGTCCCTAGGAGGGCCATAAACGCCCAACCTGTAAAATCAGCTTTAAGCCAGAAGCTGCCTACCCTAACAAGAGACAATACCCCATAAAGTTGGAAGCAAAGAAGGGTTTACAACCCCTTGTAGATAAATTCTTAAAACATGGCCTCTTGGTGTCCTGCCAGTCTCCACGCAATACTATTTTTCCAGATGTTAAACCAAATGGGGACTATAGAATGGTACAAGATCTTAAAGCAGTAAATGATGCTGTGGTCCCTATTCACCCCCTCGTGGCCAATCCTTATAACACATTAGCCCAAATCCCTGACGATGCTAAATGGTTTACTGTGCTCAACTTCAAGGATGCCTTTTTTTGCATCCCAGTTCATCCCTCCTCACAGTATCTGTCTGCCTTCGAGTGGACTAATGCCCTCTCAGGCCAAATGCAACAATACACCTGGACAGTACGGCCTCAGGGGTTTCGGGACAGCCCACACTTGTTCCCCAAGGCCCTAGGAAAAGAACTAAGGGAGATAACACCTAAAAGGGGCTATTCTACAGTATGTAGCTATTGATATATTAATATGTAGTCCCTCCATGGAGGCCTCAAATCAGAATACAACTGAAGTCCTTAATTTCCTTGGGACCCCGAGGTTAGAGTCTCTCGGACAAAGGCACAAATCTCAAAGCAACAAGTTAAATATCTGAACTATATTATAAACCTCGGAAGTAGACAGTTATCTCCAGATAGAAAACAGGCTATATTAGGCCTAAGCACTCTAAGGACAAACACCTTTTTTGGGCATGGCAGGATTTTGCAGAATTTGGATTCCATGATTTGGGATAATGGCTTAAGCCCCTGTATGAAGCCACTAAAGGCCCAGATACAAAACCATTACTTTGGACTGGGGAACAGGAAAAGGCTTTTAATAATATCAAGCAGGCCCTCACCAGAGCCCCTGCTCTGGGTCTCCCCAATCTGAAAAAGCCATTCATCTTATACGTGACTGAAAAGCAAGAGACAGCTCGGGGGGGTCCTAGTACAGAAGCTAGGGCAAGTTCCTCAGACTATAGGCTATTTTTCCAAACAACTAGACTTGTGGCCCAAGGCTGGCCTGGCTGCCTTCGTGTCGTAGCTGCCACCACTTTAATTAGTGGAAAAAGCTAACAAGCTTACCTTTGGACAGCCACTGGAAGTCCAGACCTCCCATCAAGTACAAGGGATCCTGGAGATCAAAGGCCACCACTGGCTAACTGGAGGCTGCCTTACTAAGTACCAGGCTTTGTTCCTCGACTCCCCAGAGGTAACCCTTAAAACTTGCTGCACCCTCAACCCAGCTACATGGATACCTGCTGACAGCCCAGAACTAATACATTCCTGCCTCGAAACCCTTGACCAGGTCTACGCCTCTAGGCCTAATCTAACAGATCAAGCCATAGAAAACCCTGAGGAAGAATGGTTTACTGACAGCAGTAGCTTTATTAAGGGGTCAGAAGGGCAGGGTACGCTATCATGAGCGCGCTCATAATGTCACAGAAGTAAAACCTTTGCTGCCCAACACTTCAGCCCAGAAGGCTGAACTGATAGCTCTAACCCGAGCCTTAACCCTAGGGGAAGGAAAAATTATAAATTTATAAACAGACTCAAAATATGCCTTCCCTGTTCTACATGCCCACATAGCTATCTGGAAAAATGAGAGAATTTTTAAATACAAAAAATTCCCCTAAAAAATGAGGCTGAGATTTTACATCTCATAGAAGTGGTTCAAAAACCAAAACAGGTAGCACTCATTCACTGCTGCGGGCACCAAAAGGGAACTTCTCAAATTACCCAAGGGAACAACAGGGCAGATCAGGAAGCCAAGAAAGCTGCCCTGATACCCACAACAGAAATGGCATTGATCCCATCCCTTGCCCCTTCTAGCATTGTACCCAGATACTCAACTCCCGAAGAGACCTGGCCACGAGACCAAGGGGGAACCAAAGGGAACAGATGGCTGGTGGCACGTGGATCAAAAGTTGCTCATACCTCTTTCTGACCAATGGAAAATTATTAAAGGGCCACATGATTCCTCCATCTGGGGGAGAGAGAATGAGAGAGAAAACCACTCCATGTCTGCTGTGGTTTTCCAGCTTTTTACAGGAAAGGGCTCCCAGAGACAATCAGAAGGGTTACTCGAGCCTGCGCCCTCTGCACCACCCATAATCCGGAGGCAGCCTCAAGCCGCACCCCCTCCCCCTCTCGTTAGCCCAGCCCAGTGACGTGGGACTTACCCAGGAGAGGACTGGCAAATGGGTTTCAGTCAGGTGCCCTCTTTCCAAGGCTTCAGATACTTATTAGTATTTAAAGACACTTTCACTGGATGGGCAGAGGCCTTCCCCAGCAGGACAGAAAAGGCAACCGAAGTGGCCAGAGCACTTCTATCAATGTAAGAAATCACTCCTAGGTTCAGGTTACCCCGCCACCTCCAGAGTGACAGTGGACCCTCATTCAAAGCCAGGGTTACCCAACAGCTCTCACAGGCCTTAGCAATCAGGTACCACCTGCATTCGTCCTGGAGACCTCCATCCTTGTGAAAAGTAGAACAGGTTAATCATACCCTAAAGAAAACCGTGGGCAAACTGTCAGGAAACCAGAACCGTGGTACCGCCTGCTGCCAATAGCTCCCTTAAGGGTCAGGGCGGCCCATAAAACAACCACGAAGTTAAGCCCCTTTGAAATGACACACGGAAGGCCATTCCTTACCCTGGACATGCTAACTGGCCCAGAAACCCAAGCCCATCTTAAATACATTATAAACCTAGGCCAGGTCCAGAGGGCTATACAAGAATACAGCAACAGAACCCAGTCCGCGAGTGGAGATTAACCAAGATGGCGGAGTAGAAGGACGTGCTCTCACTCCCTCTTGCGAGAGCACCAGAATCACAACTGGCTGCTGGACAATCATCGACAGGAAGACACTGGACTTCACCAAGGAGGATACCTCACGTCCAAGGACAGAGGAGAAGCCACAGTGAGACGGCAGGAGAGGCGCAATCAGAGTAAAATCAAATCCCATAACTGCTGGGTGGGTGACTCACAGACTGGCGAACACTTATACCACAGAAGTCCACCCACTGGAGTGAAGGTTCTGAGCCCCACGTCAGGCTTCCCAACCTGGGGGTCCGGCAACGGGACGAGGAATTCATAGAGAATCAGACTTTGAAGCCTAGTGGGAACTGATTGCAGGACTTCGACAGGACTGGGGGAAACAGAGACCCCACTCTTGGAGGGCGCACACGGAATAGTGTGCACATCGGGACCCGGGGGAAGGAGCAGTGACCCTGGGGGAGACTGAATCAGACCTACCTGCTAGTGTTCAAGGGTCTCCTGCAGAGGCGGGGGCTGGCTTTATTTCACTGTGGGGACAAGGACACTGGCAGCGGATGTTCTGGGAAGTACTCCTTGGTGTGAGCCCTCCCAGAGTCTGCCATTAGCCCCACCAAAGAGCTCAGGTAGGCTCCAGTGTTGGGTTGCCTCAGGCAAAACAACCAACAGGGAGGGAACCCAGCCCCACCCATCAACAGTCAAGTGGATTAAAGTTTTACGGAGCTCTGACCACCACAGCAACAGTCAGCTCTACCCACCACCAGAGCCTCCCATCAAGCCTCTTAGATAGCCTCAACCACCAGAGGGCAGACAGCAGAAGCAAGAAAAACCACAATCCTGCAGCCTGTGGAACAAAAACCACATTTACAGAAAGACAGACAAGATGAAAAGGCAGAGGGCTATATACCAGATGAAGGAACAAGAAAAACCCCCAGAAAAACAACTAAATGAAGTGGAGATAGGCAACCTTCCAGAAAAAGAATTCAGAATAATGATAGTGAAGATGATCCAGGACCTCGGAATAAGAATGGAGGCAAAGATTGAGAAGATGCAAGAAATGATTAACAAAGACCTAGAAGAATTAAAGAACAAACAAACAGAGATGACCAATACAATAACTGAAATGAAAACTACACTAGAAGGAATCAATAGCAGAATAACTGAGGCAGAAAAACAGATAAGTGACCTGGAAGACAGAATGGTGGAATTCACTGCTGCGGAACAGAATAAAGAAAAAAGAATGAAAAGAAATGAAGACAGCCTAAGAGACCTCTGGGACAACATTAAACACAACAACATTCACATTATAGGGGTCCCAGAAGGAGAAGAGAGAGAGAAAGACCCAAGAAAATATTTGAAGAGATTATAGTCGAAAACTTCCCTAACATGGGAAAGGAAATAGCCACCCAAGTCCAGGAAGCACAGAGTCCCATACAGGAGAAACCCAAGGAGAAACACACTGAGACACATAGTAATCAAAGTGGCAAAACTCAAAGACAAAGAAAAATTATTGAAAGCAGCAAGGGAAAAACGACAAATAACATACAAGGGAACTCCCATAAGGTTAACAGCTGATTTCTCAGCAGAAACTCTACAAGCCAGAAGGGAGTGGCATGATATACTTAAAGTGATGAAAGGGAAGAACCTACAACCAAGACTACTCTACCCAGCAAGGATCTCATTTAGATTTGATGGAGAAATCAAAAGCTTTACAGACAAGCAAAAGCTAAGAGAATTCAGCACCACCAAACCAGCTCTACAACAAATGCTAAAGGAACTTCTCTAAGTGGGAAACACAAGAGAAGAAAAGGACCTACAAAAACAAACCCAAGGGCTTCCCTGGTGGCGCAGTGGTTGAGAATCCGCCTGCCAATGCAGGGGACACGGGTTCGAGCCCTGGCCTGGGAGGATCCCACATGCCGCAGAGCGGCTGGGCCCGTGAGCCACAACTGCTGAGCCTGCGCGTCTGGAGCCTGTGCTCCGCAACGAGAGAGGCCCGCGCATCGCGATGAAGAGTGGCCCCCGCTTGCCACAACTGGAGAAAGCCCTCGCACAGAAACGAAGACCCAACACAGCCAAAATCAATCAATCAATCAATCAATCAAAACATACGCATCTGATTCAAGATCCTCATTAAAAAAAAAAAAAAAAAAAAAAAAGAATGTTTCTTTCCTTTCCTCCTTCCTTCTCTGACCATCCTTTAAAAAAAAAAAAAAAAAAAAAAAAAAAAAAAAAAAACAAACCCAAAACAATTAAGAAAATGGTCATAGGAACATACATATCGATAATTACCTTAAATGTGAATGGATTAAATGCTCCAACCAAAAGACACAGGCTTGCTGAATGGATACAAAAACAAGCCCCATATATATGCTGTCTACAAGAGACCCACTTCAGACCTAGGGACACATACAGACTGAAAGTGAGGGGATGGAAAAAGATATTCCATGCAAATGGAAATCAAAAGAAAGCTGGAGTAGCTATACTCATATCAGATAAAATAGACTTTAAAATAAAGAATGTTACAAGAGACAAGGAAGGACACTACATAATGATCAAGGGATCAATCCAAGAAGAAGATATAACAATTATAAATATATATGCACCCAACATAGGAGCATCTCAATACATAAGGCAACTGCTAACAGCTATAAAAGAGGAAATCGACAGTAACACAGTAATAGTGGGGGACTTTAACACCTCACTTACACCAATGGACAGATCATCCAAAATGAAAATAAATAAGGAAACAGAGCTTTAAATGACACAATAGACCAGATAGATTTAATTGATATTTATAGGACATTCCATCCAAAAACAGCAGATTACATGTTCCTCTCAAGTGCGCACGGAACATTCTCCAGGATAGATCACATCTTGGGTCACAAATCAAGCCTCAGTAAATTTAAGAAAATTTAAATCATATCAAGCATCTTTTCTGACCACAATGCTATGAGATTAGAAATGAATTACAGGGAAAAAAACGTAAAAAACACAAACACATGGAGGCTAAACAATACGTTACTAAATAACCAAGAGATCACTGAAGAAATCAAAGAGGAAATCAAAAAATACCTGGAGACAAATGACAATGAAAACACGACGATCCAAAACCTATGGAATGCAGCAAAAGCAGTTCTAAGAGGGAAGTTTATAGCTATACAAGCCTACCTCAAGAAACAAGAAAAATCTCAAATAAAGAATCTAATCTTACACCTAAAGAAACTAGAGAAAGAAGAACAAACAAAACCCAAAGTTAGCAGAAGGAAAGAAATCATAAAGATCAGAGCAGACATAAATGAAATAGAAACAAAGAAAACAATAGCAAAGATCAATAAAACTAAAAGCTGGTTCTTTGAGAAGATAAACAAAATTGATAAGCCATTAGCCAGACTCATCAAGAAAAAGAGGGAGAGGACTCAAATCAATAAAATCAGAAATGAAAAAGGAGAAGTTACAACAGACACCGCAGAAATACAAAGCATCCTAAGAGACTACTACAAGCAACTTTATGCCAATAAAATGGACAACCTGGAAGAAATGGACAAATTCTTAGAAAGGTATAACCTTCCAAGACTGAACCAGGAAGAAACAGAAAATATGAACAGACCAATCACAAGTAATGAAATTGAAACTGTGATTAAAAATCTTCCAACAAACAAAAGTCCAGGACCAGATGGCTTCACAGGTGAATTCTATCAAACATTTAGAGAAGAGCTAACACCTATCCTTCTCAAACTCTTCCAAAAAATTGCAGAGGAAGGAACACTCCCAAACTCATTCTATGAGGCCACCATCACCCTGATACCAAAACCAGACAAAGACACTACAAAAAAAGAAAATTACAGACCAATACCACTGATGAATATAGATGCAAAAATCCTCAACAAAATACTAGCAAACAGAATCCAACAACACATTAAAAGGATCATACACCACGATCAAGTGGGATTTATCCCAGGGATGCAAGGATTCTTCAATATACGCAAATCAATCAATGTGATACACCATATTAACAAATTGAAGAATAAAAACCATGTGATCATCTCAATAGATGCAGAAAAAGCTTTTGACAAAATTCAACACCCATTTATGATAAAAACTCTCCAGAAAGCGGGCATAGAGGGAACCTACCTCAACATCATAAAGGCCATATATGACAAGCCCACAGCAAACATCATTCTCAATGGTGAAAAACTGAAAGCATTTCCTCTAAGATCAGGAACAAGACAAGGATGTCCACTCTCACCACTATTATTCAACATAGTTCTGGAAGTCCTAGCCACGGCAATCAGAGAAGAAAAAGAAATAAAAGGAATACAAATTGGAAAAGAAGAAGTAAAACTGTACTGTTTGCAGATGACATGATACTATACATAGAGAATCCTATAACTGCCACCAGAAAACTGCTAGAGCTAATTAATGAATTTGGTAAAGTTGCAGGATACAAAATTAATGCACAGAAATCTCTTGCATTCCTATACACTAATGATGAAAAATCTGAAAGAGAAATTATGGAAACACTCCCATTT
This sequence comes from Balaenoptera acutorostrata, assembly GCF_949987535.1. NCBI lineage: Eukaryota > Metazoa > Chordata > Mammalia > Artiodactyla > Balaenopteridae > Balaenoptera > Balaenoptera acutorostrata. The sequence continues at coordinate 17,790,194 of NC_080084.1, read as the reverse complement.
ACCATTGCAACAAAAAGAATAAAATACCTAGGAATAAACCTACCTAGGGAGACAAAAGACCTGTATGCAGAAAACTATAAGACACTGATGAAAGAAATTAAAGATGATACCAACAGATGGAGAGATATACCATGTTCTTGGATTGGAAGAATCAACATTGTGAAAATGACTATACTACCCAAAGCAATCTACAGATTCAATGCAATCCCTATCAAATTACCAATGGCATATTTTACGGAACTAGAACAAATCATCTGAAAATTTGTATGGAGACACAAAAGACCCCGAATAGCCAAAGCAGTCTTGAGGGGAAAAAAACGGAGCTGGAGGAATCAGACTTCCTGACTTCAGACTATACTACAAAGCTACAGTAATCAAGACAATACGGTACTGGCACAAAAACAGAAACGTAGATCAATGGAACAAGATAGAAAGCCCAGAGATAAACCCACGCACCTAATGTCAACTAATCTATGACAAAGGAGGCAAGGATATACAATGGAGAAAAGACAGTCTCTTCAATAAGTGGTGCTGGGAAAACTGGACAGCTACATGTAAAAGAATGAAATTAGAATACTCCCTAACACCATACACAAAGATAAACTCAAAATGGATTAGAGACCTAAATATAAGACTGGACACTATAAAACTCTTAGAGGAAAACATAGGAAAAACACTCTTTGACATAAATCACAGCAAGATCTTTTTTGATCCACCTCCTAGAGTAGTGGAAATAAAAACAAAAATAAACAAATGGGACCTAATGAAACTTCAATGCTTTTGCACAGCAAAGGAAACCATAAACAAGACGAAAAGACAACCCTCAGAATGGGAGAAAGTATTTGCAAACGAATCAATGGACAAAGGATTAATCTCCAAAATATATAAACACCTCATTCAGCTCAATATTAAAGAAACAAACACCCCAATCCAAAAATGGGCAAAAGACCTAAACAGACATTTCTCCAAAGAAGACATACAGATGGCCACAAAGCACATGAAAAGATGCTCAACAGCACTAATTATTAGAGAAATGCAAATCAAAACTACAATGAGGTATCACCTCACACCAGTTAGAATGGGCATCATCAGAAAATCTACAAACAACAAATGCTGGAGAGGGTGTGGAGAAAAGGGAACCCTCTTGCACTGTTGGTGGGAATGTAAATTGATACAGCCACTATGGAGAACAATATGCAGGTTCCTTAAAAAACTAAAAATAGAATTACCATATGACCCAGCAATCCCACTACTGGGCATATACCCAGAGAAAACCATAATTCAAAGACACATGCACCCGAATGTTCATTGCAGCACTATTTACAATAACCAGGTCATGGAAGCAACCTAAATGTCCATCAACAGACGAATGGATAAAGAAGTTGTGGTACATATATACAATGGAATATTACTCAGCCATAAAAAGGAATGAAATTGAGTCATTTGTTGAGATGTGGATGGATCTAGAGACTGTCATACAGAGTGAAGTAAGTCAGAAAGAGAAAAACAAATATCGTATATTAACGCATGTATGTGGAACCTAAAAAAATGGTACAAATGAACCGGGTTGCAGGGCAGAAGTTGAGACACAGATATAGAGAACAAACGTATGGACACCAAGGGGGGAAAATTGCGGTGGGGTGGGGATGGTGGTGTGCTGAATTGGGCGATTGGGATCGACATGTATAAAGTGATGTGTATAAAACTGATGACTGATAATGAATGAATGAATGAATACATACATACATACCCAGCCCGCCCCAGGTAAGAGCCCCAGTCACTCCATTGTAAATCCTGGGGACTGGGTACTCTTAGAGACCTGGAAAAATGAGTCCCCCCGCACCCAGGTACTCCCAAAGTGGAAGGGTCCTTAAGTCCTGCTGAGCACCCCTACAGCAGTTAAGCTCCAGGGAGTCACGAGTTGGGTCCGTCTGTCCAGGATTAAACCTGCCTCCACTGATATGTTACAGGAACCCGAAGACCCACATTCCAGCCATTCCTATGAATCCACCCCTTCCTGCAAGTCTCCATAGGACACAGAGGACCCTGGACAGCCTGAAAAATCCAGGTGGACGAGGAAGCCTCTCCAAGACCTAAAGCTCTATTCAGGAAGGACAAAGAGACTTCTTAGACCCAAGGCTAAGTACCCGCAGCCACTATCTTCCTTTTTGCCTTCCAGAACTCTAGTTCACTTACAAAATAACTGACATGCTCTGGTAGAGTTAGATAATCACTGTCCTCCGTGCTCTCACGTTTGCTTTCAGAATTTATTACGAGTGCCGCTGTAGCCCTGCACCTATGCCCGAGACAGAACTCCTCTACCCATGCTGGGTGGTTTAATGTGACTCACCTGAAACCTCAGGACCCATACTTAACCACTGAGTTTCAACTCACTACAACACTTCTTTTAATGCTCATGCTTTCCAGTTATTTTTCAAGATCAAAACTCTGATTGAAAAGAAAAAAAAAAAAACCCAACTCTGATTGGTGCAACTATGAAGGTATTAATTACTTTAGATTTTCTCTACCTCTTTCCCTTGTCCACAGGACAGACAACTCCCTGGTTCACACCTTGCAAACTCTTGCTTCCTCCCCTCAGTTGACGGAATGCTGGATGTGCTTACCCTGCGAGCTAAGTTCGTCATCGACCATAGCGACCCCTTTGTCTGTCCCGTAAAGAATTTTAGCCAAGTTCCTGAGGGAAAATGGACTTTCAAAGACCCAAGACTCAGTGCTGTGATGTACAGAGTCAAATTGTTCATCTTCCCACAGAAAAAATTCTCATGTCTCTTGCCTACCTCTTCCTTAGCAGCAGCAGCAGAACATGAGGTCAAAACTGGGGAATGAAAAACTGGCATTAAGACACCCCAGTGTTTTATGATGCCCCTCGCCCAAGCCAGAGGTCCAGTTGCCCGTTTGTGCTCAAACCCTAACCCACTACCTGATGGAAGAAGGATCCATACTGGTGGAGCAATTCACAGAACGGAATGGATGGAGTGCACTGGGTATATGGTTGGAAAATATTTCCACAACGACAGGATTGGATGGCTAAGCTTTAAAACCTTAGGCCAGTTTAGTCTATTGTGCCCCAACAGGATACGTCTTTGGATGCCACGTAGATAAACAACCGTGGGCTACTAACTGTCTACGCAATCATTCCACACCCACGCAGTGTAGGCTGGGAACCTTGATTTCCCCTTTCTCAATCCACTCCTCAAATGAATCCAAGCACTGGGTCAGTTCATTAAAACCATTCACTGGATTGACTCGAAACTTACCCGGGAATATCCCAGATGGAGATGCCTATTTCGTTGGGTATGCACTGTTACCATGGTGGGGGGACAGCTGCCCACCAATACGTCCTTCAAAACTTGCCTCGCACTCTTACCACCACAGCCAGTGAGACTGCTAAATCTCTTATTAATTTACAGAGTCTCTAGATTCCCTGCCCAAGGTGGTACTTGACAACCGACTGGCCCTGGAGTATCTACTGGCAGAACAAGGAGGAGTATGTGCAACCGCCAATGCTTCCTGTCGCACGTGCGGTAACACCTCTTCCCAGCTAGAAACCAACACTGAAAAAATTCAACAATAAGCCACCTGGCTTCAGCAGTCAATTAACCATCAATCCTCGTTATTCAATATGGGCGGGAAAACTGAAAACTGGTTCTCTAGTTTGTTCTCTTGGATCCCACAAGGTATTAAAAACTTTCGGACAGGTTTCCATTTTCTTATAGCCCTCCTCTTTTCAGTCATACTGATTTATGTTATATTTCGCCTAGCGCTTTGTTGTCTTCCATACTGTTATAAATCTATAACTAAGACCTTTCAGCCCAAGTAGGAGGGCTGGAACCAACAGGTTCAGAACTTCCATTTTAGAAATGCAGAAACATGCTAAATTTTAACCCTGAGATTAACAAAAATATGTTGACCATGTATAACCAGATTCTTACCCCTGCTTGAGTCTCGGATTATAACTGTCTTTCACTAGTCTTTAGCCCCTGCTCCTCTAATCTACCTATTCAGCTTGTTTCCTCGAGGGCACAACAGGATAATGGTGATGCATGGATTCCAGCTGCTCCCTGAAAAAGACCCTGCCAGAATAACAGCAGAAGTCACCCTGGGGTCCCTCAACAAGATATGGCAAGAGTTGCATGGCTCCAATTAGGTAGGGTCTGTAAGCCCCATGCCAGCCTGAAGAAGCTACAGAAGATAGACCTTCGGCCTTCATCTTCCCAGTAAAGATTTCGTGGGGTCCACGTCTCTCAGGGGGAATTTGAGGCAGGAGATGGATGGGTCCCAGGCTGAGGAGCTGGAATCTGTCCCCTGTGGACAGATACTCCAGGATAAACATAACGGCAGGAACAAGGGGAGCTGAGTCCTGCTTGGAGAGAAGATAAAGAAACCACATATCTCTCATTCTTGACGTCAAGGACACCTTCCCGACTGCACATGCAACAGAAAGGTTCCCCAGAGGTCAGAAGAGGGAGGGGGCGCCAGATCATAATATGTCCTTCTTCCCAGAAACCCCTGCACTGGAATCCATCTTGTCTAAAAGATGCACACGCACACAGGGGAGGGCCCTGAGTTAGACCAAATATGGACTCAGAGCCAGGCAAAGCAGGATGACTGGCCAGAGGGAACCGAGAAGAACTGCCCCATTTAAGTAATGTGAACTACCCCAAGGGTGCAACTCTCTCTGAGCCTGCTTGTGTCTGTCTATCCACACGTACTTTTTTTTCCTCCTAATAAACACTTTACTTGTTTCACTACCTTCTGTCTCTTTGTTAAAATTCTTTTCCACAAAGCAGATGACCCAGGGCCTTGGAACTGGCCACTGGCCCTAGAGGTCTAGTGGCCAGGATTCGGCATTCTCACTGCCACGGGCTGGCTTCAATCTCTGGTCTGGGACCTGAGATCCTGCTTCAAGCCACTGCAGGCTGAGGTCACCCAAGATCATCGCCACTTCTGTTCAACATAGGGTTGGAAGTCCTAGCCACAGCAATCAGAGAAGAAAAAGAAATAAAAGGTATCCAAATTGGAAAAGAAGAAGTAAAACTGTCACTGTTTGCAGAGCACATGATACTACACATAAAAAATCCTAAAGATGCTACCAGAAAACTACTAGAGCTCAATGAATTCAGTAAAGTTGCAGGATACAAAATTAATACACAGAAAAGCTTTTGCATTCCTACACACTAAAAATGAAAGATCAGAAAGAGAAATTAAAGAAACAATCCCATTTACCATCACGACAAAAAGAATAAAATACCTAGAAATAAACCTACCTAAGGAGGCAAGAGACCTGTACTCAGAAAACTATAAGATACTGATGAAAGAAATCAAAGATGACACAAACAGATGGAAAGATATACCATGTTCTTGGATTGGAAGAAGCAATAATGTCAAAATGACTATACTACCCAAGGCAATCTACGGATTCAATGCAATCCCTATCAAATCACCAATGGCATTTTTCACAGAACTAGAACAAAAAAATTTTTAATTTGTATGGAAACACAAGAGACCCCAAATTGCCAAAGCAATCTTGAGAAAGAAACACGGAGCTGGAGGAATCAGACTCCCTGACTTCACACTATACTACAAAGCTACAGTCATCAAAACAGTATGATACTGGCATAAAACCAGAAATATAGCTCAATGAAACAGGATAGAAAGCCCAGAAATAAACCCCACACCTATTGTCAATTAATCTACAACAAAGGAGGCAAGAATATACAATGGAGAAAAAATAGGCTCTTCAATAAATGGGAAAACCAGACAGCTACATGTAAAAGAATGAAAATAGAACATTCTCTAACACCATATACAAAAACAAACTCAAAACAGATTAAAGGCCTAAATGTAAGGCCAGATACTATAAAACCCTTAGAGGAAAACATAGGAAGAACACTCTTTGACATAAATCACAGCAAACATCTTTTTGGATCCACCTCCTAGAGTAATGAAAATAAAAACAAAAATAAACAAATGAAACCTAATTCAGCTTAAAAGCTCTTGCACAGCAAAGGAAACCATAAACAAAACGAAGAGACAACCCTTAGAGCGGGAGAAAATATTTGCAAAAGAAGCAACCAGAAGCCTCTTAGATAGCCTCAACCACCAGAGGACAGACAGCAGAAGCAAGAAAAACTACAATCCTGCAGCCTGTGGACCAAAACCCACAGTTACAGAAAGACAGACAAGATGAAAAAGCAGAGGGCTATATATCAGATGACGGAACAAGAAAAAACCCCAGAAAAACAACTAAATGAAGTGGAGATAGGCAACCTTCCAGAAAAAGAATTCAGAATAATGATAGTGAAGTTGATCCAGGACCTCGGAATAAGAATGGAGGCAAAGATTGAGAAGATGCAAGAAATGATTAACCAAGACCTAGAAGAATTAAAGAACAAACAAACAGAGATGACCAATACAATAACTGAAATGAAAACTACACTAGAAGGAATCAATAGCAGAATAACTGAGGCAGAAGAACGGATAAGTGACCTGGAAGGCAGAATGGTGGAAATCACTGCTGTGTAACAGAATAAAGAAAAAGGAATGAAAAGAAATGAAGACAGCCTAAGAGACCTCTGGGACAACATTAAACGCAACAACATTCGCATTATAGGGGTCCCAGAAGGAGAAGAGAGAGAGAAAGGGCCAGAGAAAATACTTGAAGAGATTATAGTCGAAAACTTCCCTAACATGGGAAAGGAAATAGCCACCCAAGTCCAGGAAGCGCAGAGAGTCCCATACAGGATAAACCAAAGGAGAAACACGCCGAGACACATAGTAATCAAATTGGCAAAAATTAAAGACAAAGAAAAATTATTGAAAGCAGCAAGGGAAAAATGACAAATAACATACAAGGGAACTCCCATAAGGTTAACAGCTGATTTCTCAGCAGAAACTCTACAAGCCAGAAGGGAGTGGCATGATATACTTAAAGTGATGAAAGGGAAGAACCTACAACCAAGATTACTCTACCCGGCAAGGATCTCATTTAGATTTGATGGAGAAATCAAAAGCTTTACAGACAAGCAAAAGCTAAGAGAATTCAGCACCACCAAACCAGCTCTACAACAAATGCTAAAGGAACTTCTCTAAGTGGGAAACACAAGAGAAGAAAAGGACCTACAAAAACAAACCCAAAACAATTAAGAAAATGGTCATAGGAACATACATATCGATAATTACCTTAAATGTGAATGGATTAAATGCTCCAACCAAAAGACACAGGCTTGCTGAATGGATACAAAAACAAGACCCATATATATGCTGTCTACAAGAGACCCACTTTAGACCTAGGGACACATACAGACTGAAAGTGAGGGGATGGAAAAGGATATTCCATGCAAATGGAAATCAAAAGAAAGCTGGAGTAGCTATACTCATATCAGATAAAATAGACTTTAAAGTAAAGAATGTTACAAGAGACAAAGAAGGACACTACATAATGATCAAGGGATCAATCCAAGAAGAAGATATAACAATTATAAATATATATGCACCCAACATAGGAGCACCTCAATACATAAGGCAACTGCTAACAGCCATAAAAGAGGAAATTGACAGTAACACAATAATAGTGGGGGACTTTAACACCTCACTTACACCAATGGACAGATCATCCAAAATGAAAATAAATAAGGAAACAGAAGCTTTAAATGACACAATAGACCAGATAGATTTAATTGATATTTATAGGACATCCCATCCAAAAACAGCAGATTACATGTTCTTCTCAAGTGCGCTCGGAACATTCTCCAGGATAGATCACATCTTGGGTCACAAATCAAGCCTCAGTAAATTTAAGAAAATTGAAATCATATCAAGCATCTTTTCTGACCACAATGCTATGAGATTAGAAATGAACTACAGGGAAAAAAACGTAAAAAACACAAACACATGGAGGCTAAACAATACGTTACTAAATAACCAAGAGATCACTGAAGAAATCAAAGAAGAAATCAAAAAATACCTAGAGACAAATGACAATGAAAACACGATGACCCAAAACCTATGGGATGCAGCAAAAGCAGTTCTAAGAGGGAAGTTTATAGCTATAGAAGCCTACATAAAGAAACAAGAAAAATCTCAAGTAAACAATCTAACCTTACACCTAAAGAAACTAGAGAAAGAAGAACAAACAAAACCCAAAGTTAGCAGAAGGAAAGAAATCATAAAGATCAAAGCAGACATAAATGAAATAGAAACAAAGAAAACAATAGCAAAGATCAATAAAACTAAAAGCTGGTTCTTTGAGAAGATAAACAAAATTGATAAGCCATTAGCCAGACTCATCAAGAAAAAGAGGGAGAGGACTCAAATCAATACAATTAGAAATGAAAAAGGAGAAGTTACAACAGACACTGCAGAAATACAAAGCATCCTAAGAGACTACTACAAGCAACTTTATGCCAATAAAATGGACAACCTGGAAGAAATGGACAAATTCTTAGAAAGGTATAACCTTCCAAGACTGAACCAGGAAGAAACAGAAAATATGAACAGACCAATCACAAGTAATGAAATTGAAACTGTGATTAAAAATCTTCCAACAAACAAAAGTCCAGGACCAGATGGCTTCACAGGTGAATTCTATCAAACATTTAGAGAAGAGCTAACACCTATCCTTCTCAAACTCTTCCAAAAAATTGCAGAGGAAGGAACACTCCCAAACTCATTCTATGAGGCCACCATCACCCTGATACCAAAACCAGACAAAGACACTACAAAAAAAGAAAATTACAGACCAATACCACTGATGAATATAGATGCAAAAATCCTCAACAAAATACTAGCAAACAGAATCCAACAACACGTTAAAAGGATCATACACCACGATCAAGTGGGATTTATCCCAGGGATGCAAGGATTCTTCAATATACGCAAATAAAAAAAAGAAAAAAAAAAAAAAAAAGAAGCAACCAACAAGGGATTAATCTCCAAAATATCCAAACAGCTCATGCAGCTGAATATCATAAAAACAAACAACCCAGTCAAAAAATGGGCAGAAGATCTCAACAGATGTTTCTCCAAAGAAGTCATACAGATGGCCAAAAAGCTCATGAAAACATGCTCAATATCACTAATTATTAGAGAAATGCAAATCAAAACTACAATGAGGTACCACCTCACACCGGTCAGAATGGCCATCATCAAAAAAAATCTACAAACAATAAATGCTGGAGAGGGTGTGGAGAAAAGGGAACCCTCTTACACTGTTGGTAGGAATGTAAATTGGTACAGCCACTATGGAAAACAGTATGAAGGTTCCTTAAAAAACTAAAAATAGAATTACCATATGATCCAGCAATCCCACTTCTGGGCATATATCTGGAGAAAACCATAATTTGAAAAGATACATGCACCCCAATATTCACTGCAGCACTATTTACAATAGCCAGGACATGGAAGCAACATAAATGTCCATCAACAGAGGAATGGATAAAGAAGATGCGGCTTCCCTGGTGGCGTGGTGGTTAAGAATCCTCCTGCCAATGCAGGAGACACTGGTTCGAGCCCTGGTCCGGGAAGATCCCACATGCCACGGAGCAGCTAAGCCCGCGTGCCACAACTACTGAGCCCACGTGACACAACTACTGAAGCCCATGCACCTAGAGACCGTGCTCTGCAACAAGACAAGCCACCACAATGAGAAGCCCGGGCACCGCAACGAAGAGGAGCCCCTGCTCAGCAACGAAGACCCAATGCAGCCAAAAATAAACAAACAAATAAATAAAAGAAGATGTAGTACATATATACAATGGACTATGAAAAGCCATAAAAAGGAATGAAATAATGCCATTTGCAGCAACATGGATGAACCTACAGATTGTCATACTGAGTGAAGTAAGTCAGACAGAGAAAGACAAATATCATATGATATCGCTTATACATGGAGCCTAAAAAAAAGGGTACAAATGAACTTACGTACCAAACAGAAATAGAGTTACAGATGTAGAAAATAAACTTATGGTTACCAGGGGGTAAGGGAGGGGGGAGGGATAAATTAGAAGATTGGGATTGACATATACACACTACTATATATAAAATAGGTAACTAATAAGGACCTACTGTATAGCACAGGGACTCAATACTCTGTAATGGCCTACTTGGGAAAAGAATCTAAAAAAGAGTGGATACATGTATATGTACAATTGATTCATTTTGCTGTACACTTGAAACTAACACAACACTGTAAATCAACTATACTCCAATAAAAATTTTTTTAAAAATGAACAAACATAACAAAACAGAAACAAGCTCATAAATACAGAGAACAAACTGGTGGTCGCCAGAGGGAGGTGGGTAGGGGGGGATTAGGAAAATAGGTGAGGGAGGTTAAGAGGTACAAACTTCCAGTTACAAAATAAATGAGTCACAGGTATAAAATGTACAGTGTGGGGAATATAGTCAATAACTATGTAATATCTCTGTATTGTGGCAAATCATAACTAGACTTATTATGGTGATCATTTTATAATGTGTAAAAATATCGAATCACTATGTTATACACTTGAAATTAATAAAATATTGTAAGTAAATTATACTTCCATAAAAAAAATGATACAAATGAACTTACTTACAAAACAGAAACAGAATCACAGACTTAGAAAACTAACTTATGATTACCAAAGGGGAAAGGTGGCAGGGGAAGGGATATATTGGGAGTTTGGGATTGACATATACACACTACTATATTTAAATTAGATAACCAACAAGGACCTACTGTATAGCACAGGGAACTCTACTCAATATTCTGTAATATCCTAAACCAGAAAAGAATTTGAAAAAGAATAGATATATGTACATGTATAACTGAATCACTTTGCTGTACACCTGAAACTAATACAACATTGTAAACCAACTGTACTCCAAAGTAAAATAAAAATTTAAAAAATAAAACTTTAAAAAAGTTTTTTGTTTGTTTTTGTAAAGCAATGACTTTTTAAAAATTTGAAAATGATTATACATAAAAGTGGTCTGTGTATGTGATATATCCTATAGTCAATGACCCACTTGAACTCTTACCTCTTTGAGGAAATGGACTCAGATCCTGTGGGCTCAGTAGGTCATCTTATAGACATTTCTGAGGGTGTCTGGCCAACTTGTGTGGATTTCCCCTTCTGAGGCAATTGTCTTTGATCCTCAGAGATATGTGTTTTTACTATGAGACACTGTCCCAAGGCCCAGGTAGTCTTCTCTGAGTTCCATTAGAAACCATAGTATCCTTACAATAAATTCCTAAGCCAGCTTACCTTAGCTTCATTTGGATTCTGTGACTCATAATCAAATGAGTCTTAACTAGTGCAGCAAGGTGAAATAATAAATTATTTTAACAGCACTAGAATTTCCCTTAGGGATGGAACTTTTTTTTTTAACCTGAGAAAAATACCTTGAGAAATAGCTTAGAACTTATGGTGAAATTCCTAAGGCAGAACTTGGCAGGAGAGGGCTGAACTGCTCCAAAAGGAAAGAGCGGGAATTTGAAGGTGGAGAGCAGTGCAATGTGTTTGCTGCAGCGGTGGACACATGCAGTGCAGATACCCACAAGCTCAACACTTCAGCAAAACTGGAGGGTGCTCCAGAGGTGACCCCAAAACGCTGTAAACCAGGCTCCTCTGCACAAACCTGCTGGGAACTGGGGGGGAACTCTGAGATCCCACTGCACGTGGAGTAGATTTAAGCCAGTTTTACTTTGCTTTCAAAGGTTAGGCTACTTCTGACACTGGAATTATACTACCAAGACACCCAGAACTACCAACATTTCAGAACACCCCCTAAGAGGGTGAAAACCATGAGAACTGACTGTCAACCAGGCACATAGCAATAAGGGCCCGCTGTGGGTGAGTGCATGCTACACAACGGGACACAGCGGTGAGACCACTCACCACACTGCTCGTCCGCCCCATCCGGACACTCCTGCTCTCCGTTGCAGAGCCAGGCCACAGGAATGCATCTCCCACCACATGCAGCTTGCCTTGTCATCTGACACTGTATTTCATCTGCAATGAAGGACCAAGAAGCAAAGCCATCAGAGTTCTTGGATTCCTTGGGTCCAGGAGACCTTCTCATGTAAGCTGCATTCACTGTTTTCTTTGGAAGACCTTCCTTCAGCTATTATCGAGGAGAACGCTAGGGGGGGGTTCAGCACCCTGAAAACCCATGCAGGTTCTCCAGTGACGACCCTTGGGGGCCATTCTTTCTGATGCTGTGGAGTTGCTGCTGGAGAGCTGTCATTTGCCTCCCCGTTGTCAGAATGGCTCAGACTTACACTTGTGCTTACAAAGATACTACTTCTTCCAGGCCTGATTCGGTCTTACAGACTCAGAGTATTAAGTGTTGCAAGTTTAGAGATCTACATTCAAAGCACTTAACTTCAGTTTCCTTTTAGACATGGGTCGATACAGCTTCAAATGAAGTTAGGGTTTGGGGTCCTACATGCCATCTTTATAAGAGTACCTCTAATAGCCTGGTTATAAATACTTAAGTTTTCAGTTATCACACTGATTTATATTATCAGTTTTATTCGAATCATTAACTTGTGTTTCTCAACCCTGATTGATTAATGGTCAAAAATAAGCCTGTTATGGATGTGGTGCTCAGAGAAGGCCTGGTTGTACTTAGTTTACTATTTTGTCCTAACTTTCAAAGAGAAAAAGCCAATCCTTGGTTCAGAGAAAACATAAGCCACATGTCCCATTTGGTAGAAGTCTCTGTAAGATGCAGTGAAGACCCAGCAATCCTACCCCAGGGACAATGTATGCACATGGGATGGAAAGTCGTGTGCAAAGCTATGTGATGGGAGTTGACAATGGAAGCCCACTGCGCAGACTACACCTTCTTTGGTAAGGAACCAGACCTCAGTCTTACTTGCATCCCTCTAAGACAGTGCTTTTAGCATAGTTACTCAATGTTTGATTTTTAAAAGGCTGGCTTATAAATTGCATTATAAATGAAAGACTCAGGAGGTACTGGTTATTAACGAATAGCTAACAACTTTGCCAGCTACTCACATACCGTCCGGGCAATCCCACTTGACTTGACCAAAACCATTCAATTGAGAGCAGGTGAGGTCAGCAACCCCTAAGATGGGATCCCAGGCTCAGTTGTCAGGCTACTTACTAGGTTGGAGTTTTGGTCAGACCACGTACTAACAACATCACCTCGGGAGAGTTACTGCCTCCCTCTGGACCTCAGTTTTTCTTGTCTGTAAAGTGAGGCTAGTAAATAAGTGGTTCTAAGAGGAAAATGCAAGGATTAAAAGAGTACAAAGTCACTGGGCACAATACCCACCAAATAAATGCTCCCAAAGTGTTAGCTCTTTTGCTACCTCTTCTAGCAGATCCTTCCAGAAGGATCCCAGTTAGGGCTGCAGTCAACCCTCAAAGACTCACACTGCTAGGCGAGTCCCACCTGGAACACTATTTGCCCTGGTGATTCTCAGTCTGGAGACCCAGTGTGCACATGGATGCTGAACACCATCTGTACAGGGGTCTCAAACATTACTTTTCAAATTTAGGTGGATGCTTGCTGTGAATAAATAAAAAATGTACTTATTAATCTATTTACTATAGTTCATGGTAGCTTTCTCATAGTCTGTCAATATACAAAGTACAATGATCATGGGCTGGTCTACAACAGACATCACAAAGATGTCTTCACACCAGAAGATCTGGGCGAACACTGCTTAGTGAAAAAGGCAAGTAACTTTAAATCCTGTTTCCGGAGTGGAGCAAACAGACCACTGTTTGGGATTCCTGCCGTAGAGATGCCCCACCAGGTTAGGCAAAAACCCTGAGGGTCAGAATCCCTCCTGGAGGGCAAACAGCTCAGAGACTAAGTGACATCTCCTCCTAACCAGTTAACAGTACTTTGACCAACAAAGTGTCTGCATAAGTTAAAAAATGAGCTAAAATCTGCCTCCATCCATGAGGGCCAATTGGGAGCATCTGTCAGGAGAGATGGGCAATTCTGCAGGCCAGGTCGTTTGACAAACACTGGGCACCTCCTGCACCTGCCCAGGTCACCAGCCACCAACCCTATGGGAACTCAGGGTGTCTTAGTCACCCTGGGACCCCGACTCAGCTCTCCTCTGCCTTGGGGTCCGCCTACACCTGGGTGGTATTAACAAGCGCCGCTGGAAGTTGCTTGCTAACCGCACCTGGGCCCAAGCTCCGTTTCCCCCGGGCTGTTTCTGGAGGGAAGCACCTCTTCCCAAGGTCCCGGGCCTCCAAGAGGCTAAATTTGTTGCCTGGTTAAACCTGGGCGGCGGGCCCATCAGAGACCAAGGCTAAAAAGCCAATTCCACTCCCTTGGATGTTGGGAAAAGGAAGAACCTAGAAGGGAGCGTAGTGCGGAACGAGCTTCCTTTCCCACCGGCCTGAGGACCAGAGAGGAAAAGACATCCAATCCATCCGCTGAGCCCACCCACCAGGCAGGCTTGTTAAGGAGTAAAGGGCTGAGAAGCAGGGGGCCCCTCCAGACAGTCTAGCCTCGCCCTCCCAGACAAAAGGTCACCGCAGGATGGGGGATACGCCGCGCACACCCAGCGAGGGCGCCCCAAGCTCTCCTCCGCCCCCGCCCGGCAGCCGGGCAGCCACGCGCCCCGCAGCCTGCAGAGCGGGATGCGGTCCCTCCCGGGGCGCCCTACCCGCGGGCCCCACTCACCTGTCGCGGAGCCCCCGAGGCCGCCCAGCGCGGCCAGCAGAGGCGGCAGGAGCAGAAGGAGCGCCTGGCGTCCCACGGGCGCGAAGAGACAGCGCGGGGACCCGGGAGCGAGGCGCGCTGCGCCAGGACGCCACAGGCAGGTGAAGCGCCCGGAAGGCTTTAACTCGCGCTCCCGCCGCGCACGAGGAACGCCGGCGCCGGTGGGCGGGGTGGGCGGGGTGGGCGGGGTGCACTGGGAGTTGGCGCCGCCCAATCACCGGGAAGAGCCGCCGGGAGCGAGATGGGCTGCAGACCAGGTCGTGGTGCCTCGCATCTCTCTCCCTCGGGGTTCTCACTGGGTACTAGCGCCTGGGACCCCGCGCCCCTCCTGCAGTGGGACAGCAGACGCTCAGCCGATTCAGCGCCCCTGTCACACTCAAGATCAAGTTAAGGTTGGTCAGCCATACTTAAGGCTTCTTAAACTTTTTTAATTTTAATTGAAGTATAGTTGATTTACAATGTTGTGCCAGTCTCTGCTGTACGGCAAAATGACTCAGTTATACACAGAGACATTCTTTTTTAATATTCTTTTCCATTATGGTTTATCCCAGGGGATTGGATATACTTTCCCATGCTATACAGTAGGACCGTGTTGTTTATCTGTTCTAAATGTAATAGTTTGCATCTACCAACACCGAACTCCCCGTCCATCCCTTTCCCTGCCCGCCCCCTTTGGCAACCACAAGTCTGTTCTCTATGTGAGTCTGTTTCGGATTTGTAGATAAGTTCATTTGCGCCATATTTTAAGTGATATCATATGGTATAGTACTGTATGGTATCTTATGGTATTTGTCTTTCTTTTTCTGACTTACTTCACTTAGTATGATAATCTCTAGTTCCATCCATGTTGCTGCAGATGTTACCAAACTTGGGTCTGCTTGCACATGGGCAGTAAAGCCAAGTGGTGAAGGAAAGCGTTCGTTGCAGGGCCAAGCAAGGAGTCCAGGGCAGCTAGTGCTTAAAATACCCAAACTCCCTGAAGGCTTTCAGGGAAAGGGTTTTAAAGACAGGATGAGGGAGGGTCGTCGTGGGGTGTGTGATCAGCTCCTGGACATTCTTCTGATTGGTTGGTGGTGAGGTAATCAGGATCAACATCATCAACCTGGTTCCAACTGGTCTGGGGTCTAAGTGCTTGTGGGCAGCATACAGTTAACTTCTCCCACCTGGCAGGGGTTTCAGTAGCTGCAAAACAACTTAAACAGTGTGGCTCAGAATAGGATCTATAGCCCTTGAGGAGGAACTTCACTTTGTTTAATGGCTAAACTGTTATTATTTTGTCTTGCTTGACTGTTTTCCTTTCTGCATTTTTTTCATTTCTCTGATTAAATTTACTCTTTGACTAAAGTTTTTCTACAGACAAAAGGCAGGCAGAGGACATGGGGTGGGGGGCTGTTCTGGGAAGGCCCCAAAGGGTCCTGCTTGGTTACACAAACGGCATTATTTTCTTTTTTATGGCTGAGTAGTATTCCATTGTATGTATGTACCTCATCTTCTTTATCCATTCATCTGTCAGTGGACATTTAGGTTGTTTCCATGTCTTGGCTATTGTGAATAGTGCTGCTATGAACATTGAGGTGAATGTGTCTTTTTGAATTAGAGTTTTGCCCAGATATATGCCCAGGAGTGGGATTGCTGGGTCATATGGAACTCTATTTTTGCCTTTTTGAGGGACCTTCATACTGTTTTCTATAATGGCTGCACCAACTTACATTCCCACTGACACTGTAGGAGGGTGCCCTTTTCTCCACACCCTCTCCAGCATTTGTTATTTGTGGACTTTTTAATAATGGCCATTCTGACCGTTGTGAGGTGGTACCTCATTGTAGTTTTGATTTGCATTTCTCTAATAATTAGCAATGTTGAGCATCTTTTCATGTGCCTGTTGGCCATTTGTATTTCTTCTTTGGAGAAATGTCTATTTAGTTCTTCTGCCCATTTTTCAATTAGGCTGTTTGGGTTTTTTGTTGTTGTTGTTGAGTTGTATGAGCTGTTTGTATATTTTGGAAATTAAGCCCTTGTCGGTCGCATCATTTGCAAATATTTTCTCACATCATTTGCAAATATTTTCTCCCATTCCGTAGGCTGTCTTTTTGTTTTACTTATGGTTTCCTTTGCTGTGCAAAAGCTTTTAAGTTTGATTAGGTCCCATTTGTTTATTTTTGCTTTTATTTCTACTGCCTTGGAAGACTGACCTAAGAGAACAACAGTACGATTTATGTCAGAGAATGTTTTGCCTATGTTCTCTCATAGGAGTTTTATGGTGTCATGTCTTATGTTTAAGTCTTTAAGCCATTTTGAGTTTATTGTTATGTGTGGTGTGAAAGTGTTCTAACTTCATTGATTTACGTGTGGTTGTCCAACTTTCCCAACAACCCTTGCTGAAGAGACTTTTTCCCATTGTATATTCTTGCCTCCTTTGTCAAAGATTAATTGACCGTAGGTGTGTGGGTTTATTTCTGGGCTGTCTATTCTGTTCCATTGATCCATATATCTGTTTTTGTGCCAATACCATGCCGTTTTGATTACTGTACCTTTGTAGTATTGTCTGAAGTCTGGGAGCATTATGCCACCTGCTTTGTTCTTTTCCCTCAGGATTGCTTTGGCAATTCTGAGTCCTTTATGGTTCCATATAAATTTTAGGATTATTTGTTCTAGTTCTGTGAAAAATATCATGGGTAATTTGATGGGGATCACATTAAATCTGTAGATTGCTTTGGGTAGTATGGCCATTTTAACAATATTAATTCTTTCAGTACAAGACAAGAACATTGGATAGCTTTCCATTTCTTTGTTGTTGTTGTTTTGTTTTGTTTTGTTTGTTGGTTTTTTTTGGCCATGCTGGGTGGCATGCGGGATCTTACTTCCCCAACCAGGGATCAAACCCGTGCCCCCTGCAGTGGAAGCTCAGAGTCTTAACCACTGGACCGCCAGGGAAGTCCCTCCATTTCTTTGAATCATCTTCAGTTTCCTTTATTAATGTCTCATAGTTCTCAGCATATGTCTTTCACCTCCTAGGTTTGTTCCTAAGTATTTTTTTTTTTAAATAAATTTATTTATTTATTTATTTATTTTTGGCTGTTTTGGGTCTTCGTTTCTGTGCGAGGGCTTTCTCTAGTTGCGGCAAGCGGGGGCCACTCTTCATCGCGGTGCGCAGGCCTCTCACTATCGCGGCCTCTCTTGTTGCAGAGCACAGGCTCCAGACGCGCAGGCTCAGTAGTTGTGGCTCACGGGCCTAGTTGCTCCGTGGCATGTGGGATCTTCCCAGACCAGGGCTCGAACCCGTGTCCCCTGCATTAGCAGGCAGATTCTCAACCACTGCGCCACCAGGGAAGCCCCCTAAGTATTTTTTTAATGTTATTTTGAAATGGATTTTTTTTCTTTTTTTACTTTGCCTTTCTGATGTTTCATTGTTGGTGTAAAGAAATACAACCTATTTCTGTATGTTAATCTTGTATCTTGCTACTTTGTTGAATTCGTTTATCAATTCTAGTAGTTTTTGTGTGGAGTGTTTAGGGTTCTATATATAGTTTCATGTCATCTGCATATAATGACAGTTTTACCCCTTCCCTTCAGATTTGGATGCCTTTTATTATGTTTAAGTTTTTGAATGTATACAACGTTCACCCCTGTGCAGCCATCTTACTTCCCCACCTCCACCCCCAGCAAACACATAGGCACTAAGCAAGCACTAAGTTGGTCTCAGTCCAACTCGGGCCTCCTGCACAAAGGCTGCACTAATCATGGGCATGTTTCTGTGGCCGAATCTCAAAAGCAGCAGGCAACAATTTAATTAGCTCCAAGTCAATAAAGCTCCATGAACCCCAGCAAGTAAACCAAGCCTTACTAGTAATTATCAGCAAAAGATTATTCATGTAGAACTATGATGCGTAACATTTGACAGTACCCAATGTAGAATATTTGTAATTTTCTGACAATGACTAACAATGAAGAGTGGCATTAAAATGCATCAGAATTAATTATGCTACAATCCTTGATTTAGAAGGAACTCCCACAAAAGGCTATAACACACAGGAAATTGATAATATGGTCAAGGGATAGACAATTCACAAAATAATTTCACAGATGCTTTATAAACTTTTTCTCAAATAAAGTGACTGCAAGAATATTTTTTGTAGAAAAAGGCTAATGTTGGTGGAATGGGTCACAGTGCATTACTCATATCTGTATTACATATAACTACCCATCATATAATTCCCTCACTTGAATAATTCCTTATATTAAGCAGCCCTTGGAATCTGCCCCCAAATCTCATTTATGATGCTAATCACTCTTTTGGGTTAAGAGGTGATTTTTGGCTTCGATTTGAGAATTTGTGAGAGTTTCAGTCAAAGAGATCTAATGAGATAAGCCAGATGAGCATGTGGACCAGGCACCCAGGCGCCTCCCTCAAGGTACACAGACTACCCCACCGCCACCGCCCGTGACACAGGACAATTCAGATCCAGCAGTGTACCCAGTTCTTCAGGGCCAACCCCTTGTCTACCTATAAAAAGTAGAATGTAGGAATTTTCTCTACAAAGTCATAAAAATAACTACAAATTTTCAAGAGTGGTAGGCTAGTGGAATGTTATTTTTCCTGCATTCTCATAGGCTCGATTATTCTCACTGTCTGATCTTTTTAGAGTTT
Source organism: Balaenoptera acutorostrata (assembly GCF_949987535.1). Classification (NCBI taxonomy): domain Eukaryota; kingdom Metazoa; phylum Chordata; class Mammalia; order Artiodactyla; family Balaenopteridae; genus Balaenoptera; species Balaenoptera acutorostrata. The sequence continues at coordinate 17,770,825 of NC_080084.1, read as the reverse complement.
TCACAGCCTAGTCCTGCTGACCTGGCTAGTTGGTATGGATTAGGTTTGGCTGTGAGTGATGGAAAACTCAAAATAACATTTTCTTAAACAAGACACAAGACTCCAAGTAGGTGGTAAAGGGCTGTGTGGTTGTCCGCAATGGCTCCGTTGCTCTGCAGGACCTGACAGGCTCAGGGTTCTGGAGACGAAGAAAGGGGTCCTGGATGCTTGGGAGGGTCTGCTCTAGAGCGTGGACGGATTCAGTGAGAATCACACGTAAAGTGTTTATTCCTGGGTTTGACTTCTACCAATAATTAATCAATGTTAACTTGGTGAAAGGGCAGTGGGGGAAGCTTCTGTAGTTCTAGAGAAACAGAAAGAACCAGTGCATTCAACTCAACTCAGTGGCATTTGGTATAAAAATCCACTGTACTCGTTCCCCAGGAGTACCCCACTCCATAAGAATAAGCCTGGCCGAGGGCAGGTACTCGGGGCGGGGGGGCAGGAGGAGCTGTGACGCCCGGAAAGACCTCTGGAAAACCCTTTAGTATGCTGAGGGTCAAAATAAGTCATAAACGGATAGCTGTCCATCCCTAAAAGAGGACATCTCAGTGGAAGATGCCTGGGTCTCCTTCAGAATCTTCCAGACCGAACGCATCAGAAACCAGAGGCCCACTCGGGCCCTTGAAGCTTCACCCCACGGCCTCCTGTCCTCAGCTTCCATCCCGACCATGCTCCACAGATCCCTGCTGCCCCCAGCCTGCCACAAACTGCTGACCTTGAACACTCGATTCCCATAAGGGCTCCGGTAGCTAATCCACTGTGACCATGGGAACCTCCTGCCACCTTAGAAATGCAAGCTCCAGACTCCTCCAGAGCCTTCCACCAGGCAAATCTAGGGAGGCCCTGCAGGAGAAAGCCTGGGGGGCCGGGGGGGGGGGGTGGTGTTTCATTCTGAACCATTTGAGTGCTTCTCAGTGCAGTCAGCCTGACCTCAAATCACTGCCTCCTTGGGCCCTGCCTGATACTCCCATTCAGCTGTTCTCTCTTGTTTTGCTAATCCATTTGGCGCCTTACCTTAGCTCCCACTTGTTACTTGGCCCCCAGGCTTGCTGACCCAGCTTAGAATGTTGATTTTGGCTCTGACTTGCATTCCTTGGGGACTTGACTTTCAGTGTTTACCTGTCTGTGATTGCATCAGAACTTCCAGCGACAGAAAACCCTCATTCCTCTGCCCCATCCCAACCCCTGCACCAAGTGGGACCCTTTGCCAGCCCCGCCTGACCCAGGAAGGCGATTACCGAAGAGGATTCTGGTGGAGAATCTACCTGCTCTCCTTGTACCCTGTGCACACCACTGGTCCTGCAGGGCCCTGGAGAGGGACGGGAAAGGGACCTGATTGAATTGATTCCACCTCCTGTGTGAATTATTAATACCCATTTAACCGTCAAGCTTATATCTTAGATGTATTTCTGGTTTTTAGAAGTAAATAAATGTCATGAAACAAAGTGAAGTACTCAATATTTGGGGTACAAAGAGCCTCAGGCTGGTGTCAGCCCCTTCCTCCTGGAGGTGGAATCGCCCCGAGGCTGCCCTCAGCTGCATCTTATTTTTATCTCTCCCTATTCCAAGTCTGAAATCATAGATCCCATAAATACTTCCATTTTTCAGATGACTGCTATGGCTGTCACAGTGGGTACACAGATACGGGAGAGTATACATACTTTGTTTTTTGTGCGTGATTTGGGTGTTTTGGTAGCAAATCATATATTTGTTTTATATTTGATTCTTTTTCCTTTGGGTGCTGGCATATGGAACTGTCTGCTTCCAATTCCACCTTGAACAGTGGCTCCAATGATTACCTTTGGGTTTTCTGTCCCCACTCAATGGAAGAGCTCCACAGATTGAAAGACAAGAAGGGGATATATTTGACTTACCTTTAAAAAAGCAATAAATTAGGTTTTAAAAAGTAAGATAACTGGGACTTCTCTGGTGGCACAGTGGTTAAGAATCCGCCTGCCAATGCAGGGGACATGGGTTCGAGCCCTGGTCCGGGAAGACCCCACATGCCACGGAGCAACTAAGCCCGTGCACCACAACTACTGAGCCTGTGCTCTAGAGCCCATTGGCCACAACTACTGAGCCCGCGTGCCACAGCTACTGAAGCCCGCGTGCCTAGAGCCCGTGCTCTGCAGCAAGAGAAGCCACCGCAATGAGAAGCCCGCGCACCTCAACAAAGAGCAGCTCCCGCTCGCAGCAACTAGAGAAAAGCCCGCGCGCAGCAACAAACACCCAACACAGCCATAAATAAATAAATAAATAAATAGGAAAAAAAAAAAAAAGATAACTGGTGTCTTGAATTTTAGTAGATATCAAGTAAGGTTCTATTCCTTCCTTATACCTTGTTACAAAGAAGTGTTATGAACTGCAGGTAAACACAATCTGCTGCTGGCCGGGCTAACATTAGGGCAGATATTTCTAATGTAGTCTAACTAATGAGGTTAGTGCAACACTGTGATATGATAATAAACATATATTTTGGTCTTTGTCCTGGGCTCCTGGCCAGAGCTCCCCAAACCTTTGTAATGTCCTAAGTGATAAATGTGCTAGGAGCATCTTTTTTTTTTTTAATTGATTAATTAATTAATTTGGCTGCATCAGGTCTTAGTCGCTGGCACATGGGATCTTTGTTGCAGCGCGCGGGCTTCTCTCTAGTTGTGATGTACGGGCTCCAGAGCACGCGGGCTCAGTAGTTGCAGCGCTCTAGCTCAGTTGCCCCACGGCATGCGGGATCTTAGTTCCCCGACCAGGGATCGAAACTGCGTCCCCTGCACTGGAAGGCAGAGTCTTAACCACTGGACCACCAGGGAAGTCCCTAGGAGCATCTTTTATCCTCATATTTGGCCTCTGACCCCAGTTCCTGGCGCAGAGCTCCTAAATCCCTTGGAATTTCCTGGGTGATAGGAGTGTCTTTTGTCCTAATAAGGCGACTCTTAGTGGCTTCCTCCAGAGGCTGGGGCTGGTCACCAGGAAGACCAAGCGATGGTTAGAAGCTTGGAATTTTCATCTGCACTCCTCATCCACCAGGGAAGGGAGAGGAGCCAGAAACTGAGTTAATAACCAATCACGTTTTCATGATGAAGCCTCTATAAAAATCCCTAAACTACAGTGTAAAAGAGCTTCTACACATCCACGTGCTAGGAGGGTGACGCACCCTAAACCCACAGGGACAGGAGCTCCTGAGCTTGGGGCCCTTCTGGATCTCGCCCTGTGTATCTCTTCCTCTGGCTGTTCATTTGTATCCTTTATCATATCCTTTATTAGATAATAAACTGGTAAACGTGAGTGTTTCCCTGAGTCCTGTGAGATGTTATAACAAATTATTGAACCTGAGGAGGGAGTCTTGGAACCCCCAATTTGTAGCCAAGTTGGACAGAAGTGTGACTGACCTAGGGACCTACTACTTAGGACTGGCATCGGAAGTGGGGTCTGTCTTGGGAGACGGATCCCTTAACCTGTGGCTCTGATGCTGACTCCAGGTAGACAGTGTCAGACCTGAAATTGAATTGTAGGTCACCTACCTGGCATCAGAGAGTTGGTCGATGTGGGAAAAAACCCTACACGTCTGGTGTCAAAAGTGTTGTGAGTAGAGGAATAGAGTTTTTTCTCTCATTTAGTGAATTAAAGTCATCAGGGACTTTACCAGGTAATGTCTGGTTATATATACAAACCACATGTGGATCCCTGAGTCAGAGATGCATATGAAATTTTGTGTAGTTTTGGAAACGCTAAGGATATGGAAATATTTGTAATTAACCATTACCTGCATTTCCCATGAAAACTTTACTGAGAAAGCCTGCCCAACCTCTAAACCCCAGAACAGGAGTCTTTGAAATGATCTGCACAGAGTTCTCTCGATAACTGTCAAGTCCAGGTCATTAGTTGTAATAATTCTAGATGGTTTTATAAAGCTGATTAATAAAAGCCTTAAATAATCATATATAACTTCCTACAGTATATAAGATCTGTATAATTCTTATAACATAAATGGATGTGATTATGCTATGGAAGCCAGCAAAGGAAAAGACCTGCTCTGGGGTTTCATTTGGTATCCAAATGCAAGGTCACTGGAACATGACTAAACTCGGAAAATTTCCATGAGCCAATGGACAATTTTCTAGTAACAGCTCAGGACTAGTGATACTGAGTTGTATATGAGGCCAGAGGTTTATATCAATATCAAGTTGGTATTAATATCAATTTGCAAGTTTGTTTCAGTTAGATGAGCTTCAACTGTGAGAATAAGCACATGGTGGTGTAGGATGTTTATCTTCCTTCCTAGAGCGATATTACTTTTGTTATCTGAAAAAAAAGGATAATTTCTGGAACATTTATCTGTTTACCATGGCAAAGCCAGGAAATGTCTATTGACATTCAAAATAAGAAATAAACTTGTAGTTCAAAAAAAAAAAAAATAGAAAAAATAGTTTCCAAAATTGGATACCTTTCAAACATTTGTAGATTTTTGTTTAATTTGAGCAACTGACAATAGTTAGTCAAACAACATTGCACTTTTTATTTTCTGTTTGAGAAGCATAGACAGAAAGGAGCCAAAAGACTGAGAAATTGAAAACTACTCTAAAACTGCCCTCATTTTTCCTAATTAAAGAGTAGACTAGGGGATTCCCTGGTGGCACAATGGTTAAGAATCTGCCTGCCAATGCAGGGGACATGGGTTCAAGCCCTGGTCCGGGAAGATCCTACATGCTGCGGAGCAACTAAACCCGTGCGCCACAACTACTGAGCCTGTGCTCTAGAGCCCATGAGCCACAACTACTGAGCCTGTGTGACACAAATACTGAAGTCCGCGTGCCTAGAGCCTGTGCCCCGCAACAAGAGAAGCCACCGCAATGAGAAGCCCGTGCACCACAACGAAGAGTAGACCCGGCTCGCCGCAACTAGAGAAAGCCCACGTGCAGCAACGAAGACCCAATGCAGCCATAAATAAATAAATAAATAAATAAATTTATAAAGAAAGAAAAAAAAAAGAGTGGGCTAGTCTGATTCAGAAAAGAGCCTGAATCAGTGAGGACTTCCTAAAAATGTAATTTATGGCAGCCCTTGACAAGGATAGGAGAATCAAATTTAAAGCCTTAGAAAATTTTAAAAATTGTTTTAATAAAATAAAGACTAATCACTTGTAACTCCTTGGTTTCTCCTTCTTCTGTTTTAATGCATTTGCTTTAGCACTTAATGGACTAAACACACACACCCCGTCTTTGATTATTGCTGGCAATGTGGCCTCTCTGGAATGACACAAAATTCTAGATTAATAGAATCCAAATTAATAAACTATCTTGGCTTTGCCTTTATAATGTCAGTTAGAGATAGATCAGTTGCTGGCTTTTGGGGGGGGTGTGTTTTTTAACATTCCCAGAAAAAGAAGTTACAGCTGTATGACAAAATGATTGTACATTTCTACTGATGGCCGCCAGAGGTCTACTCACCACTGCAAATCCTCCAGGCCTTGCTACTGAAATGTGAGCCACGGACAAGCAGGCTGGGCATCCCTGCTGGTAAGAAATACAGACTCTCCAGCCCTCCCCCAGAACTACTGAATCAGAACCTACACCGTAGGTGATTCGTACGTAAAGTTTGAGAAGCACTATCCTAGGTTATGGGAAGAAAACATTTGATATTCAATATATGATCAGAATTAAGAGATCAGAAAGCTCAGAGGATCTCGCCATCCGGTTCCATGCTCAATCTCCTATCTTCTGATTTGTTGGTTTTTCATAAAAGCATTACAGCTCAAAAACATTTTTTCTCAAAAACAGTCGCCCTAAAGTGTTCCTTTCATGACACATTCTAATCCCATAAGTTATCATAGTCGTGAATATGTTTTATCTAATCTCTGATTTATAGATTTGGGGAGTTGAAAGAGCCCTTAAATATGATCTAACACTAGTCTAAATTTTCTCATTTTACAGAAAGAAACCCTTGGGCAGGGGATTTTCAGAATGTGATCCAAGTGAGATTCCCTTTCCCTCTGCTCCCAAATCCAAGAGACTTTCCTCTTAAGAGCCAGGACCTACAGTGGGAGTATATGAGGGCTTGGGCTCTCCATATGGATCACTCCCCACCCCCGCTTCTTCTTTGCAAAAGAAGTGGTGCTGAGCGGGGTGAGCTTGGAGAAGGGAACAGAGCTTGTCAATCAAGATGTGCAGAACCCTAGCATCTATTCTTTCCTACTTGAGTGTGCCAGGGTTCCCTAAAGGGACATAGAGGTTTGGACAAGCCCTCCCTGCCATGGGTGCTGGGAGAGCCCAGGATGATGACAGATCAAGGATGCTTCCTCTCGATGTCTTAGAGGGGGACTGTCAGTTTCTATACCAGGACCACAGGGAGGGAATCTAGAAGAAGCTTGAATCTAAAGGTGTCCAGAAGCCAAAGAGGACACATAGAAACAACACTCAGATCTTACACCCAATGGAACAAACCTACTGGAGCAGACAAAAGGGTTCCTAAAAACTAAAATTAAAAAGAGCACTTAAGAACAAAACTATAGGACAACAAGTAAAATTTAAAAAGACTTCCTAGAGCTTTAAAAAACCTTACCAATTCAGCATATGAATCAAGCGGGTAGATGGTAGCTAATGAGGATCCTATTTGTGGCCTAGAAGGTCGAGGACCATCAACATCACAAATCCCAGAGCAAAACATGCAAAGAGATGGAAATCACGAGGGAAAAGGAGAAGGATTTGAAAAATGGATGCAGGATTCCTATCATCTGAATAATATACATTCTAAAAGAAGAAGAACAGAAGAAGTAGAAGAAATAATTTTAAATAACTTAGGAGAAAATTTTCCTAAGCCAAAGAAAGACCTGAGTTTTCAGAGTAAGAAGGCTCAGAATTCTTGGCTGGATTGAGGAGACAAACGCACACTTAGGCATAACCTGGTAAAACAAGTTTCTAGGATTTCCCTTTTTTGACTGCTATTGGACTTCTTACCTGCAACACCAGAAGCTAGAGGTCTGTGGATTCGTACATTTAGGCTAGTGAAAGAAACTCCCAAGAATCCTATATCAGGCATTTCAGTTGTTTACCTGTTAGGGTGAAAGAAAGATATTGAGGACATGGACTAATTCAGAGAATAAATCACTGAGTTTCCCGTCTTAGGTAAGTAATTGAGAAAAGGACCTTTCCAAAGACCAAATGTTATATACATCTAGCAATCATCTATCTATATACACATCTATGCTTATATAAATATACATCTAGCATTTTTAGGTGAGTTATACTTTAAAAAGTGTATCTGAATATCCCGTCTGCCATATTACCAGAAATGGAACTGGTCTGTGTGTGCGTGTGTGTGTGTGTGTGCGAGTGTGTGTATGTGTCGGCTTTTTTGCTCCAGGAAATCTAACCCTTCACAGGGCCTTACCTTACTGCATGAATGACTTCAGTGTCTCAGCTGGGCTGCCTCAGCCTCCGAGCCTCTCTTCTACCCTATCCGGCTACCCTGAAAGCATTCTAAGACAGATTTTTGCTTTGACTGGACTTTTGTCATATCTGGTAGCAAGAATTCAAAGGTTGTTTTCCAGTGGAAATGTAAGATAAGAATCACATGCTTCAGTGGATTTCTGGGCTACTGAATAATTTCATAATTATGCTAACTAATAAATGCCTGCCAAATACAGAAATAAAGGCATGAAAAGAAGAGGTAGGTACATGTCAGTAACTGAAAAAAAAAAAAAAAAGAAATCCCTAGGTCTTGTGGGACACTGGGATACTGATCATTGATGACTGATCGTGATTGGTATTAGATAACATTAAAATTACACTCAAGCTAAGGTCGTTTGATGTAAACTTGAAATAGTGGAAAGTAGCTCCTGTCTGGATTAAGGAAACATCTTTCAACCCCTACAGACTCACACTCAATAGCAATTCCAGCATAATATCTATAGTTTGTTCGATAAAGTAATTGTTTGAGTTACACTGAAGGCTTCATTCTTAATTTCTTATTTCCTTACTGTTTGTTCTCAGTGCTCTCATGTTCACAGTCACTTTCTGTCTGAAGCCACCTCAGAGTCTTCTTTTTATCCGAATTGTGCCATCTACTTAAAAGAATGATAATTCTATGTGTACAGCTCTGTCTTAATTTCAAGGCAATATTTATTACATTTTCCCCACTTTCTTGAATCACGTGTTGTAATGTGCTTGTCTTCAGATGACTTTTTTCCCCCGAAGATGCTGAACTTTCAGTATCATTCCGCTGATTCATTTGTGTTGCGTCATTCATCGCATGCCTTCTATGATTGATACTCAAATCTAGTAAATTAAGGAAAGAATTTCCAGGAATTAAATTGCCTCAAATCAAATGAAGACATTATCATGGGTAGGTTTTTGTTTCCTAGCGGACGTATTGGATGTGTGGCAGGGTCATTCACTGAAGCATTTAAAATGGGTTTCTCCTAAGTGTCCATAGATAGATGAGTGGATAAAGAAGATGTGGCACATATATACAATGGAATATTACTCAGCCATAAAAAGAAATGAAATGGAGGTATTTGTAGTGAGGTGGATGGACCTAGAGTCTGTCATACAGAGTGAAGTAAGTCAGAAAGAGAAAAACAAATACCATATGCTAACACATATATATGGAATCTAAAAAAAAATGGTTCTGAAGAACCTAGGGGCAGGACAGGAATAAAGATGCAGACATAGAGAATGGACTTGAGGACACGGGGAGGGGGAAGGGTAAGCTGGGACGAAGTGAGAGAGTGGCATGGACATATATACACTACCAAATGTAAAATAGATAGCTAGTGGGAAGCAGCTGCATAGCACAGGGAGATCAGCTCGGTGCTTTGTGACCACCTAGAGGGGTGGGATAGGGCGGGTGGGAGGGAAACGCAAGAGGGAGAGGATATGGGGATATATGTATAGGTATAGCTGATTCACTTTGTTATATGGCAGAAACTAACACAAATTGTAAAACAATTATACTCCAATAAAGATGTTAAAAAAATATAAAAAAATACAATGGGTTTCTTCTTTCGGTTTCCCACTGGTGTTCCTAGCTGCTGGGTGCTGACCTTGCCTCAGGCACTTTGCACTTCTGCAGAAAGCAGAAGCTGATGGAGGACAAGGTCGCTACCTTCCCTTCACACGGGTTGGCAATCACTGAAGGCTATGTGTCCTGTGTCCCAGGGAGGGAAGAAAGAGACACTTTCTGTTGTTCTTATTGTTTTCTCCTCCCTCCCTCCCTCCCTCCCTCCCTCCCTCCCTCCTCCCTCCCTCCCTCCACCCTCCCTCCCTCCCTCCCTCCTTTCCTTCCTTCCTTCCTTCCTTCCTTCCTTCCTTCCTTCCTTCCTTCCCTGTCTTTCTGTAGTGAGATCATTCCAAGTGTCCTGGAGACCCACACCCCAGCACCTCCGGAGGAATCCACGTGATGTAACTAGACACACCAGGCTTCATGGCAAAAGAGGAAGGTGGTCTTCTTGGGCTGAGAGTGAGGAGCAGCTCACTTCTAGGGACCACGGGCTCGGAGAATTATGTCACTGGGCAGCCGGGATGCACTGAGAAGCACATGTGAATCCTTCTCCCTTCTGAGTACCATTCTCAGTACTATTTGTGTTTCAGAGAGGGGAGGGGGACATTTGTAATGATAGAAATGGAACTTTCTGCTGGTCCCCTCCGAATGGAAATCCCAAATCAGAATTAAGCTGAAGTAAGAAAACAGTTACATTTCTTGGATACATACATGGATTAAGGTTTGCAAACACACGTCCTCCACAAGTATCTATCACAGGATAGCAGCACTGTACTGGCCCCACTGCCATGACAGAGTTTTGATTCTTGAGACTAAGATACCTGCAGACCATGTTGATTCTACCCACCTTTGAGAAAATATATGTGGAAGTCTGCAAAGTAGAAAGTGCTGGAAGCGATTATAATTACTAAATAAAGTAGGTGTCAGGTATTGCTTAAAGGACTTGGAGTGAGAATCCCTGTGAAGCAGTATTGAAAATTTGAGAAAAAAAATTGAAAAGTTCCTTTAGAGATTTACAAAACTGAATTTGAATACAAAACATCACCCAAAAAATCTTTAAAATAATTTCAGGGTTGCCTATAGCAATGCACTCTGAATCTCAAGTTTGGCAGTTTCGCTGCACTTCATTTTCTTCATGTGTTCGAGTTTGGTTGAAACTATGAAATTGCCATTTTGTGGGACAAAAATTGTCGACTGTCAATGATTTCATGTAGTTTATTTACCCAAATAAGTGAGGGGGCTTCTGGTTTCTGGTCAGACGTGTGAAGAGTGTGAAAGTCCTCATTCCTGTCTTCACAACAAGAAAAAGGCTGAACAAAGTGAAGAGTCACAACTCTTCTTAGATCCACCCGAGAACTGAGGTCACAGGCCAGCTATCGCCCCTAAACCTGGAAAGACAGACAGGTGGAGACAGTGGGTCACATCTTCCTGGGAACAGAAGCCCAGGAGCAGAAAGGTGCAGTCAATATGGATAGGAACACTTGAAGGGGTAATTGACAAGTTGCTGGAGGCTTAATGTGGGTGCCTTGAGGGTTAGAAACTCCTGGCATCCCAGCCTCAGGGAGACCCCACCACCACCACCACTTTCATGAGTTTTACCTCCAGGAGCTCTGCCAAATTCTCCTGTGAAGATTGGAGAAAAATCCCCTTGTCTTTCTGGCAGGTGGAGGGGCAAACAAACATTGTGAAATATACCCAGAGCATCCTGGTCTCCTTAGCAAGAACCACCCTCGAGGGAAACTATTCTACCCAAGGCTCAACGACCAGGCTGAAGAGAAGTACCAACTCTAGCCCCTTCTAGTCCTCAATGTGGGGAATGGGAAATGCCCGAGACAGGCTCAGTAAAAGACTGAGACCTAATCATAGGACTGTAAATGCCTCCCCTCCCCACACCTCACCACCACGTGACAGAGCTCCTGGGCCGTAACAGGGGAATACGGATTAAGAACTGCAAGCCTCAAGACCCTATTTAAGGAGTCTTTGGGGAAACCCAAAGACAATAGGGGAGACAAAAACAACCGCACTAGAGGACATTTTAGCCTTGGACAACGCAGCTATAGGAAACAGTAAACAGCCTAACTCCTAGCCAGATAAATGTAAAACCTCAGGCATAGCCTCTCTACCTCAGCTCCTTCTAAGGGTAAAAGAGAGGCATGGATAATCAGGAAGCACCCAGGGAATCTCTTAGAGGGGAGGGTGGGGATACGCTGAATCATTTCCACGCGTTTATATACAAGTTACCCCCAGGCGGTAGCAGTTAATCCTGTGCAACATTGCCAAAGATTCACAAAGAAACATGACCCTTCTTGAAAGATTTACAGATTACCAGTGCTGAAAGGATTCATCTAGGGCTGGTCCCACCCTTATTTCGCAGATAAGAGCCCTGAGTTCCAAAACTGATGAGCACTGCCCTGCACAATATAAATAAGGGGAGAGTCACATCTGGAGCCCGGCTTTCCTCACTGAAGAAAACAAGCAAATACATTGAACAGGAAGGACTCTTGGGATGTTATCTTAGAGCTGAGTTTATTTTTTGTCTCCCACTGTTCTGGTATATTTGCTCTGCAGTGGAAGTTCTTCCCTTACCTCTGAAGGAAAAATACATCTACTGTTAATCAGCAGGTTCTTGATGTAGTAATTTACAGTGTTCAGACCTACATAATGAGCAAAATTTCAATCCGACTTAGAGGAAACATCTCACGCTGTCCTTCCTTCCGCTCATACACCCAAGCTGGACCTGCTGAGGACGGACCCCCTCAAATGGGAAAGGAGGGAGGGGTCATTCCCTCTCTTTTCTCCTCCTCCAGCAACAGTGTCTGTCCCTGTGATGTTGTGGTTTATAATAAAAAACATATATTTGGTCTTCATCCCTGGTTCTGACACAGAGCTCCTAAAACCCTTGAAGTCATCTCCTAAATGATGAGAGTGACAAATGTGTCTTTTACTTATTTATTTATTTATTTTATCTTTGGCTGCGTTGGGTCTTTGTTGCTGTGCGTGGGCTTTCTCTAGTTGCGGTGAGTGGGGGCTACTCTTTGTTGCGGTGCACGGGCTTCTCATTGTGGTGGCTTCTCTTTGTGGTGGAGCACAGGCTCTAGGTGCGCAGGCTTCTGTAGTTGTGGCATGTGGGCTCACTAGTTGTGGCTCACGGGCTTGGTTGCTCTGTGGCATGTGGGATCTCCCCGGACCAGGGACTGAACCCGTGTCCCCTGCATTGGCAGGTGGATTCTTAACCACTGCGCCACCAGGGAAGTCCTGACAAATGTGTCTTTTGTAACACTGATCACATAACTTTTGGGTGCATCTAAGGATGGGGGCTGGTTGCCAGGGAACCAACCATGTGGTTTGAGGATTGGCACTTTTGGCCCCCCCATTTTCCCTACCCCAAAAAGGGGAGAGGGGCTAGAGACTGAGTCAGTTGTCAAAGGCCAGTGACTTAATCAACCATGCCTACATCATGAAGCTTCCAAAAAACCCCAAAAGGATGGGGTTCAGAGAGCTTCAGGGTTGGTGAACACGTGGAAATTTGGGGAGAATGATGCAACTGGGGAGGGCATGGACGCTCTGAGCCCTTTCTTCATACCTGGCCCCGTGCATCTCTTCCATCTGGCTGTTCCTGAGTTAAATCCTTTTATAAGAAACAGGTAATCTAGTAAGTAAAATATTCCTCTGAGTTTTGCGAGCCATTCTAGCAAATTAATTGAACCCAAGGAAGGGGTTGTTGGAACCTCAGATCTACAGCCGGGGAATCAGAAGCACAGCGAGCAAACCGGACTTGCTGCTGGCGTCGGAGGAGGTGGGCGGCAGTCTTGTAGGACTGCGCCCTCGGCCTGTGAGATCTGACACTGTCTCCGGGGGGATAGTGTCGGAACTAAGTTGAATGGTGGGACACCCAGCTGGCGATGGAGAATTGCCTGTTGGTGTGGAACTCACCCCATCCCCTGTTGGAACTGATGATCAGAATTGTTTAGACCTGATTAGGTTGATGCAGGGAGAGCAAGAAGTAAAAGGCGATGGAGAGTTTTTACTTGAATGGTAATGTTTTAAGGTGGTTTCGTGCTCTCTGAGTCCACTCTTCCCCTCCTGAGGCACTTCTGAGAGTTTCTGAGACTCTTTCCCAGCGGTCAGCAAACATGTTCTGTAAAAGGCCAGGTAGTAAATGTATGAGGCTTTGCAGGCCCTACGGTCTCTGTTGCGACTCAACTCTGCCATTATAACGCCCTAGACAACATGTCAAAGAATGGGTGTGCTGTGTTCCATAAACCTATACAAAACAGGCAGCGGCCTGCGGGCCTTAGTTTGCCAGTCCCTGACCTCTGCAACCCTGGGAAGCTCCCGCTGAAGTGCCTTTGACCTGGGCAAATGGACTTTATTTTGTGGCTGTTCACGCCCCTCTCAGGCCTTTGGGAAGAGCAGAGCCCGTCACCTTCTCCTCTCCTGAAGCCTGGTGCTTTCCTGAAGGCCACCCAAACAGGTCCTAAGGCAAATCTTCATTCCTTCTCTTGGTCGTAGGCTCACCAGATCAGGCCCACGGGAAACACTTACAAATCATCCCCCAATCTCCCCAAAACTGAGCAGCCAACCCTCAACCTGGCAATCTACTTCACTCTGCCATCAAAACAGCTGGCCAGGCAGTTCTGGACCTTAGATTCCTCGGGCACAAGTCAAATCCAAGTCCACTCTGTCTGTCTAGATGTAGGGCACAAGTGTTCTGAGTGATTCTTCAAAGACCCCCTGCCCACCCTCTCTGCTTGAGGTAAGAGGCATAGGTAGAACTTGTAACATGCTGATAGCCATCTCCAAATAAATAATCTCCACAAACCCCTTCCATCTCCAACAAAGCGACCTCCGTGACCCTTAGTGTAGATGAATCATCTGACAAGCTTTCCCATTTCCATGGGAGAGTCAGTCTCACAAAGCACCTGGAACACGGCATCTACTGTCTTCATGCCTCAGATAAACTGAGACAGGAGATGCCAGTTTCACATTGTGTGAATAAAGCACCATCCCCTGACTGTGCCCAATGATTCAGTCCCCATGTTTCTCTTCCCTCCATCTGAGTTCCAGTTCTCCAGCATGTCTCAAACTGGGGTCATCTAGCTCTCTCACATAAATTTTAATTTTTCTGTGATGAAACTCTAAAAGTTGTGATGAACACACACAGCAAGTTAACACATGCATGTTCACAATCTCCCTTTTTCTTTCACTGCACTCGTGAAACAGTGGGGAGGAGCTGCCAAGAGGGAAGAGGACAGATTTGAGGGGAGAATGAGGAGGAAGAGAGAGTGAGGAATCGCTTGGAGCCGGGGACAGGGAGGAGACCCTGGGGTGATGGATGGGGAGGAAGGATTTTAGGATGCTTTGCTGTGTGTGTGATGCACCCATTTAAAGCCCTGAACCCTTCTTCTAAGAAAAGCCTTAAGAAATATCTATATTACTCTTTGAGGTTTCTGGAAGAGTCTGCTTCCCCCCCCGCCCCCTTTTCTTTGTTATTGTTGGTGGGGAAGGTTGGCATCAGCAGGCAGAATTATGCTTCAAGATGGTCCAGCTATATTCAGGCTGTATTCCAGGTTGGTGGATAAATACAAGTATTGCCACCTGATTTCAGTGCCCGTGTCTGTCTTACCAATGACAGACCACCCTTAGGTAGGGTAACCCTATGGCCGGATTACCCAGAGCAGTCCCTCTTATTGTCTGTTGTCCCAGCATAATAAGAGGGTGTTATTACACCCTCTTTCACTTTCAAAAGTGTCCTGATTTGCATGATACATTATCTGGTCACTTTGAGTGACAGCTTTTAACTTTATTGCAGTGCTTCTCGCTGCTCGTGTTGCTGAAGATTAAAGTATGTTTTATACTATGAACATAGAAGTCAGTTATTTCCATTGACAAAATCAATCTGGGACTTAAAAAAAACAACTGTTCAGAGAGTTAGTCACACATTGGATCCTCATGGTTCCAGAAATAGGAGTAATTTAATTAGCCTCTGTTGCACAGGAAGCAACGACTGGGATCCTACATCACTGTGGCACCAATGTTGTTATGGTTCACCAGCTTGGCTATCCGTTAACATTGGTACCCAGAGAATTTATTCTTCTCGCCTTCTACACATGGGCAGTTCCGGGCATGAACACCTCCTGTCTCCCTTCCTCCTAACCAGTATATTTCTGGGACTTCCCAAATAACCAGACTGTTCACATCAGAACCCCCAAGACATCTGCCATATTCCTCATCTCCTCCTCTCGTTTTTTCCTTTTCCATATCTGCTGCTTACAAAGGTACTTGAAGGAGCCACCTTCTTGCTACAGCTGATGGAATCACAAATAAGGCCCAAGGTCAGTGCAAAGGTGACCTTGCTCAGTGCTCCCTAAGCTGTCTGTCCTCAAGGGGTCGCTGCAGAGCCAGCTCCGTGGAGAACTCAGGAAAGGATCCCTGCTGGCTCCAGTTGGTCTCTGGGTCCAAAACCCAGCCCATCCTATCACATAAGGACTTTCTAATAAGTAGAACTGTTTGAAAGTAGAAAGACGTGCCTGGTTAGGTCATGATTTGCCCATAATACTGGCAATATTCAAGGAGTAACTGGATCTGGGTCATTCCCAGGCTGTTATAGAAAGAGTCTCTTCATTGGGTGAGAACTTAGACATCAAGGCCACCAGGATACCTGCAATTCTGGGTCTGCTATTCTGAAATTAAGTTACTCACTTAATTAACATCGACGCACTTAGAGATATGAAAAGAGTTTTTTCAATCATGGTACATTGTTTAGATCATGCGATTTATAAACTAGAAAAAGAGCATGGACAAAAGATGTGTTCTCTAAGCAAAGCTATCTTTTTGGTTTATGTGATTATTTTTCTCCCCTCTTAACTAATATTTTGGTTTGGGACAAGACATTCATTTTGGACTCTTTATACTCTTGGCTTACCTACTTAGATCTGTATGTCAAACACTTTGATACCTACACTTTATAACAGAGCCGAGGCTGTCTACAGCTGTTAGTGATGACTGGACCCAGACCCGTGCTATGGTGTGCGTGGCAAGGCACCTGGTGAGCAATCACTGAACGCCCCACCTTCCCCTTCAAGGAGATGGGGTTGGTAGGTCTCTTATCACTTCCCGGCTTCCTGTCACGCACTATGCATCAGGGCAGGATAATTGACAGGATGTATACCGAGTTATGAGTAATAGTCTTTCCCCAACAGTACCTAATCTTTTATTTGGTTGCTGTTGCCCTATCATTAGCATTTCTTACAAGGACAAGAGGTCTGCCTAGCGGAAGAGCTGACACATTTGTGGGGAAATAAAGTTGCAACCAAGGTAACTACTTTCATTCCATTTGCAGAAAAGTTAGGACTTAGGAGAAGCAAAAAACAAACAAACAAAAAACATCCCAGGCAACCAAAAAAAAACAAACCCCAACACAGTCTAAATCGTTTTTAAAGGCTTAGTTATGCTCTCATATTTAAAAATACAATGTTACATAAGCCATGCATATGCAAAGTATATGTGATATCCAAATCCATTCCCTCCTCTGTAAATAAAGGGGTGTATACAACCTCCGTGCTCTCTCTCCACCCAACAATTTGATATGAACCCAAGCCTTATGAAGATGGAAATAATTAATTTTAGAAAATGTAACTAAACACATTTAAATGTGTTTAGGTATACACATATTTGCATTTACCCTGCGAAAGCAATACAGTCAAATATTAAAGAATACATATCCTCTCACAGGGAAATAAACTGGGAGAGTGACTTTGCCTCTGCTGGTGCACAGTGACATGAAAACCTTTCCAGCTCAGCCAGGTCTGGCCAACTAGCCTACTGTTGCTTGATGCACCTCTTCCTTCCTGCACCTTCCCTATTACACTCTTCCATTCCCCACCCTGTTTCTAAACCTTCTTCAGTTTGTAACTTCATAGGGATACATTTTGGAATCTTGCAGCTCTTTTTATGGTTTTATGACCTCTTGGGAGAAAAGCTCCTCTAAAGAGAGAGATGAAACCATACCCTGTAACTTACAAGGCCCATTATTAGGTAGAAACAAAATGATTAACTGAGACCCCACCCCCACCCCCCAGGGAAAGAGCAGGAGTGGAAACAACTTGCTAAGGGCGCATTCGACTGGGCATGGCACAGGAGCATTGAGGGACTAGGATAAGGACAGGAAGCTTTGGCTGTCACAGGCTAAAAAGCCACCACGTGGAACACATGGAACACCCTCACCCCCAAAATTGCACACACGACCCAAGAAGAGGCATGAAGGCAGCCGCACCTGCGGATAGAACTCTTGAAACTTACACTTCCCACCAGTCATTTCTGAGCCCCCTCCCCATCTCGCTCCCTATATCCACGGTAAATACCCCACTCAAAACCTGATCACGATAAATACCCCACTCAAAAGCTGATTGGGGAGACAGATCTGAGCATTGCCCCCATGTCTTTGCTCGACTGCCCTGCAATAAAACCTTTTCTCTCTCTGAAAAAGACCATTGCTTCGGTACCTGGTCTTTCCGTTGTGCAACAGGCAGTGACCCCGTTTGCTCCATTACAGAGAAAGAGAGACAGAGTTATTCCCCTTCATTCCTTTTATCTTTATTACCATAGATTTCTTTCTCCTTCCCTGTTTCTCTAACCTTGCTGTCTCTTTAAAACCGTTAAAACGATTTTATTAAGTCTAAATACATGAGAAAAATGTATCTTATGGTCCACGACTTATGCAAAAATATTTAATCGTTAGCCAACTGGTGGGACTGAGACAGAGAAATATTACTCTGTATTTTTTTTCTCCTCTGCCCACAAGTTTCTATCACCATTTGGGTACAACACAGGGTACTGCAAAGAGCACTAGAATGGGTCTTAGAAGACCAAATTTGGGATTCCTGTTGAGCTCCTACTAGGTCTGACTTCCTCATTTCATTTGTGCTATGCAAATTTAAGATATATGCAAATATACATATGTATGCACACACATACGCAGATATACACACATATTTTTATTTGATCATGTAATCACTGCAAACTTCATTCTCTTTTTTTGCTTTATTCAGTATAAATTGATAAAGACTTGTCTTGCCAAAACTTTTACACAACAGAAGTTGATTTTTTGAGGGTATAGTAATATTGTTTTTCATTTGGCTTTCAAATAATCAATATTAGGAATCAGAGGTGTAAGACATGTATAAAGATGTGCTGTCTACAGGGGATGTCAGATGTATGCTAACCCTCCATTGTGTAAAGAGATCATCTCTAAATCCCTTGAGTGACTGTTTAGCTAACATTTAGAATCTCTTAAGCTTATATTTGATGCTAAACCAAATAGGCCCTTAGGGAAGAATTAAGAACAAGCCAGACAGTATAAAACTCTTATTTTGTTAAAGTTGAATAGTATTTGTTGCATTAGGTATAACCAGGGTGATTACTCTGAGGGTTAGTTGAGTACTGTCTGCCCGCATAGCCTCTAAAATAAAGAGACCCAGGTACACATGTGGACTAAATGGATTAAATGCTTTTATCTTATTATTTGTCATTCGGAGGATCGCCCTTTCAGAAACCAGAATGTCATTCAGATTAATAGACAAGGTCATGCCTCCACTACCACAATGAATCAAAATTGCGGGGGCAGGGGCGGGGGGGAAGAGGTGAGGAACAAATCTTGACCTAAATGCCATGAACTTTCTTTTTGTATTCTTGAAGCTTGGATTTTATCCATAGAAACACTAATATTATTCAAACAATAGGAAGTAGAAAAGATTCATCACTATTTAGCAAAACTTTAAGGAAACAAAAGTCAACAAACATTCCTAAAAAAACAGATTTTTTAAACACTAACTCTCCTTTGGGTTAATATTGTGATAACCTAATATACGTTCTTTCATTTCAGGAAAATTATTCATGAACATTTTTTTTGTTAAAACAGAGATTTTGCCTAAATTCTAAGTTAAAGCAATGCAAATACTTCTCTGTAAGGCTAGTTGCATTTTTTTTTTTTTAATTAGAGGTTACATGTTCAGTAATCACTTGTATTTATTGCTCTTGCCACAGTTTTTTTTTCAGGGATTCTTTGGAGTTTTTTCTTATATTTATTCATGAATAAGATTATTTCTCTTTTTCCCATTTCTTCTGTTTGGACATAGCTCTGCTGGATGCTTCAGTAACTGCCAGGTCCCACCATCGCTTCCAGGTACCATAGCAGGTTTGGTACCAGGGTTCTGGTCGGGACCTGCTGCCTCTCCTAGGCAGCATGCTTTGTGCACGGGGTGCCCAACCACACTCCTGCTGAGCTGCCAGTGCTATGGTCTCTGCCATCCTCCTGGCACCATTGTTTCCCACTGTTCGCGTTTACCCCCCAGACACCCAAAGCTGGATGTATAGTTGGCCCTCTGTATCCGCAAGCCCTGCATACCTCATGGCAACTATTTACATAGCATTTACATTGTATTAGGTATTATAAGTAATGGAGAGATGATTTAAAGTATATGGGAGGATATGTGTAGGTTATATGCAAATACTACATCATTTTATAAAAGGGACTTGAGCATCCATGGATTTTGGTATCCGAGGGGCATTCTGGAACCAATCCCCCCGTGGGTACGAAGGATACTGAGGGAGGTCTGTACTTCAGGCTTAAGCTGGCATACACTCTGTATAATGTAACCTCCCCGGTAATAACAGGAAGAGAGTGAGGGGAGAATTTTCCCAAACCCCTTAAGTAAACTTACTCATTGTGAACTTCTGTTATGATATATGTAGACTGTTAATTCTTATCCATTGCATGTAGCCGTTCTTTACTTCTTCAGTTCCTTTACTTCTCTGTGCTTCAGTCTCCCCATCTGTAAAGTGGGGATAATAATAGTATTCATCTTATAGGGTTTCCGTGAGGCTTAAATGAGTTAATAAATGTTTCATGCTTAAGAAAGGGCTTATAGAGTGACTGCTATTTAAGTGTTGGCTGTGATTATTTTCCTAGCTTATTGTAATTCATTTTGTCATATCCTGTATTTCATTAGCTAACTGAATGGTTTTCACAGGTGACCTAAGTTTGTTTTTCCCTTTCTCTTTTTTATTTTTGTCTCCCTACTTCCGATGTGAGGATTTTCCTTTGAAATATCCTTCCTGCTTTTGTTTAGCGCTTTTGCTAGGATTCCTGATGTGGTTGATTTCTCATTCATTTACTGGCTAATCTCATTCAGCTTTTCCATCCCTTCCTAGGCAAAAATGGAAGGGTAGGTGGTGCTTAAGAGTCAAATCAAGGATAGGCCAGATTTGTGACAAGTGAGGCAGGATCCAGAAGAGGGGGATGTATGAATAAATTATCCCAGAGGCGGAGAGGATGAGGGGGGATGAGAGGAAGGTGTCCCTTGCTCCCCACAGCCTCCTCCCAATTCAGGGACTGTATGAGCCTTTCAAGGCTTGATGGAGAATCAAGAAATGGAAGTCCCTCCTGCCCCCACTCACCCGGTCCCCCGTCACTTCAGCCAGCTCACGGTGCCCTCAGCTGCTATCACTCATCAAACGTGACATGCCTCTCAAATCCCAGGCCTGTGTGCACCCCTGCCTTCTTCCCAGAATGAGCACCATTTCCTTCTTTGGGAAAACCATCCTCCACCTCTCAAGACCCAGCTCACAGCGTGGTCCTAACTAGCCTCTGAGAAGCCTTCCCCTCCCCCCATCTCCCTGACAGGGGCCCTGACTGTTTGTCCCAACTCTTCCTTCCTGTTGCCACCAGCACAGAACTTACTGGGGTCTTCATGATGAACCGGGCTTACTTCTCCAATTTGAAAGTGAGCCCTTGGAAGGCTGGGACTTTTTATCTACAGGCCTGCTAAAGGGCCTGGCACCTGGTAACCAAACCAAACCAATGGTGATTACATGACAGACTAAATGACAGCAGAGGGAGGAGAGAAGAGAAAAGTTGATAAGAGGTGAGATTGTCCAAAAACTCCCTGTAAGTACAGGATAGTAAAATATTGCCAGATTGTAATAAGTAAGGGAGAACACTGGGAACAAGAAATTGTTAGGAAGAATTCAATATCTTTCCTTCTGTGAATGAGGCACTTGACCCAGCTGTACCCTGCGAACCTCTGTCTACCTGGCTAGTTCAGCTGGGGCTGCTACACCTCACCCCCAGGGCTAGACATGACTGAGGTCAAGTTCACGGCTCCACATTCACCCCTTCCTGACTATGCAATTGGCCACTCCCAGGAGGGTGAGGGATCCTGAGAAAGGAGCATGTAAAGTGCTGTGTGCATGAAGAGCCAGGGAACCAGCTGATCTCGCCAGCCATGTGCCGGCTTCTTTCCCTGCCTCTGGGCACTGTCCTTCACGTCCTTCACAGCGGTGACTTTAGAGCCCTTCAGAACTGGGGGCCCCCAGCTCAGTGCTGTAAGCAGCCTACTTGCTTCAGCTCCAGGCTTCAGGCCCCCCAGCCTCACCCTGGTCCGAGGTCTCAAGTTCAAGGCGGGGTCCCGTCTCAGTCAGGCCTGTGGCACCTCTGTGAAAATTACTTGTTTTAAAGTCACAGGCCATGTTCCACAATTAGGCCTCTGCCGTCCTCTCTCAGCTGCTAGATCCCATCTTTGGAAGTGCTGAGCCCATGGGTACCATTTCTGAGTCAGTGAGTTAACTGTCTTGAGTTCCAATCCATTTTGTTGAGAAAATGGGCCCCTGCAAGTGTTTGATGGGGGACGCTTCTGGAAAGTGGTGCAAGAGCAGACCTCCCACTTCTCAGCCCAGGGAGTGAACGTCATTGATGGCCTACTATGTGCGGGGGACAAGGCACAGCCTCGCCTTGTCCTCACCAGAACGGCGTCTTCCCTCCCCATGGAGGTGGCTGGTAGAGGCAAGCGGCTTCCTCCCACTCGCTCCCAAGGAGCCCAGAAGAGCAAACCCATCCAAGGAGCAACCAAACGTTCAGTTTGTTCCAAGAAGAGGATGTGTGGGACTCGGTGGAAGAAACCTGTGCTGAGTCCCCTGCCCGCACCCCGGGGCCCAGAGCAGAGCAAGGGACCTGGCGGGGGAGGAGGGCCGCCCGGTTTCCTCATTTCCTTGGCGCTCGGTGTGCAGTCTTGCTCGCCTCCAAGTCTCGGCGTCGGGATCCCTCTGATTCACCTCTTGCTCTGACTGGGAGGGTGTTTCCAGAGCATTCCATCGGCCTGAACTCAGCGGCAGCCCCGGCCTCGCCCACTGCCAGGGCGCCCAGGGCGCTACTTCCTGAGCGGCCTGTCACCCCTTCACCCCCTCTTTCTGCGAGGAGCCCACTTTCCTGGGAACCGGGCAGGTCACGCCTTCCCAGAGGCCTTGGCCCATCCACACGGAGGGAGATTTTGTGCAGAGCCGCGAGACCGAGCTTTCTCTGAGCGTCCCCAGACCAGGGAGGGGAGAAATCCCGAGCTGGGCCTCAGGGCTTCCACTCCACAGGGATCATCTGTGGAACAAGAGGACATCTTCTCGGTCGCAGGCACCCGTGTGGTGCAGGGAGGCTGCCAAGGGACCCTTCCCTTCAGCCAGGCCGGGAAGGACACCGGGAGGCAAAGCTGGCCGTGCGGAAACGGGGGTGGGGGGCCGCCTGGGGGTGTTTCTTCTCCATCTTCAGGAGTCGGTGTGGAAAATTCCAGTTCAGGCATGAAAACAGAGCCCTCAGAGGGGCCATGGAAAAATGTAGATTGGCCCAAAGGACATAATGAGATCTCCTGATTCAGATGAAACTTCCAAAGAAAGCTAAAGGTTTACGCCTTCACAGAGTCCTGTGTAACCAGATGATGTGGTGACTTTGATGCCCTCCAGCTCCCTTCTTTTTTGAAATGGAGTTAATTGTATGTCTTGCCATCCCCCAAAAGACACAGAAGGAGCATAAGCACTTAGACGGTGGTGACATTATAGTAAAAAAAAAAATCACTAGTGTTCAGTCATCCCAAAGCAGGACTTGGAGCGCCTGGGAGAGACCAGGTGGAGAAATTCCTCTCTGAGCTTTAACTACAGGGTTAGGGTTTCGGGTCTGAGCCCTGCCTGAGAAGGTGCGCAGACTCAGAAGGGAAATGAATGGTGTTCCCTGAGGGCTGACCACCTAGACAGGGTGGGTGGGTCAGCTGGGAAATTCTTATGGATGGGGGAACTCTCGGGGCAGTATTTTAACAAGTGGCAATGTCTCCCCACTAATGGAAGGTGGAAATCAAGAAAAAGCCAAAGAGGGTGAGAGAGAAAGATCATGTGAGACGAGGAAAGAAGAAAGAACCAATGGGTAGTGTAGAGGGACTCAGTGTCAGGAGAAAATGAATGTTAACATTCCAAAGAGTCTCTGCTACAGCAAGCCATTCAGCCACCTTGAGAAAGCCTTAACCTCTTGGAGAAGTGCTTCAGCTAAACACAAAGACTGCGGATAAATACTCCAAAGGAATGATGGTTAGAAAGAGAACAGGATAGAGGCTCTGCTTTAGTGACCGTAATTGCTAATAGTGGCAGTAGAAGATCTTAACCATTCATATATTTTAATAGCTTTAATCATAAGTTAAAAGAATAGTTGTATCTATTAACAGCTTATCACGTACCTCCTCATTTTGCCCCAAAACAAGGCCCTCAGAGCACTTACAAAGCACAGAAAAGACCGACCCAGATGCCACCTTAGGACCACGGACCACAGGGAGGGCTCCAGTCAAAACAGCCAGATTCTAATTCTAATAGTCATCAGTGTCCCTCTGATTAGAGTTGCCCAGTGAGCCAGGATGGCTTGTCCTTTGTACACGGTCCTCAGCTGGGTCTGGCTGGTGTTTAAAGACAACAGTCATGTTCAGTCCCCTTTTCGGTTGGAGTGAGCCGATTGTCCAAGGAGACAAACCCCAACATACTGCCAGACTGTCTAAGTGAAGAATCACAGTTAAAACTTGACAGGAAAAATAAATCCCTGAATTCCTAGGCTAAATGTCCAGGTACCATGCTGGGCCTGCATTAATAATAAAGTTCCTGACATCTGTGAAAGGGCGGAAACCTTCACTGCTTACAAAACAGACGCAGTCATCATTTGTTTATTTAAGGGGAAATAGCCTCTGGAGAACCACAAAACTGGAAAAGACATCACAGATTATCTTCTAAGGTAACCCCTGGGCTAAATTTTTCCCCAAAAGATTTTAAATGGACTGATTATAAAAAATAAACATATTTATAAGTGATTGCTAATAGTGAGGTCGTGTTTGAGAGACGGAAAAAGAAAAGCTGTAGTTTTAACCAGGCTTTAAGAAACTGCAAGTGTAAAGACAGAAAGTAGCTTCGAAGTTGTCCGGGCCTGGGAGGAATGGGCGCTTGAGAAGGGATGGCTAATGTGGCAGTGTCTTTATGGAATAATAAAAATGTTCTAAAATTGATTGTGGTGATGGACGCAAAATTCTGAATTTACTAAAGGCTATTGAACTGTACACTATAAATGGGTGAATTGTATAGTATGTGAATTATATCTCAATAAAGCTTTTAAAAAGTAAAGCATTTGTATGATAATTGAGTATTTCGCTTATAGCCTGGGGATCTAGAGAACTAAAAGGAGTACAGCAGCACTTCCCAAACTTTAATGTGCAAACAAATCACATGGGGATCTTGTTAAAATGCAGCTTCTGATTCAGTAGGTCCTGGGTAGACCCTGCGGTTCTACATTTCTAGCAAATTCCCAGGGATACAGATGCTGCTGGCTCATGGGTCACGTTTTGAAGGATGTCAAAGATGTAAAGGATAAAGTCATTTTCCCTGAAGAATTTGAACAAAAATTGGTGAGACAAGGTGCCCAGAAACTACTGATTAAAAAAGATGTGTTTGAAAAGAGGTGTGTGTGTGTGCAAACTTTAAGTGCTATACAATTTTGTGAAAATTATCCAAATTCCAGCCCTTAGAACGCTCTAAGAAAATGAACATAACTTTTTTCAAGCCCTGACTATCCCCGTCCTAAGCCCATAATCCTTTCTTCGAGTCTATGAGTCTCATGGATAAAAGTCACAGGACAGGGGCTTCCCTGGTGGCGCAGTGGTTGAGAGTCTGCCTGCCAATGCAGAGGACGCGGGTTCGAGCCCTGGTCTGGGAGGATCCCACATGCCGCGGAGCAACTGGACCCGTGAGCCACAATTGCTGGGCCTGCGCGTCTGGAGCCTGTGCTCCGCAGCGAGAGAGGCCGTGATGGTGAGAGGCCCGCGCACCGCGATGAAGAGTGGCCCCCGCTTGCTGCAACTAGAGAAAGCCCTCGCACAGAAACGAAGACCCAACACAGCCATAAATAAATAAATAAACAAATACTTAAAATTAAAAAAAAAAAAAAATTAAAAAAAAAAAAGTCACAGGACATGGTCATGTCATTGATCTCTGTTTTTTTCCCATATGACTACCCTGTTCCTTACAGGATAGGATGCTGGACAAGTGAGTGGGGGGTTCTCACCTGAGTGTAAAAGCGACTTAGGGAAACTTTCTGAGATTAGCATAGCTCTTAGTTGCTGAACAGTGCTACACATTTCTGTCAGTCAAAAAAGCAATGACTTGAGGACATTACTTAGGGCTTAGGGCATCCAACAGTGATTGCATTACAGCTCAGTGATTGACAAAGAGAAAACATGACTTCTCACCCTAGGATTGTGGCATGTCACATGTTTCATTGACTTTTTTTGTTTTTTGTTTTTTGGCTGAGCCAAAAAACAACGCAGGATCTTAGTTCTCCAGCCAGGGGATCTTAGTTCCCCAACCAGGGATCAAACCCATGCCCCCTGCAGTGGGAGCACGGAGTCCTAACCACTGGACCTCCAGGGAATTACCTCATTGATCTTTTTTTTTTTTTTAATAAATTTATTTATTTATTTTTGGCTGTGTTGGGTCTTCGTTTCTGTGTGAGGGCTTTCTCTAGTTGCGGCAAGCGGGGGCCACTCTTCATCGCAGTGCGCGGGCCTCTCACCGTCGCGGCCTCTCCCGTTGCGGAGCACGGGCTCCAGACGCGCAGGCTCAGTAGTTGTGGCTCACGGGCCCAGTTGCTCCGCGGCATGTGGGATCTTCCCAGACCAGGGCTCGAACCCGTGTCCCCTGCATTGGCAGGCAGACTCTCAACCACTGCGCCACCAGGGAAGCCCAACCATTTTTAATGCAGACAGATTTCCTGAGGAGATCTATGGATGCAAGAGTGAGTTAAATAGGAGTTGGAAATGTTTGTACCTCTCATGTGTTCTTAAAAAAAAAAAAAATCGAATTTCAGCATCCTGCAAGATCCCAGATTTTACCAAGAGCTGGATATTATCAACTCAAATAGAAGCTTAAAAAAGGTTTTATGATCTTCATGGCACACGCGGCAGCCTCTGCCCACTTTGGAGACTTTCAGTTCTTGTCAGGGCCCTTGTATTGTCTTAACTTCCTCCGCCCTTTCTGGATGATGGGAGCTCGGGGAAAGGCATAGCACCCACAAATCCACCCGGCTACAGCCAGAAAGAGTCCGTTGCAGTCACCCCTGACTCCGGATGCAAAGAATATAGTCATTCTCAGCTAAAGCAAACACTTCCCCATCTGGGAGGCCCACTGAGCGACAAGCAGCTTTTGATGTAGACATCACTCCCCCAGAGAGCTATTTGTTTGGAGGCTTTGGGGGGGAGAGGAAAGAAGCTTGTCTGCCAAGATGCCGTGCTATCATATTTTTGCTTCCTGCAATGCGATCCTCATGGGTTTGGGTAGAAGCGGTTACCCTGGCACTTTCAAAGGAAAGTTGCTTCTGAAACCAGATTCTTCCTGCCAGAGCCCTGACATGCCTTTATTAAGGCTGATGAAATAATCTGCTGAGGATTGAGCTCACAGATCTTTCTGGCCAGAAACAGACAGAAACCAGGCATAGGTCTGAACTCCACCAAGTGTGGCTGTCAGGGACACTGGGCTAGGTTCATGGAGCCTTTATGCCAGAAAGACTGAGAAATTATTTTGGAAAACTGAATTCCTGCTGTAAGAACATCACACTGAGAAGCAGCTCAAAGGGAAGGCACCGTTGGGCCATTGCCAGGAAATAGAATTGTGTCTTAAAGCTGGTCCGAATTTCAGGAAACCCAAACAGAGCACTACATAATGGAAATTTTTCTCAACAGTATTCCTTAAAAATCACTGATAAACATTTAAATGATTTGTAAACTTATGCACACTTACGAATTCAGGTGATTCTCATGAAATTTCATCCTACATTTTACCTAAGCATTGAAGAAAAATGCACCTCATATAGAGGAAGTCACATGAAATTCTCTATTGCAAGTAACTAAGATGACGCGTATCCGGCCTTTCAGCCCTGAGCCCCATTTCAGAGGTTCAGTGCTGGGGATATTGGGACAGCCTCATTAGAAACCCTATGGGCCACCAAGCTGGCGTCTCAATGACACTCAGACTCAGCCTTAAGGAGAAAAATCTCCCCAATGCAGAGTGAAAAATAAGCAGCTTGAGAAGTGTGAAAACTCTTGCTCCCTTTCTGCCCAGGGAGCCTCAGTTCGGGGCAGAAAATGGAATCTGGTGGTTGGAGCCATCTGGCAAAGAAACCACGCTGCTCTCTCTGTCCAGCTGTCCTGCCTGGAGCTGGGCGCCAGGGTGACAAGCCCGAAGTAGGGAGACACCTCAGGAGAGTGACTGTGCAGTCACAGCAGTTTCAATGTGAGTACCTGCCTGGGGCATCCCCTACGTGCCCGTCACAGGCCCCTCACCCCCCGAGGCCTCAGCACAGGGGGGCGGCAGCTTGGCAACCGGTCAGGGCTGAGCAGAGGGTCTGAGGAAAGAGAATGTCCTCCTCTGGGTACCACGGAGGGGGGCATGATCCCTCTGGGAGTGCATATAAGGTAATTCAGTTGAAAATGGCGCTAATAAAACTTGTGTGCATCTGTTACTACCCACCTCATTCCTACACATTTTAGACGGACAGATAGTGTTGGCATGACGTGCCAGAGAAGTTGTAAAATGTTCCTTTGAATTTAACTTTTAAATTTGTTTTATTTATTTATTTTTGGCTGCGTTGGGTCTTCGTTGCTGCGCGCGGGCTTTCTCTAGTTGCGGTGAGCGGGGGTTTCTGCACGGGCTTCTCATTGCGGTGGCTTCTCTGGCTGCGGAGCACGGGCTCTAGGTGCACAGGCTCAGTAGTTGTGGCACATGGGCTCAGTAGTTGTGGCTCAGGGGCTCTAGAGCACAGGCTCAGTAGTTGTGGTGCACGGGCTTAGTTGCTCTGCGGCATGTGGGATCTTCCCGGACCAGGGCTTGAACCCGTGTTCCCTGCATTGGCAGGCGGATTCTGAACCACTGCGCCACCAGGGAAGCCCCGAATTTAACTTTTGATATTAGTCATGGAGCTCAATGTAGTCACTATTGGAATGGAAAAACAGAAAGCAGCTTAGGTGTAAAAGACAGAGGCTTTTCGGTGGGGATGGTCCCTGTGTGAACAGGAGTGAGTCTTTCTTCAGAAATGTGGAGGCAACACTGATGGGTTTGACCACAGAAGACGTGGTTCCAGTCTGGGTCCTGTCACTCACCAGCCATAAGGACTCTCTGACAGGTCACTTCCTCTCTCTGAGGTTCACTGTATGCACTGTCCTTGGGGAAGTTGTACCTCCTTGGAAGGCTGGTGTGAGATAAGACATGTGAAAGTGCTTTGCAACTGTACGGCCCTGGATGATGAGTGGGGCATCATTTTTCCTAAGCAGTGGTCCCAGTCATCCACTGTAAACTGTGCATCATAATCAATTCCATCAACACATTTATTAAGCACCCACTATATACAATATAAGGGGCTGGGGTCGTTTCAGACATGGTCACTGCCCTAAAGGAACTCATGGTCTACTTAGTGAGAAAGAATATACTCCATCGCCACTCTTATTACAATGAGATAAAAAAACAGGACCCGCCTCTCCATGAGTCAGCCAGGAGTGAGTCAAGAGTACCTGGTCAAGAGTGACCCAGGAGGGACTTCCCTGGTGGCGCAGTGGTTCAGAATCCGCCTGCCAATGCAGGGAACACGGGTTCAAGCCCTGGTCCGGGAAGATCTCACATGCCGTGGATCAACTAAGCCCGTGCGCCACAACTACTGAGCCTGTGCTCTAGAGCCCCTGAGCCACAACTACTGAGCCTGCATGCCACAACTACTGAAGCCTGGGAACCTAGAGCCTGTGCTCCGCAGTAAGAGAAGCCACGACAATGAGAAGCCCACGCACTGCAACAAAGAGTAGCCCCTGCTCGCCGCAACTAGAGCAAGCCCGCGCGCAGCAACAAAGACCCAACGCAGCCAATCCGCCTAAAATGTAGATTTCCTGTCTTGATTCCTACATACAACAGAGAAATGTTCTATGGAGGTAAAATGATATTTCAAACACAGGACTTGAAGTCTTTTGGAACAGAGAAATCAGGTAAACAAGGAGACTATTATTATGTCATTCATAGTTTTCCAATATTTTCATTAGACACCAAACTAGAAACTTCTGTTTATACAACCCAGGGAGTTCACGAATGAAACGTTGCCCAGATGAAGGCATTCCTTTCTCGGTGCTCAGACCACAGGGGTGTGTGAGTGAAAGCTGGACAAGGAACCTGGATTACATGGCCGGTTTCTGTTCACTAAACATCGGGGTGTCTGCTTACAGACACACTGACAGCAAACAGAGTCCCGCGGTAGCATTCCCAGGGCTTGTGACATGCTCTTAACAGAATCATTCCAGGGATATTAAGTGTCTCTCTCCGACAGCCTTTCTTTCCCTTCATGGTAACGTTAGAGGCACCACAGAGGAGAAGTTCCAGACCTTCCAGGGCTTGTGCCCTGGAAGGTGATAATCCTGACTCTTCAGCAAACTGCTCCTAGAGAGGAGCTCCCAGAGAAAGCTCCTTTGTAGGAGCACTTGTGAGCTGGGCATTGTTCAGCAATGGTTATCCTACCCAAAGGACATCAATCCCCATGTCACAATGCCCTTGGTTTTCTTCATTCCAATGCTTTCTCCGATGGGCTGCTGCCTTTCCAGAGTTGAAACAAAGGGGGCTGCCCAACGATCAGGCAGGGCCCAGCAGCTGGCTCGGGGCTGTCTGCAGGCTGAGGGCTGCAATCAAATGTGTGATTCATAGCTGGAAGGAGGCTGCCAGCTCCAGCTGCAGGGGTATAGTCGGCACTGGCCGAGAAGGCTCTTTCTGCTCTGTGCCCTTGTGTGCCTTCTGCGCTGGAAGCATGGCCCGCACACTCACCCCACTTCTCTCCCCCAGTCCCTGTTTCCATGTGGAGCTGTTCCACTGGACAGAACAGCCAGCGAGCCCCTTCATTCTGTCCATAGTCAATCAGGTACTTGAAACAGCGCATGACTCATGCCGAACTCGGCCAAGACCAACAGCATCAGGCTCCTTTTGTTGAAGAGTTAACTCTAAGTTCCATAAACAATTTCCATTAGTGGAGTTCTTGTTGCTTACATGGCACTGTCTACAGTCAGGGAAAAGCCACAGAAAAGCCAAGCCGCAGAGTAGCACAATCTTTTCCCTCCTTGAACACTCTTTCTGGAAGATCATTGTGGAAACATTTTCCTCTGCGACCTGGCCATGGTCAGCAGGTCGAGTTTGCGGTACGGGCTCAATGCAGAGCTTATCAAAGAAGTGCTGGGTTCCAAGTGCAAGAACCAGCAGTGCCACTCCAGAGAGGAGTGAGGGTCAAGGATAAAGTTCATCATTAAACTCAGGGGACTGCTGTCAATGCTGACTGCGGTTTGGGGCAAACCTCAGGATTTCTATCTGGGAGGAAAAACAGTCCATACCTCTCCATGGCAATGAAATGGGTTGTCCTAAGAACTGAGGAGCTATAGCATTAAGGGATCTTTAAAACTTTGGTGGATGAATACTCTTCAAGCTGTGCAAATGATGTTTTTAATACCTGGGTCGAAGGCGATGAAACCCTGTCAATTCTCTGAATCAAGTGAGAGATCAAGTTTCCTCCTCGATTTAAGAAAGCTTCTGTTGACACACCGCTAAGAGAGAAAACCAAAGTGCTCTTGCATCTCCAGTCTACTAACTTTTGTGTGAGACAAAAGAAATATATTTGCCTCTGCTCATTTGGTTCATGGCCCACAGGAGGGATAAAGAAGAAATCAGTGAGGATGGGTGGGAGCAGGGTGGAAATGATGGAGGGATGGCGACAGGAGATGGGGGGGTGATACTTCTCTGAGTATATTTTTTTGGAATAGTTTGGGCTTTTAGTGCCATGTTATGTTTTACATTCTCAAAATAATTAAAGCCAATAAGACTGAGGGGTAGAGGAGAGGCGATCTCTGTCACTCCTTTAGGAAAACCAAAAATTGTTTCCATCATCATGGTGATAGGAATGGTCAGTAAAGAAAGGACATAAATAAAGGGCACAATTTTTTTAAATTTATTTATTTATTTATATTTATTTATTATTTTTGGCTGTGTTGGGTCTTCATTGCTGTGCGCAGGCTTTCTCTAGTTGCGGCGAGCAGGGTCTACTCTTCATTGCGGTGCGCGGGCTTCTCTTGTTGTGGAGCACAGGCTCTAGAGCGTGCGGGCTTCAGTAGATACAGCACGTGGGCTCAGTAGTTGTGGCTTGCGGGCAGTAGAGCGCAGGCTCAGTAGTTGTGGTACACGGACTTAGTTGCTCCGCGGCATGTGGGATCTTCCCAGAGCAGGGATGGAACCCATGTCCCCTGCATTGGCAGGCGGATTCTTAACCACTGCGCCACCAGGGAAGTCCCAAGTCTTTCTAACTTTTAAAGGAAACTGCTATAAACTTGGAAATTGAAATCTACGCAATCTAGAGTTCTATAGTTTCCACATGGCTGGAGCTCTTTGAGAACAGAATAGTGTCCATGTGATCCCAGTGGAGGTCTTGACAAGAGTGATGCTGTGGACTGAATGTTTGTGTGCCCCCCCTCCCCCCAAAATTCATACATTGAAACTCAATTCCCCATGTGATGGTATTAGGTGGTGGGGCCTTTGGGTGGTAATAACGTCATGAGGTTGGGGCCTTCATGAATGGCATTAGTGGTCTTATAAAAGAGACCCCAGAGACCTCCCTTGCCCTTTCTGCCACGTGACGATACAGTGAAAATATGGCCGTCTATGGACTCAGGAATGTGGTATTACCAGAACTGAATCTGCTGGCACCTTGATCTTGGACTTACCAGCTTCTAGAACTATGAGAAATAAATTTCTGTTGTCATGAGCCACCCTTTATGGCATTTTGTTATAGCAGCCCTACTGGACTAAGACATAAGAATACCTTTTTGGGGGTTGTGGGAAGTCCTCAGGGCTGGATCCAGGCAAGTGATAAAACAGGTGGTTTGTCTCTGAATCTTGTCTTCTCATTTCCTGCCTTCTCTTCCACTCTTAGATGAAGAGTTCAGTTGCCATGCTCAGTTCCCTTAACCTGTCTCCATGCCTGATTAGCCCTGATAGGGCATCAAGTCAGGAGCCTGAAGAATGACCTTTAGGTCCTAATACCATACATAAATGTTTTGGTAGTCTAAGCACATCCGGTGTTCAGGACAGTGTTTTTGTAGGAAATAGCTGTAATCACTTCTGGTAAAAGATCTGGGAAGATTTGAATCCAGCATTCAGAATATGTGATAAGTGTACATGTTCAAGTCCTACTGGGATAGCCCAATACCAAGTTGGCTTGCTGGCATGCAGAAAAACCCCAAGTAAACTTGACTTTGCTTCCACCACTCCAGAAAGTTGGGAGGGATGTAGTCAAGTCCCAGGAGGAAACATGCAGATCGGAGAAGACCGAATACCCAGGACTCAGTAAGGTTCCAAACTGACCATGGAAGTTCTGGCCCATCCCCAGTTCCCGCTCAATCAATGATATTGTGTTCGGGTTAATTTGGACTCCTTTCCTTAAGATGACCTCCTTTCCAGGGCACAGGTCCTCCGAAGACATCTCTTGCCTGGAGTAGGTTTCCTTGACTGTCATTAACCACATAATTAGCATTGGAAAAGAGAAGGAAAGAGTAATTTGTCAAGACTGTTGTCCCATAGACCTTACCCCAGATGTTTTATTCTTGTCTTTTATTTTTAGCAATGACAGCAGTTGGTTTAAATTTTGGTTTCTAATAAATCAATTCCATTTACCTCACCCTCTATTAAATATGCCAAGCAGATTTTACGTTATAAATCTACTATTTTAATGAGATTTAATGAGCTTATCCTTAGATCTTCAAAGATTTATAGACATTCATCAGAGTGGGAAAGGGCTGCTTCCTTTATTGGCTGTATATTTAAAGAACACATTTCAGAGAAGTCATTAAAGTAACGTGTGTCTTCCCTCTTCAAAATCTTCATAACTGTTTTGTGTACATGTGTGCATCACAAAAGAGCTTTTTCCAGCCCCAAGCCTTTGAAAACCAGGACATGTCACACAGTGATAACTACAGCTCCCCAGACCCTGTCTTTTTAGATCTGAGCCATGTGTTTTGATAAATAAATCATCCCTGAAGTGCTTATCTTGCTTCTGGCAAGGATATAATAATTTAGATGCCTGCTTCGTAACGCCTACAGGAAAGAGAACGATTCCACATCTTGGCATGAGAAAGGGAAAGGCCGTTAACAACCCAAATTACAATGTGGAAAGGATATGGGGACGACTTGACTCAGAGTTGGAGGGAAAAAACCCTGGAGATTTAAATACCAGTAGTTGGGTCTAAAGCCAAGAAAAAAAGGAGATGAACTCACAGATAACAGAACTATGAAATAGCCAGATGTTACGAGACTGTCATCATATAAAGGTCCCTGCTTATTTCTGAACCTCAGTCTGTGGAAGAGACTTTTGTTTCTGGACTTAATCCATTCGGTGCTTGAACTTTCTGTGAGGTAAAGCCATGCATCCCAGGTGTATTTTGGGGTAACAAAAAACCAGTTATATCGAGCCCCTGAATTTTGTGTGAATGAAGCTGTTTGCCAAAGCTAATATTTGTAGCCACGTGACTTACTGTTCACAGAAGAGGTGGATCCATGGGGATGAGTGGGTGGCCAGTGCCCTGCAGAACCACCTCAATGAAAAGAGGCCTGAACACTCCACACTTGGATCTCACCAACTGTGGACAGAAGAAATTGCCCTATCTAGAAAAATGTTATTTTGTATATGTGCTATTGGGAACATTATTCGATGCCTTCAAACAAGGAAATCCTTGGCAAAGTCCCTTCAAAACCAAGCACCAGGAAAAGGTTTGTTCCTCCCGATGAACAATTTCCTAAAATTACGCGAATTCTGCAACCAGTTGTTTTCTACTTTTCTAGGTTGGTGGACAGCTCAGAAGTAAATTTTATGTTTGATCGCTATCATTCTTCTCAATTAGAATTTATTGCTATAGTTCCTTTTCTTTCCACCTTTATTTTTGGGTTCATTTTGGTTCCTAAAACCTTTTCTACCATCTCAGTTTTTTTTTTTTTTTCCTGAAGTGGGTGGCATATAAAAAAGGTGCAGTTAATTCAGAGGTTTAAAATGTGCCTCTTGAGACGTTTATTTCCAAATAGCACTGCATTCCCCTGGCAGAATATTTGTTTCCTCCCTCTCCATTGTTTATTTATTTGAAGTGAGAAAGAACAAGAAAGCAAAAGACAGCAAATCGAATTCAGAGGGTTTGCCTGGAATATTCCCAGGAAGAAACAACTGACAAAATAATACCCCCTGAAACAGACAGGTCCTATGGAGAATTATGATTTCCATGTTCAAAACTCTTTCTCTTGTACAAACATAGTTGGAAGTTGGTTTTAGCCACTTCTTCCCTAAATGCTCAAGCCACAGTTGAAATGACAAATGTGCCCTGAAGCCCCAGGTTTCACCTCAGATGCTTGGAAGTGTAGGTGTGTTTACCTGGAGTCCCAGGCTGGAAGGCTTGTAAAAGGAGTGAAATTAATATGCAGAAGGTGACCTGGGAGATTTCCCCATCCTGGTTGCTAGCCACATTCCTAGATTTCTAGGACATTCATTAAGATCTTTGCATTTGTTTTAAAATTGTCCATAACTATTAACAAGGTTTGAGAAATTAGTTCACAAGTTGGAAGATTACTCTTTAGGTAGAAATACAAGGGTCTTGGGCTGTTTCCCTTCAAATGAGTATTTAGTGACTTCTTGTGAGTCTAGTTTTGAGGAGGAAAGATCTGCTGCTTCCTAATTTTCTTTGAGTATTTTTAAAGTATTTTGAATGAGTTTTTGAAAATGGAAACCCAAAGGAGCTTAGAACAGCAGGGGGCCTAGCGGTCTGAAAGTGGGAACACCGGAGTTCTATTCTTGCCCTGTCCTTATCTAGGACAGCAGTAACAGTGGGCTGTTTTCCACCTAGCCCTCCATCCATTCTTCTCGACCCTGCCCAGGGAGGCCAATCCTGCAGACTGTATCACCCAGGCCCCCTTGCTGTCTGGCATCTCACTGGTCTTGGCCTAGGGATGACGGGTGGGAAACAGGTTGAGTGAATCCTCCCCATTCCTGCCCTTGCTTTTGCCTCATCATCCTTTGTTTTTCTCTTAACCCTGCCCACAACTCTCTAGGCGGTCCCCTGTTAAGGTCTTGTCATTTGAACCATCTGGGGTGGCTTCTGCTTTGAGCCAGGCTTCTGATACAAATGACAACCAGCTTTAGCAAACTGGAAATGGGCTTCAAGCAGTGGGATTCAATTCTGAAATTCTGGGATCACACCAGAGCTGTGCCTGGATTCTTCCTAAGAGACTTGTTAGGTGGGGAGAGAGCAGGGAAGATTAACTGGTCTCCGCATGCCTGGGGCCCTTGCGGCCTGTTGCTCTATCTTACGAGAAGGGTAAGATAGAGGACAGTTCAAGTGGTCTTGAAGCCACTGCTTCAGGGGCTTAAAAACAATTTTACCCACCAAAGGTATTAACGCACTTGGGCACTTGAGGATAAAAGAGCTTTACTTATGAGTCAACTGAAAATTTTAATTCAAAATGGAGGTTTTGTTTTTTTTTTTTTAAATAGCCACTTGACAAGAGGGTAAAGAGATCCCATAATGGGGTAGTGAGACCAGAGTCCAGGCTTCACTCTGCTGGCCACACTGTCCTCAGGACCTTGCAATAAGCTAGAAATGTACATAATTGCAGGGGAAAACTTCAAGACTAGGGGAGGAGAGGAGGCCAGACCAGGGTGGGCAGTGACATCCTCAGTCTTTTGTATTTATATCTTACGTATATATATAACACATAATATATATATATTACATCCAAGTACAACAGTCATTTGTACCATTTCCCAGGAGAGACAGATGTTTCCAAGGCAAGGCAGGGCGGGGCTGGGGGCAGCGCGGGGGCCGGGGGCCGCCTCACAGAAGCTGCAGGAGCTTCAGCGATTGTAAGAGAGCTCCGGGCTCCGCCGACGCCAGATACTGGCAGCAGAGCCAGTCCTCCAGCTCCACCCCGCGCCGGCGGTCCACCGCCTTCTCGGCGAACTTCATCATCATCAGGGCCCGCTTCATGTCGATCCAGTTGCTGAGTGTGGCGCACAGCACCTCCTCCGAGGGGCCCGGCTGCTCCACCAGCTCGCGCCGGGGTCCCCACAGGAGGCACTGCAGCACGCGCTTGGCCTCGCCGATGCGGATGCGCTTGATGGGGTCGGCCTGCAGCAGCAGGTGCGCGAGCCGCTGCAGGCCCGGCGAGTAGAGGGACAGCGCGGGCAGCGGGGGCAGGTCCTCCTGCCGGTAGTCCTGCTCCCGCAGCTGGGCCCGCACCTCGAACGGGTTGGGCTGGTGGAGCAGCTCGTAAATGAGGATGCCCGTCTGGAACTCGTCGAACTTGCGGTACTGGGAGGCAGACACGATCTCTGGAGCCAGGCGGGCCTGGCTCTTTTTCTGCTGCAGGTTGGTGGTACCGCCCGGCTTCTGCTTGGCCTTCAGGAAGTTGCTGATGATGAGTCGGGGCAAGTGCTTCTCCCCGGGCCCTCCCTGACAGGTGGGGCCAGCCGGAGGGGTGGGGGTGACGCCGGCTGGGAGGGCGGCAGAGGGGCAAGAGGAGGGGGTAGCGGCAGGGGCAGGGAGTATGGTGGTGGGAGGGGCCCAGGAGGTGGCGGAGGAGGGGTCCGGGGAGGCCTGTGGGGCGCAGTGCACCAGCAGCAGGTTCTCCAGGCACAGGTCGCGGTGGATGATCCCGTGCTCCTTCAGGTGCTCCAGCCCGTTGCAGAGCTGCAGAAGCAGAAAGCACACGCGCCGCTCGTAAACCTCGGGCTCAGACTGGTGGCTGGCGGCTGAGTCTTGCACGAAGTCCGAGGCGGTCTGGTGGGGTACCTCTCGGGTGATGACCACCACGCAGTCCTGCTCCTGGGCGGGGGGATGTGAAGGCAGGGCAGACAGGGGGTCCTTGGGCGCATCGGGAGAGGTGAGCATGCTAGAGGGCACCGAGGCGACAAAGTGGCCGCAGTCCTGCTGGATGTTGAAGTGCACGGGCACGGAAGGGCTGCAGTATGAGGCTGCTTTGGGCTCAGGGGTTTTGCAGATCTGTGGGGGAAAGGGGCAGTGAGGTCAAAGAGCCAGAGCCATCATTCGGTTCAGCAACTGGTGTTGGGACACTTAGACATCCACAGGCAAAACGGTGAACTTAAACCCATATCTCACACCGTACACACAATTTAACTCAAAATGGATCCCAGAGACCTAGGTCAAAATGGAGAGACTTAGATGTGAGAGCCAAAACATACACACTTTTGAAGAAAACACAGGACAGAATCTTTGAGACCTTAGGTTGAGCAAGGATTTCTCAGATACCACACCAAAAACATGGTCCATAAGAGAAAAAAATGGACAAACTTGACCTTACCGAAATTCAAAACTTGTATGCTTCAAAAGATACTAAGAAAATGCAAAGACAAGTAATAGAGTGGGAGGAAGTATTTGCAAAACACATATCCAGTAAAATGATTTCTATCCAGAATTTACCAAAAACTCTTGCAACGCAGTAATAAGATAAATTACCCAATCAAAAAGTGGGCAAAAGATATTAACAGGCATTTCACCAAAGAAATATAGAATTGGCCATAAACACATGAAAAGATGTTCAACATCATGAGTCATAAGGGAAATGCAAGTCAAAACCACAATGAGAGACCAGGTGAGGCCCACCAGAATGGCTATAATAAAATGATAATAGCAAGTGTCTATGAGGATGTGGAGAAATGGGAACTCTCATTTATAGCTGGTGGAATGTAAAATGGTACCACCACTTTGGAATAGAGTTTGGCAATTTCTTAACAAGTTAAACCTAAAATTATCATACAACCCAGCAAGAGTGAGTTCCCTTGGTAGGAAGACGTCCCCATGCCCACAACGTAGGCTGGACAAATTCTCAGGAAGCCAGATAAGAGCTTACACAGGCAGTCAGCCTCACTCCCCAGCCCTCGCACCTGAATTGGCAGCTACCTTATAATAGATGTGTTCGACCCCTGGGATGTTCCCTTCTTGGGGAATCTCGGGGGCAGATGCAGGCCCTAAACCTCTAGGACTTGGTCAAATTCTCTTAGGCTGCCCTAGTTTCTAGATCCAGGTACATATGCCATGCCTACCAGCTGGCACAACCTGCAGGGCTGATTTCAGTGGAGCCGCTAAGTGGAAGCCACGAGCTTTTCCTCCAAGGGTGAGTCAGAGCAGCTGAAAGAAAACAGAAAGCTCTCCAGAGAATAGGGAACCCAGAGGGCCCAAAGGCACCCTCTGAACCAAAGGTGGGCATAAACAGATGGATGATCTCAAGCTCCTTTGGGGAGTTCCCAGTGTCTTTCCCACCGCTTCTACATCTTTTTGTACTAACGACAGCGACTGCCACCTAAGGATCCTGAGCAACAGGAACCCTCATCTGGTGGCCACACAACTGAAGAGCCTTGAGCCAGACACAATGGCCCCCTGTCAGGCCTCAATTTCCCTCTAATTACACTGAAAGGGACGGTAGATGGTCTGTGAGTGCCCCTCTCAAAAGGAGATGATGCAACCCCAGCCATACTTTGTAGAAAGGTAAGGATCAGTGCGTAATCCTGAGAAGAAAGAAAGGCATTTCGCCTCCATCTATAAAATATCATCCTGCAAAGAATCCCAAAATAACCCTTTGGGGTGCTGCGTGGCTGCACTCAAATGAGTACAGCAGTGTTCATGGGGCACCACAATGCTTACAGGTGACGTTTTCAGAAGTTCTGTTGCAAGTACCTTTTCAAAGAGATTTATTTATATTGCAGCTCTACAAAGCTCAGCATAAAACCTGGCATAAAAGAGCTCAGCTTCTGAGAAAACTTTTTAAAAGATAATTGGAGGGCTGGGGGGAGAGAACACATTAATTTATTGATCCCTCTATTAGAGAAGTAGAATAGAAATAAAAGGGAAGTACATTTTATCCCAGACAGTGCCTCCTATTACACTAACAAAAGTGATTTCAGAATGCATGCCTAAAAGGCACTGCTGCAGGCTCTTTCTTATCCGAACACACCCAGCTGTATTCAGTTTTTATTTTTGGCTGTGTTGGGTCCCCATTGCTGCGCATGGGCTCTCTCTAGTTTAGGCAAGCAGGGGCTACTCTTCGTTGCGGTGCGCGGGCCTCTCATTGTTGTGGCCTCTCTTGTTGCGGAGCACAGGCTCCAGAGCGCAGGCTCAGTAGTTGTGGTGCACGGGCTTAGCTGCTCCATGGCATGTGGGATCTTCCCGGGCCAGGGATCGAACCCGTGTCCCCTGCATTGGCAGATGGATTCTTAACCACTGCGCCACCGGGGAAGCCCTGTATTCAGTTTTTAAATGGCAGTCTTCTGGAACACTATTACACTAAAGGAAATTTGGGAGGGGTCCTCAAAAAATAGTCTTGCATATAAATACCGACCACCGTGTATGGACCCGTCTGCTGTGCTATCCATGGATACTGATGTCATCCCCTCCAGTGAGGGCTTCTCAACTACAACATATACCTACCGATCTTGCACCATGCCTGCAAAGCATTTTTTCATGTAGTGTCTCGTTACATCTCATTGAACAACTCCATGAGGTAGATGCTACTACAGAGGAGGAAACTGAGACTTCAAGAGGTTAAATTATTTGCCCTAGATTATACAGCTAGGAAGTATTCTGGAGGTGAAAAGTATGGGCTTTGGAGTGAAAAGGACCTTAGTTTAAATATAAACTCTGCAAACATTGGCAGCTTTCCCTTGATTCTTGTTATTTGTGGTCGTTATGTTCTGTTAAGTAGCCACAAACACTGAATGCATGAATGCTGAACCTCTGCTCCTGGGCAAATACAATGTGAAGTGCTTGCAAGCCTCTGGTCACAAGATGTTCACCAACTGATCAATACGGAACCTTGTTGTATATCGTGTGTGTGTTTCTGTTTAAAGACGCCTTATTCATAGATACTGCTGATGCACTAACACTGACTCACAGCCAACAGCAGTGTAACTCACGCCTGAACTAAGCTGATCTAACACCCTCTCAAAGGTGCATCACAGCCTTCCTGACCTTAGGAACACGAGACAGGACTTCAGCGCTCAGCGTGGCCATTTTAAAGAGCGAAATCACCAACGAAAAGCACAAAAGTGTGATGATGAGGCACTAAATAGACACAAAAAGTACATCTGTGTACAGTACGAGAGCTGAGACAAGAAGGCGGAGGGTCCCCTTGTGCCACCTCAGCTGAAGATTTGCAAGTCGGATGACCTGGATTTCCGCCCCCGCCAGTTCAGTGTGCCAGTTCAGTAATGAACCCCAAAGCCCTCCAAGTATTGATGTGGGGTTACAAGTAAGTTTCAGCATCGAATTCACAAACGCAGAATCCACGAATACTGACGATCAATGGTATTTATCTCCAAGTGTGTTTCTCCTCTGTATCTCAGGGGCAGTATCCCTCTTCACAGGGCCACTGGGAGCATTAAAGGACACAACACAGGTGTGGCTTTCAACACAATGCCCAGGCGAGCACCCACCGGGAGAGGTTGCTATGGTAACTGCCCTTGCGGGTCTGGCTGTAGCCGTGTGGTGGTGCTGGGCAATCCAGAGCTGGCTGGCTGTA
Source organism: Balaenoptera acutorostrata (assembly GCF_949987535.1). Classification (NCBI taxonomy): domain Eukaryota; kingdom Metazoa; phylum Chordata; class Mammalia; order Artiodactyla; family Balaenopteridae; genus Balaenoptera; species Balaenoptera acutorostrata. Next base: position 17,729,818 of record NC_080084.1, on the reverse strand, counting down.
CAAACCCAGAGGGCGCAGCTGCCGGGGCCTGGGCTGTGTTTCCAAGGATCCCCTTTCTCCAGGGTGTCAAAGGCCCGGGCCTGGCAAACGCTCTCCTCGGGAGCTCCAGGCACTTCACACAGAGACGTGAATGAAAGAGCAGAGTAAATGACAAGTGGCCTGGATGCATTTCAGAATCAGTGAGCTGGTCCCTCTGGCAAGACCTGCAGCTTCCTCACTGCCTCAAACAAAAGACAGAGTGCAGTTATCCAGAGGGGCAGCCCCGGGTGGGGCCCCCAAGATCATTCTGCAGTGTCTAATTAGGGGTGAGGGGAGAGGAGGGGGCGGAGGGAGGGGACGGCTTCTTTTCCACCCCATCTCCCCTCACCGCCCCCCAAGTTCATTTTCAGGGAGTCTGTGCTTGAGTTCTGGCTCAAGACCTTCACACAGACCTTTGGTTCAGCTCAAATTTCAAACGTTTCACTGAGCCAAGTCTCACTTTAAACTTTGGTGCCACGGCCTGATTCGTGGTTGAAAATCTGGGCTAAGTCACGTCTGTTAAATAAAAAAGGCCCAGCCCGCTTAGCACGGGTCCCTAATTACCGGAGTTCTGGCTGACTGAGGCATGAAACAGCTTCGAAAGCACACACAATTAAGGCTTTTTATCCCTCCTCATACTCGTGGAGCTGGACTACAGGAGCTGGCTTCACCTCCTCGCGGCTACAGGGTGCCAAGCCCACAAACGGAGGGACCAGCGTCAGCCCGAGCAGGTGCGAGCCTGCAACCGAAGCTCCTGCTTCCCAGGCACGGATGAAGCGAGCTCAGCCACAGCCAGGCGGTGCGGGAAGGAGCCCCGCTCCCCACTCCTGGGGATTCAGCCGATGCAGATGACTGTATTCCATCTAGGACCAGCACTAATGAAGTGGAACAGCAGAGTGGAAGGATGCTCCGCGCCCCGCCCCCCGCCCCTCCCCCACAGGCCAGGCACATTTGCAAATTGATATTGTTGTTCCCCAGACTCTGAATACTGGAAGCTCTTCTCCAGATTTCCTTTTCACACCAATTTTTTAAAAGAAAAATCTCAAAGTAAAATTCACTGCCATTTTCCTTGGCTAATAATCATAGTATTAAAAATAATCTTACTGGTAAGAAGGAAGCTACCCCGCCAAGACCATTTCATGTTAGTTCACTGTTTGCATTTTTTCTAATTAGAAATAAAAGAATGTCTTGGGGCAGGTGATGGCAGAAAAGAGTTCAGGGTTCCCTTCTCACTCCTCGCAAAAGCCTGCATTTATAGAAGGACCACAGACCACCAGGTACTCAAGGGACACCAAAAGAAGATGAGAAAAGGGGCCACCAGAGGGGCCAGATGGATACAGACAGCTCCACCAGCTTACTCAGAGCTGTGCCCCAAAAGAGCAATGGGGTGTGCTAGCAACAGCCCTGGTCCAGGGCCAGCGATTAAAGAGCTGTGTTACTTTGGACTAGTCACTTAACTTCCCTGAACTTCATTTTTCTTAAACTGACAGGGTGGTAGCATAGGCTTTGAGACAAGACAAAGAAGAGTTCAAATCCATCTTAGCCACCTGCCAGCTGTGGGCAGATTATTTAATCATTTTGAGCCTCAGATTCCCCACCTGTAACACCTACCTACCCTGTGAGGATTTGAGGTCGTGTAGTTAACACACCCATCCAAGAGTCTAGTTGTATACTGACTGCTCTATCAATAATATTACTCTCATTGTTCAAGATGATGCTTGGGTCTAACTCTCCTTCCAGCTCTATTTTAAGAACTATATCTTAATTGCCTATCTCCCGAATTAGATTATAAGCTCCACAGGAACCATATGTTCACCTCTATATACTCAGATCTTTACAAAATACCTGGCTCATAGTAGGCATTCAACAGAAACCTGCTGAATAAATGAATGAACTCTCCGTTACATTAAGAGACAACTGTCTTAATCCAACTCGATCATGTAGGTTCGTTCCTGAAAGCACAGAATGAACCTTCTATTCATTGTACAAATCACATTGCACCACGTCCTGGGCCAGGCAGAGAGTGAGATCACCGAGCATTTCTAGGAAACTACCCTCCTCCGGGAGCCGGCTGAGGGGAAATGACTGCCCCAGCCATAGCGCTGCCCCCCGAGACAGGACCACAGTGCCCAGCTGGTGGCACTGTGGAATGGGAGGAGGGGGTGGTACCTACTTTCACAGCGTAGGTGCTGCCGGGGTCCTCGGAGCAGGTGGCACAGTAATAAATGGCATCCCCCGAGTCGCAGCAGGGCTTGTTACAGGCCAGCTTGAACAGGGACCAGTTATTCTCGCTGAAGTGCAGCCCCTTTTTCTGGCTGCCCATGAAGAGGTCCTCGCACCTGGCCACGAGGCGGACCAGGGACTGGGCGTAGAGCCCTCCCAGCTTGGTGTAGGTGCCCTCCTTGCTGCCGATGCTGCTCAGGAGGCTGTGGAGCTGCAGCTGGGCGCTGCCCGTCGAGGCCTGGCTGGACACGCTCAGCTGGGAGGCCGCGGCCGAGGACACCCCTTTGCCCTGCAGGCTCTGGCTGCCCGCCAGCCCTGGCGCTGGGCCCCAGGGACCACTGTCTTTGAACGTTTTCTCCAGAGGCTCGGAAGCAGAGAAGATGTGCTGGTGGCGGCTGCCGGGGCCTGAGGAGTAGCTGAAGTGGGACTCGTCATGGACACAGACGTTGGTTTCCGAGTGGCTGAGGTTCAGCTTGGGACCTGCCGTTCTTGGCTTGGGGGAGCCTTGGGTCCAGAAGAAGCCATCCGGGGAAGAGGCCGCCCGGCTCACTAGCTTCTTCTGGGGGAGAGGCGGGGGCTGCAGGGGGCCACCGGGGGACACATCCTCAGTGGAGCCTGAAGGGAAGGGGACAGGGCTGAAGAGCTCCTTCCCACTGCTGGTGGGCGAGTGAGTCGGCTCAGATGATGGACCTGAAAAAGAGAAACAGAACCCATCAGACTGGGGGCCCATGCCACTCAGTTCCAGGGTCCCGTGGGCCTTTTTTTTTTTCTTTCTGTCAAAGCAATTTATTTTATTTTGTTTTTATCTAGAAGAGACAACATATGCACAATGAACACAATTCAAAATGCAAAAAAGGTATACAATGCCAATGAAGTCTCCCTCCTACCCTGTTCCTTAGCGCCCAGACCCTCTCTTCAGAGGAAACATGGCTGGCAATTTCCCACGCATCCTTCTGGAGATCTGCCAAACAACCCAAACACACACACACACATGCATTTACACAAAGGAGAGCAAACAGTGTCCACTGATTGCAGTATTCCTTTTCTTCACTTGCCACTATGGCTTGGAGATACTCCACATCAGATGATGTTCAGGTCTATCTAATTCTTAAAAGCTATCCCATACTGTATCATCATATGCAAGTACCATAATTTATTTAACTGGTCCCCCATGGATGGACACTTAGGTTGCTTCTAACATTTTGCAAACAATGTTGCAACAGCACCAAACAAGCTTGAACATGTGTGGCTTGGCTGGATTTTTTCAAAAAGTCAGTTTATAGAGGGTACAATTTAGCTACAGTATAATTCCTTCTTTTTAGTGTGTAATTCTCTGAGTTTTGACAAACGCCCTGATGGCCTGGGGGACAGGGCAGGCCCACAGACATTTCAGAAGGCAGAGAATGTGATTTCATAAGAAGAAACAGATCTCAAGGGAAAGAGAGTGGTTCCCAGGCCCCACAGTTCCCAGAGGTGCAGGTGGATATTGATGTGATTTGGGGAAAGTTCCATCACTGCCTCAGGCCTCCGCAGAGCATGGGGACCTTGAGAAATGTCACAGACAGTGAGACAAGAGCGAAGATTGGACTCACTCTTTATATCAATGTATGAAATGGAGAGTTCACAATGAAACAAGAGTTCAGGTAAAAAATATATAAGAAAAGGTACTGACATCAGAGACAAGAAGGGGCCAATTGAAAATAATACTCATTTCTTTCATTCTAAGAACTAACTCAAAGATGTACCCAATATTTTAATAACAGCTTTTAAGGGGATTAAAAAAAAGAAACATTAACTGTATCCATACATTGTAAAATACATCCTATTATCCTGAAGGTTAAAATGCAAAAGAAACATGGGTGTCAGATTCAAGGAAATAGGCAGTTATGATGTGTGCCCCTCATTTAGTTGACTGTGCATGTGGCCTAAGGGCAGGGCACATAGTGCCTCTCTGGACCCCCTCCCACCTTAGCAGGACGACCAAGATGCAGGACGCACAACAAAAACAGAGGCCGGAGGCAAGTGGAGAAAGGCTCCAAAGGAAGCAAACTGTCTTGTTAGTTTTGTGTCACTTCACTCAGAGGCACATGGCCTTTGCAGGGCTGCTTCTGAATCTGCCTGAGTCCCTCTCTGCTTTCTCCAGCCAAAGGGGGACAGAGTGGGCTGGCACCAAGCCTCTCCCATCAACACGGGGGCCTCCTTACTTGGGGTGCTCCACAGGCAGGAGGGAGCCAGGTGGATGACCATGTCCTCAGGTGCCGATGTCCGCGCCTCAGCCCCATTGACCAGCATCAGTAAGTGACAGCAGGGGCCTCCTGCACAGGACAAGCTCCAGCGCAAAGCCCCCAGGAGGACGGAGTTGGTAAACACAGCTAGTTGAACACGGGAGCTGGGAACCAGGTTTGTGCAAAGAGATGCATTATCACCACGCAGAAGATAAGGGTTGGGGAGGGGGCAGAGCGTGGTCAGAATCCCGGTCAACGCTTTACTCAGCGCCTCCAGTCTCCCTGTCCAGACAGGGACAGCCTGCCTACGGTCAGGACTCCTGGGTCCCCCGTCCAACCGGCCGGGGAGGTTTTTGACAAATCAGTTTCATGGGTAGTCCCCTCCTTAAGCCTTATGCTTATTCCCACCCCCTTATTTGGTTTGCCTTCCTGGGCTTCCCCCTACAGCTCTCCTTGACGCTTTCAACACACCCCTTTCTGCCTCTGGTCTGATCTGAGGGCGCACAGCGGGATGAACCCTGATGTAAGCTGTCAATCTTACTCGGCTGAATTTCCTCATTTAAAAACTGACCGGATTGCATCCCTGCGAAGGCTCCTTCCAGCACTAATAGTCTATAATTTCAGCCATTCTCTCCATTTGCAACAACTCCTCATGTGCATTTTGTCTCAAAGCTGCCCCTGAAATAAAATACCTCTACGCAGATGGTTATCTTGCTTCCACTGTTCCTCTATCTCTAGTTCCCACAAGCTGCCGCTGGAAAACTTTTCAATCTTTAAGGATAGCAGGAATCTTAAAAAAAAAAAAAAAAAAAAAAAAAAAAATCGGTAACACTTCTTATTCCCTAGATTACCAAAGAAAACCAAGAGGTTGTGCTTTAGCACAGAAAATAACATGTGTGTTCAGGGAGTTGGAAGGAAGTGATTTTCTCCTTTGCCCTGTGTGTGTTCTCTTGCTTTCTTGTGGGAACTGTGAGTGCGTGGCTTTGATCAGATCTATATCCCATAACCACTTAGCTAAGTTGGGGCAGGAGTACTGGGTATTAGAAGGAGGCGCGGCTTCAGGGATTAGCATGTGGGCTGGTTCATTTTTCTTTATTTCTTAGATGTTAGGTGTTTCTCACCCAACAATCACTGCCTAAAGCACAAAGTAATCAGAGGATGGCACTGCGTAGGAAGGCTCCTAGCCATGCACTTCCCCAGAGGTTGTAAAGGACTGCATTACACAGACCTCATCCGGTGAAGTGAGGCTCATCTGAAATGTGCACTTTCTCTGTATAACTGGCCATTACATACACATATTGTGATTTTTTGCATTAAAAAAAAAAATCGCCTACTTGGGTAACAGGTACACCATCTTCTGACCATTCTCCAGATGTGGACCCGCACCAGGCGAAAAGACCATAATTCACTCTGATCACCCCCAGGCACCCCAGGACCATATAGCATCTCAGCTGTTAATATTCTTCGCTGTTAATGTTTGGAGGGAGATGTCTACGTGTAGCCCTTCTCGATGAAACTGATTGCTCCAGCATGAGACAAGCAGTTAGCTGTCTTCTGCGGGATCAGAGAGCACCCCAGAAGACCCGCTCTGGTTCTGTCGTTTTCTTGGCTCTTGCATGGGGCACCTCCTCACAAACACAGCTGTGGGCCCCACAGAGGCTAGATTCTTACTGTTTGCAGCAGCTGCCACCCTCTGCATTTAGAAGAGCCAGAAAGAAGAGGGAACAAATATGCCTTGACACCTAAAACAGTCTCAAAATTCACAGGCAAACCACTGGTTCAGAAAAACGTGCCTAAAAAAATCGTGAAAAACTCTGGCCAACAGCCCATGTTCTCAGGACTCAGATCCAAGGGTGCATGAGACGAAGTCAAATATATCCCGGTTCTATGCCGGTGTTAGATCACCCTGTTTCCAAATTCTGGCTTACAATTAACGGTGTAAAAAGGATATGAATGGAAAATACTTTGCTGGGAAGTCTGCCTACATCATAGTTACATCATTGGTAGTTTTTTTTTAATGACTTTGAGTCCTAATTGGGCCAGAGAGGTACAAATCCCATTTCCTAAGTTTTCCGTCCAATTTCCAGTTCTGCATATCAAGCCCACAGCCCGCTATAGAGCAGAACACCTCTGCATCTCCTTCGTGCCTGTGCTTCAGAGAAGAGAAAGTGTTTCTAGGAAAAAACTACACATCACATACGGTGCACTGGGTGGGATCTTAAAACGATGGAGAGGAAAGTATACTAGTTTGGTGCCATTATATTTATAAAGCAGAGAAGAGAAATCAGGATTTCAACAGTGGGGGAAAAAAAGCTTAACTCCTATGCAGAAATGCAGGCCAAAAGTTCAAACCCAGCACTGTGAGGTTTCCTGATTATAGAGTCCTCTCTTCTGGCTGGGTTTTAATAGGTACTTTCACTGTTCTCTATAGCCAAAATGAGAGCTGGGCTTCAGGAGGAAGTGGTCAGTCCAATTTTGAACCGTATAAATGAGCCCGTGTGGCTTGCTTGGCGCCCGGCTCTGCCTCCTGACTGCAGCTGGGCCAGAACAAACGTGGGGACAAAGCTAAGAGTCCCCCAGCTCCAAACTTCAGCTTTGGTGTCTGACGATTCTCCAACTTAAAGTAAAGGAAAGCAAACTGAATTTTCTTTTGTTCAAAACACTTAGTGTTCTGTGGATGATCTTTAAAAATGAGGATAAGAGATTTGCCTGGAAACGGCTGTATAGATTAATCCATTCATTCACTCAGTATATCTTGAGCACCTACAAAATGCAAGGCAGAGGGAACAAAGCAGATGGAGAAAACCTCGCCCACACCCTGTGGCCTGGTTCAATCCCTTCATGTTCAAGGTGAGAAAACTAAAGCCATCTGTGTAGGCCAGGGTCACACAGGAAGTGGCAGTCTTACTGATTTTGGCCAAAACCCCTCTTCCCACCCCCAGAAGACGTGAAGAGTGGCGGCAGAGGGGATGTTCTAGCCTCACGGAGTAATTTTTTCCTCCAAAGGAAAATCTGGTCAGAATAGACTAAACTCTGATTTTTTTTTTTTTAAAGGAAGGCACATAGCATTCCTTCAAGAGGAACCCTTGCTTTTTCAAGAAGGTAAACGTGGTCTGAAAATGGAAGCATAGTATTAGCATTTTACAATTGGATGGAAAATGTGGCATTTGTGAGAAGTCTCTCCAGACCACTTAATCATCCCAAGAAACAGTGATCCAGATGGGTAGGCAATTGACATGCAAAAAAGGAGAAGCACTGTCTCAGTTTGGAAAACAGGCTCGTGGAAAATATTCCATGTCTACAGCCCATGTGTGGTTCCAGAATCATGATCTTTCCCCGTTATAAAAAAATCATTATGGGTTTTCTTCCAAATTAACAGTAAAATTAAAAGTTAGTTCAAGGCACTTCCACATGCTGTTGACAGAAGCATAAACTGACATTTTTAGAGGTTAATTTGGTAACATCTGTTTAAAAATGCATATACATTTTGACATATCCATTCTACTTCTAAGAATTTATCTTACAGATATGCTCACCAAATTAGTGTACGTCACAGGATATTCCTGCAGACTTGTAATGAAAGTAACCTAAACATGCATTGACAACAGAAGGGTTTAACCAATTTATACAATGAAAAAAATATGCAGCGTGAAAAAAAATGAGGTAGACCTAGAGGTTCTGATTTGAAGGACTTGAAGATACAGTAAGTACAAAAATGTGTAGAACTGAAGTTTATGATATTTAAAATATGGATAAGAATTTCTGGGATGATATAGAAAAAAATGTTCCAAGTTGAGGGGGAGCTGGGAGTCTGAAGACTCTGACTTTTCACTTTATATCTTTCTCCATTGTTTGGATTTTTATCATAGACATGTATTGACTTTATTGAAGTAATAATATATTTTTAAAAAATTTAGTTTAAAGGGAATAGCTCAAACTAAAATGAAGCTTCACTTCAGTGATATTGTGAGGGCTCAGGCCACAGACAATCTTAAAAATGAGTATTTTTTCCTTTAGGATAACTTCTCCTTCCTTCAGTAACACATCTCCCAGAATAGAACCGGTGACTCTGTCTCCGTGGGGGATGGGAGGGTATACTGTATTAGAGCAAAACATCAATGTAATATATTAGACTGAACCCATCAATTTAGGATCAAGTGCTCTAACAAGCCTGCTTAATTGTCAGAAAGCACACTAGTTTTGGCTAGAGTTTTAGATGCATGTTTTTTTAAATAAATTTATTTATTTTTGGCTGCTTTGGGTCTTAGTTGCTGCACGCGGGCTTTCTCTCTCTAGTTGTGGTGAGCAGGGGCTACTCTTTGTTGTGGTGCGCGGGCTTCTCATTGCGGTGGCTTTTCTTGTTGCAGAGCACAGGCTCTAGGCGTGCAGGCTTCAGTAGTTATGGCACGTGGGCTCAGTAGTTGTGGCTCGCGGGCTCTAGAGCACAGGCTCAGTAGTTGTGGCACGTGGGCTTCAGTAGTTGTGGCGCACAGGCTCCGCAGCATGTGGGATCTTCCCAGACCAGGGCTCGAACCCGTGTCCCCTGCATTGGCAGGCGGATTCTTAACCACTGCGCCACTAGGGAAGCCCTAGATGCCTTTTTCAGGACCACCTTTCCTTTTTCTTTTTTGGCTGCGACCTGTGGCTTGTGGGATCTCAGTCCCCTGACCAGGGATTGAACCTGGGCCACGGCTTTAAAGCCTGGAATCCTAATCCACTATACTGGAGTATAATTGCTTTACAATGGTGTGTCAGTTTCTGCTTTATAACAAAGTGAATCAGCTATACATATACCTATATCCCCATATCTCCTCCCTCTTGTGTTCTCCCTCCCAACCTCCCTATCCCACCCCTCTAGGTGGTCACAAAGCACCAAGCTGATCTCCCTGTGCTATGTGGCTGCTTCCCATTAGCTATCTATTTTACATTTGGTAGTGTACATAAGTCCATGCCACTCTCTCACTTCATCCCAGCTTACCCTCCCCCCTCCCCGTGTCCTCAAGTCCATTCACTACATCTGTGTCTTATTCCTGTCCTGCCCTTAGGTTCTTCAGAACCTTTTTTTTTTTTTTTAGATTCCATATACATGTGTTAGCATATGGTATTTGTTTTTCTTTTTCTGACTTACTTTACTCTGTATGACAGACTCTAGGTCCATCTACCACCTCAATACAAATAACTCAATTTCGTTTCTTTTCATGGCTGAGTAATATTCCACTGTATATATGTGCCACATCTTCTTTATCTATTCATCTGTCGATGGACACTTAGGTTGCTTCCATGTCCTGGCTATTGTAAATACAGCTGCAGTGAACATTGTGGTACATGACTCTTTAAAAAATACTATTTCTTCTTAGAGTCTCAGGTAACAGCCTGAGTAGGTGAGCAAGGGCTCAGTGAGGGTCAGGCTGTCACTCATTCTGACTGACGTCTTTGTGGACTTACTGTCTCCCCTTGACAGGTGCTCCCACCTTTCCCTGGCCCCTTCCTGGCTGACTTTTCCCCATAGCACTTACTGCCATCTGACACACTGGCTACTTTAGACCCTTATCTTCCTCATTGCCCATCTCTCCCCACTGGAATGTGAGCTCCATGAAAGGAAGGGACAGGGCATTTTTTTGTTACTGCTGTATCTTCAGCATCTAAAACTGTAGCCAGCCCATAGTTTGTATTCAACAAATATCTATCAAACCAATGATTGAATTAATGTCTATATTTCAAAAATCTTCTTGGCATTATTGTTGAGAAACACAAGCTGACTACTGTCAAGATATTTAATTAACTTTCTGTGTTTCTGGTTTGCCAGTTACAAAAATCAGAACACAAACACTACCTTGGTGCATAGCTTCATGGGAGTTTATAAGTATATTCACTACTGTATAGTTATTTAGACCTCTCATCTATCACTTCTGCCCATATTTTCAGTTCAACACAGCACTCATCTCCTTTGGGCAGAGGGGAACCTGGCATCTATGATCTTTGTTTAACTGTGGAACGGAGTTGTAATGTTATCCTAAATCAAAAGGGAAAATGATCTTAATGCAATTATGAGGTCTGCATATTTAAAAGTAACCATTTAAAAGCACAAGAGTCTTCTGGTGACCATTTCTGCTGATCATTCCCCCCACGCCCATCCATCCATCCACTACAGATGACCTTTCCCTTGGCAGCATTCATGGATCTGTCCTAATACATGCAGTTTGTCCCTCCCCAACCAAGCATAAACCCGAAAACTGCTTAGATGGATTTTTCCTTTCACCGAGTTGACCCACTGTTCAATGGAACTGCCCACATGGACAAATGGGATAACAGATGTGCTTGGAGGAGTATGGAATGTGATACAAGCACAAAGAGCTGACATTAACATTGATACAAAAATATTTTGTCAACGTAAAGTTTTGACACACTCGTTTTTAAAATGCAACCAAGTTATAGCTTTTGATTATGTTTATTTTACTTAGAAAATTTAAAACTATATTTTGGGGGACCACAAAACCTGAACGGTAGAAAACTAATTTTCACCATTAACCCTGATGAGCTTCCAAGAAGTTAACACAAACTACTACTATGCTATGCCCTGGAATGACTTTGTCCTCAACTCACCCAGGCCCACCCATACCACAGACGCACAAAGTCCACGAAATGCATTGTTTCCATTACTGAATTCTTACTGACAAAAATCAATGTATAGGGCTTCCCTGGTGGCGCAGTGGTTAAGAATCTGCCTGCCAATGCAGGGGACACGGGTTCGTGCCCTGGTCTGGGAAGATCCCACATGCCGCGGAGCAACTAAGCCCGTGAGCCACACCTACGGAGCCTGCGCGTCTGGAGCCTGTGCTCCGCAACGGGAGAGGCCGCGATAGTGAGAGGCCTGCGCACCGTGATGAAGAGTGGCCCCCACTTGCCACAACTAGAGAAAGCCCTCGCACAGAAACGAAGACCCAACACAGCCAAAAATAAATTAAAAAAAAAAATCTAATTCTAAAATAATATTTAAAAAAATATATTATTAAAAAAAAAATCAATGTATAGTTGAATGGTCTCTTTTGACTTAATATATAATATTAAAGAGGTGGACGCTACATTCTTGAACTAACTCTACCTCTCCTATTTGGATTCCCTCTCTCAGCTTTGGCGCTAGATGCCAAATAGTAACAAAAGGCACGATGGGTCAATATTTCAGCTACGAGGTAAAAGTGAGTAAGGATTCACAGGATGGAAAGCTAATTGTTCAGTAATAGATTAAAGCCAGCTGTCTTGGCTAATGATGAGCGGCTGAATGAAGGGTTTCTTACATTTCATGACCTGCGGTTCTGGATATTCTCCAGCTTAATGTTTAAGAGACATAAAAAAGGAAAAAAAGAGGGAGAGAGAATGCCTGTGGTCTCTTGCCAGTTTCAAAGCATGGTTCTGGGTACAGAGCCATAAGTAGGAGCAGCAGATAGAAATTGGTTTGCTCTGAGGAGTCAGAGTCTGGTAAGAAGTTATATACCTTTTTGTTGATCCAGGAATCTAAATTTCGAGGTGCATTTCCACTGAATAACTCGTTCGTGATAAAGGACTAACCATGAAAATATATTCTTTTTTAAAAATTGAAGTACAGTTGATTTACAATGTTATCTCAGTGTCAGGTGTACAAGAAAATACATTCATTTTAATTCGAAAATGACTGAGTTAAGTGTCACCATTGTACTCATAAACCCTCAAGTGGCTCCCCATTTCCAAACTCCACAAACTGGTTTTGAGAGCTTTGTACAATCCAGCCCTCAGCCTCCCACCACCTCATGTCCCACTGCCCCTCATTTGCTTCCACTGAAGCGCGTCGGGCTGGTCTGACCCTTTCCCCATGTGCACCGCTAACCCTGGGCCTTCTCTCCTCTTGAATTGTTTCCTTAACCTGCAAAGACCCCTCCTCCTCCCTCTACCTTCTCAATTTTAACCACTCTGGAGACAAGAGCTGAAGTCCCATCTCCTCAAAAAGCCTTCTCTAGGACTTGCTTGGCAGTGGAGTGGTTAAGACTCCACGCTTCCACTGCAGGGGGCGCGGGTTCAATCCCTGGTCAGGGAACTAAGATCCCCCATGCCTCAGGTGCGGCCCAAAAGAAAAAAAAAAAAAGCCTTCCCTGAACCCTACATCAGCGCTCATTGATTTCTCTCTCTCTGGAAGCTTTCATAAGCACTCCTATTCTGAGCAGCCCAATTTCCTAGCTTAACCCATCCACCCACATGTCAGGTATTTTAATCTTACCTTCCTGGCTAGACCGTAAGAGCCCTGAGAGCAAACATCATGATCTGCTGGTTCTGAGAAGCAAAGTGCTGGGGCAATTGAGTCCAGTTCTCACCAACACCAGCTGGCGAGTGGAGGATGAAAGACCTCTCCCTCAGAATTGCTCACAATCCCAAGAGAGCAGGTCAGGGCTGACCAGCACAGGGACTAATGGTTCACGTGCCCAGCCCAGCCTTCGATGGAATAATGTGCCTTGTAGAATTTCTGCACAATGGAATGGGAAAAGGAAAAACACAGAAACCCAGGAAAATCTGCAGAGAAAGAAAATCCTCTTTTGCCACGTCCCACCCAAATCAAGGCTAAGATATTTCCTGTTTTGAAGTCAGAGCTGTCAGAAGTTTCCCATCAGAACACACCACAGGCTGACGTACAACATATGCTTTTGTCTTAGCAGCGCTAATCTTTTAGATAGAAAAATGTTGGTGACAGTAAATTCACAGTGGAACCCTCTACTCCAAAAATGCCTACTGAGAAGAAATACTTCCTTAGGACTGAGAAAGAGAGTCATGCTAGCACATGTCCAATCCTAACATGCTAGGGCAAGTCAATGAGAAATGCAGGAGAGGACACACACACACACAAATGTTAGAGGGTGAAGGTTTTAATACCCATCACAACTACAGGAAAGCAAGAGTTCTTTTTTTAGGAATACAGTCGTCTCTCATTATCTGCGAGGAACTGTTTCCAGGAATCACCTCAGATACCAAAATCCGTGGGTGCTCAAGTCCCTTATATAAAACGGCGGAGTACTGTCGGCCCTCTGTATCCGCGGGCTGTGCATCCGCGGATTTAACCAACAGTGGTTGGAAATTCTTTGAATCCGCTAATTCGGAACCCGAGAATACCAAGGGCCGACTGAATACCCAGTCAGGACTTAGCCACATATTATGCCTTAGAGCTTAATCCAGAAAGTGGAATGGATGGTGGTCTAATGAAGCCTGCATGCTTTAATTCAACACACACTTATGTAAACACCTGTTGCGCGTCCAAGTGTGTGCATATGTATGTGTGTGTATGTGTGTGTGCCCATGAAAGAATGAGAGAGACAGAGGGTGGGGGAGGGGGAATTTGTGGTTGGCATGCACCCAATCCCCTGTAAACTAACCCTGAGGACAGAAATGGAACGCAGACCTATACACAGATGTCTCATTACCCAAGGAATCAGGAGTCTTTCGATATGCTTCCAACTTCAGCCTCCTCCCACCTTGCTGCCATGCGGATGCGCTGTGTATAACTGGAGAGGGAGATATGGGATGAGGCACCTTGTCATAAATTCAATAGGGAATAAATGTCAACTGCTCCTTGGTAGAGTCTACTTCACAGGGAAAGTGGGACCAAGACAGCAGGTCTAGCTCGGCCCTTCCGAATCTAGGCAATTAACCCAGGCTGGCCTTCCAGACTCAGGGAATCTAAGCCTCTCCATCAAGGTCAAGTCTGTTACCTCCGTCGCTGCAGGTCCTGGAGTCGGAGGCCAGGCTGTCCGTGGAGCCCGTGGTGAAGCTGACGTGGACGCCCCTGAAGGACGGGCTGAGGCTCTCAGCAGAGCCCTGGCTCACCTTCTCCAAATCAGAGCTGCTCTTGTTCATTTTTAACAGGTGCCTGGAAAATGTAGAAACAAATGATAGAAGTAATTAATTAGGTTTCTATTCAAAAACCAGCTGATGGATTATGAACCTACTATGCTCCTGAAGCCTGATCAGTGCCAGTAAGTTTTAAAAAAACGATTTGGGGAAGAGAGAACAGGGACTCTTCTGAAACCTTATGCACATGAATGGCAGGAGATTTCTCAAGCATGGTTAAGGAGAAGTGAGTCTATTAAATTTAGAAAAGCACCAAAATCATGATTTGGGAGGAACTGCCTTCATATTCTGGCCCCATCTGCCAAAACATGTATGTCATCTACTATATCCTATGTAACATCTCTACAAAGAAAAATTGAACGTTATCATACAAGCCAACGTATAGAGATATACAGAGATTGGGTAGGTTTTGCAAGATCACAGGACAAGGGAATTGCAAATTCAGGCCAAAAACAAGAGATTTCTTTTGTGCCTGGTACTCTCTTGACATAGCTTCAAAGGGCCTAACTTATTCCTTGGACTTAAGGTCAATTTTAACCAGACATCTAGTGCAATATTTAGATGGAACCATGTTAACGTAACCCTTATTCCAGAACTATGGAATGAATCTGCCCTTAGGCTTTCTATGAAATCTTTGGTTGCATCTCTAAGACAGCATGACCGATACATCAGGGACAGGAATACCAAGTTCAAGAAAAAAGAACTCGCCTTGGAGAAAACAGTTGCATTATTAAGTAGAAGGTTTAGCTTATTGATTTCTCTTTCCCTCTTTCCAAGGACTACATGAATATTCACTCTGACCTGACATTTTCCCCACGCAGTGGGACAGACCACAATCAATCCAGCCCTTTCGCTGTTGGTGGTAACCCAGATTTGTCTGAACTGATATTTCCTGATTATATGCCTGCTCCCACTACGGCAGATCTATATCTCAATATCTGCTGTAGGAAATACACAGTACAGTATTGATTTGGCATCAGAACTGCCTCATTTAATGCATATGACCTTACAGCCAAGAATGTACCGATCGTTCTTTGTGTTCAATACTGCGCAGCCCTGTACTGGTCCTCACAGGCACTGGAATCCCTTGTTCATTAACAGAAAAGTTTAGAGAAAGTTCGCTCCCATGAAACGTGCTCTCTAGAAACATGTCTGTCTCCCCACCTCCAACTCTTAGAACCAGATTAAAAAACGTTTTAAAGCTGTTACACCTAGGTGTGACAGTGATGGCAATGTTACAACTAATAGCATTCTTTTTTAAAAAAAATTACTTAATTAATTATTTATGGCTGTGTTGGCTCTTCGTTTCTGTGTGAGGGCTTTCTCCAGTTGTGGGGAGCGGGGGCCACTCTTCATCGCGGTGCGCGGGCCTCTCACTATCGTGGCCTCTCTTGTTGCGGAGCACAGGCTCCAGACACGCAGGCTCAGTAGTTGTGGCTCACGGGCCTAGTTGCTCCGCGGCATGTGGGATCTTCCCAGACCGGGGCTCGAACCCGTGTCCCCTGCATTGGCAGGCAGATTCTCAACCACTGCGCCACCAGGGAAGGCCCAATAGTATTCTTTATATTTCAACGTCACTGTAGGGACCGTGGGGATATCAAATCTTTCGGAAGTGCTATGGCAGTATATTATCTTTATTTTACCCTCTGGCAAAATATAATCATAGAAAGTTTCATAAAATATTTTTATCCTCATCAGATCCATCAATAATGGCTTTTGTAGATGAAGGCAAGATATGAAGTTGTGAATAACGACAAGTCCTCAGTCTAGGAAAAAAGCCAGATCTATGGCAATCCAACTACGCTGCCCTCTTCAAAGTGGCCCCTGGAGTCTCTTGGTTTTCAGGCTCAAAAAGCTGCCAAGGGAGAAACTCTAGCACCATAGCTGCTGAGCTGGTGCAGAAAAACATTAGATGAAATGTATATAAATAGATGAAACTAAGAAATACATAGATGTGTGTATGTATGAGTACATACAGATACACATATGCGCACACACACACAATTATTTAGTATAACAGTGAAGCATTAAAAGAAAGAAAAATGAGCAGGTGCCAGATGCAAAGGGAACAATATTTTCAAATGAATAGTAGTGAATGAATGGCCAGGTCAATTTCATGAGTAAAGGCAGTTTACCAACTAGCAGTTTATTTTAATAAGAACAGACCAGAAAAAAAATGAAAATATAGAGTAAGGATTTGTGAAACTTTGTTTTGTGGAATTTTTGTTTCGTGTGTGTGTGTGTTGGATCACAATATTAAATATACTTATTTAAAATATATTTTAAAAACCTGGTTCAAAAAAGGTTAAATAGGGATAGACAAACTTTTCCTTAAAGGCCAGATGGTAAATATTTTAGGCTCACAGATCATATAGTCTCTGTTGCAAGTATCAACTCTGCTGTTGTAGCAGGAAAGCAGCCATTATATGTAAACAAATGGGTATGTTTTCTAGTAATACTTTATTCACAGACATAGATGGCTGGCCTGTGGGTGGTGGATTACTGACTCCTGATCTATTGATAGAACAGCCTTATTCAGTAGAAATATAATGCAAGTCATGTATCTATACATGTATATATATATAAAATTTAAAAAATTTTAGTAGCCAAATTATAGATGAAATTAATTTTGATGTATTTTATTTCACAAAATGCATAAAAATATTGTCATTTCAACATGTAATGAATATAACATTATTAATGAGATATTTTGTATATTTTTTTCATTCTAAGTCTTCAAAATCTGGTGTGTATTTTATATTTACAGCACATTGCAATTCAGGCTCACCACATTTTAACTAGTGGCTGCTGCACTGTACAGTGCAGATCTAGAGAAACTCATGCACGGACAAGACTGTTCACAGTGTTACTAACAGCAAAAACAAAATCATAAACAGTCCAACGTCCATCAATAAAGGAACGGATACACTGTGGTATAGTCTTGTAATGGAATACCACATAGCATTCAAAAATAACTAAACTTGATTTTAAGGTATGAAAATTATTCTTAAAATGCTGAATATTAAAAGTAGATTGCAAAAGGCTCATGTAAAGTGTGATACCATTTATATACAATTTTAAAACATATAATGATGCTATGTATTTTTTATATATTACATATATGTGGTAAAATGGAAATAACTTCATCAACTTCAAGATAGTGATGACTCTGGGTAGCAAGGGGAAATTGAAATGGAAATTGGATGGAGAGGGGTCTTCCACTGTACCTGCAATATTTTATTTTAAAAAATCCGAAACAGGTAACAAAATGTTAATATTTGAAAAATCTTAGGGGGACACATGAGAGTGAGTTAAATTATTCTTTGAACTTCATTGTATGCTTGAAATACCTGATAAGTTGAAAATGAACATAGAAATGTTCATTTCTAGAAAGAAGGAAAGAAAATCACTAGGGCCTAAATGAGTCCAGGTTGGCCATTCCTGTTGACCTGTTGCTGAGCCTCTGAAAGGCAAGGAACACAGAGATGACCCAGTGAGATTTCCATCAGTCCCCATGGGACAGACAGGCTCTACGAGGATTGGTTCCACCACAGGATAGCCTCATGGATGGAAAAAGTTATTTCTCGTGTGTGTGTGTGTGTGTGTGTGTGTGTGTGTGTGTGTGTGTAGGGAAGTGGGAAGCCTCCAAATGCAGACTTTGGTCAATCTTAGTCCAAGCCACAAGTGGAATTTTCATGTTTCCATGGTTTCTGGGGATATTACTACTGTTTCTCTACCAAAAAAGCTCAAGAAGCCCAGGTTCCCGCCCAGTAACTAAAACCCAATAGGCAGTTGGGATGCTTAGATGTAAATAAGGAGGAAAGGGGTGACCCCTTCTCTTAAATCTGTCATATGAACTGCATCAAATATCTTCCACCTTGGAAACCTGTATGATCTGCTATCTTAGAGAATTGCCACTTTAATTATTGAATGAACAAAAACACACCAGATTTGAAAATGAAAGGGGAAGCTGGCCATCAAAGCAGACTGACAATCACATTGTTTTTGTATCTCCAGTCTGTGTGTGCAATAGATTTCTTAAGAATCCCTGCAAAAGGCTTAATATTCCGAAGGTGACTTTTCTGAGCCCTAATGGATTGTTCTGTCAGATGCAAGGCCAAGGCCAATCCGAATGTACTGAGCAACGCATAACAAGACTATACTTACTTTTTTAAAGGCACTTTTCCCTCATTAATGATAGTTTAATTTGCCTTTCATAAAACCAGTGCAAACCATCTATAAGATGAACTCTGATGTCATGTGATTTAAGGAAGTGGCTTCATGGGGCCAAAACCACATACTCTAGTCTTTCCTCTCTGGGTGGCAAATAACACTCTTATCAGCTGCAGCGAGAGCCCGGCCCGCACAGATGTCTTTGCTCCGCACTGTGATAAATGACTTGCTCTTGCTCAGACTTCCTTCCCTGCCTCCGCACGTTGATTAGACACAGTCACAGGAGAGCAGCGTGAAATACACAGCCGGTGGCACAGCGTCCTTAGAGATCTGAGCCCTGCAGCTGCTGCCCGGTGTTTGCAGAATGGCTTTTCCCCCCATTGTCCTTAGAGAAAGAAGCCTTGCCAGAGTTTTCTCCATACTGTATTAGTAGAAAGCTGCAAAAAATAATAATAATCCAGCCGGAAGAGCCATCTGCCAGACTTCCTCATTTGTAGGAAAAAAGCCGAGTCTAAAAATACCCCCTGAGTTTTCAGAATGTTCGAAATTTTTAACGGATACTGGACCCTAGTGTCGGGCAGAGATTGTATCTCAAACTTCACATGGCTGCTAGAATCCTCATACGGCAGCACAACTTAAAGTGTGACAGAGGCAAATTTTCATTCTCACGGCCGACTTTGGTTTAGTTCACATCCATTTGGTTGAAAACTTTTTGCCTCTGGAGCAGAAGATATGAAAAGTCACATAATGCCAGCATGCAGTTTTAGACTAGCTCTCCAGACCCTGGTACACAATCACACCACCCAGTCTTTGGACTGGTCAAGTTCACTGTTAAGTTTAGTCTTTTGGAGAAGCCCCTGCAGGTAGCTCTGAAAGCACAAACATGTTAGAAAACTCTATATACCTTGTTTACATTACCAAGAAGTGAAAACAGACTGGTTTAGATGCGAATAAATCAAGTCATGCCTAAATCAAAGAATGAGAGCCTCTTACCATCCCGGACTCCAGCCTGCGGTGCTGTGATCATCCGCATGGCCCCCCAGAGCCTGGGGATGGGCTGTGCCAGTGACCGCGGGGTCCCGTGGAGCAGCCCTGAGGATGAAGGGCCAGTTTCAGAGGCGGCTGAGAGTGCCCTGTCAGCCTGCTGTGAATTCACCAGCTCAGAGCTCTCCGTTTCCCCTCAGTTCCCCTCTGACTTTTCTATAAAATGCACTTCCTGCAAAAGCACAGGAAAATAGGGACGGCTTTGCCTCTGTGACCTGCAGCTTTCAATCTCCAATTGTCCTGTTGGGCTGCATCATTAGAAGCAATTCAAATACTCTCTCAAATACACTCGGTTTCACCCCATTCATTCTCTACTATTTGGCCACATCCTAAAGTCAAAATCATTCAATGATTTGAGCTAAAACACGGGGTTTGCTTGGTGAATAAGAGCACCCCGTTTTTATTTATCTTATGCCTGTAGGACCTGCAAGTGCATCCCCCATCCTGTCTCTTCTGACTCTCAGATTTTCCAGCGAATAAATATTGACTGCCTGCTGCGTGCCGGGCACTGTGTCAGGTCTTGTGCATATGATAGTGAGTAGAGGTGACACCGTCTCTGCTTCAACAACCCTTCCCTGGTGGCGCAGTGGTTAAGAATCCGCCTGCCAATGCAGGGGACACGGGCTTGAGCCCTCCGGGAAGATCCCACATGCCGCGGAGCAAATAAGCCCGTGCGCCACAACTACTGAGCCTGCGCTCTAGAGACCGCGAGCCACAGCTACTGAGCCTGTGCGCCACAACTACTGAGCCCGCGCGCCTAGAGACCGTGCTCCGCAACAAGAGAAGCCCACATACCACAACAAAGAGTAGCCCCTGCTCACTACAACCAGAGAAAAGCCCGCGCGCAGCAACGAACACCCAATGCAGCCCAAAATAAATAAATAAATAAATTAAAAAACATATTTATCTACAACCTGGTAGATAAATATTGATCAATCATCTCCTTTAAAAAAGTATATACAGGGTTCAAGCCACATCTTCCGAAAAGATCTGCAGCCTTGGGGCAGATCATCCTGACTCAAAATCTTTCCAAAATTCTACTCTCATAATGATGACCAACCCTGAATAGCCCTACACAGAGCTCTTGTAAGTATTCTTGACCTCGGCAGCCATACTAGATCAGCTCTGGTCCTCTACGGTGACAGAAACACACACCCCGGATTTTCTTTGACACTCCCTATTTCAAATATTTCCCCACACGGTCTGTACATTAGAACATATGCCTAGTTTTTTGTTTGGAAAAAAATTATCACTATTTTGGTTAATCAATACCTATTACTTATGCTCATATATACTTTGCTCTAATGGGGCTAGTCTCCCATTGTCCCCAAAGCACCCTGCATTCCTGTCCTTTCCCCACCTTGGCACAGAGGAAAACATTCTCTCTCCCCTTCAAACCTTTTCCATCCCCAAGACCTAGCAGCAGGATCACTTACCTAAAAACCCTTCCTAAGCCATCTCAATCTTCTCTGACTGGTCTCTCCCCTCTGGAACTCACACCAAACAGTCTGATTCACATCACTGAGCATCTGGTTATAATCCTGGTTAGATTACTCCGTTTCATGTGAAACAGGCTTGTTGCCACCACAATTATAAACTGTTTGAGGAGCTGTGTCAGTCAGGACATGCTGGAACACAGAGTAATTATTAAATACTTCTTGATTAAGTTTATCTGCCTCTGTTTCAATAACTGGGAGGCATCTAGGAGGATAAATGTTTCCTTTTAGAAAAGAATTACACTTGCCCAGCTACACTTGCCCAGCAAAACTTGCAAAAGGGGCAAAACTTGCAAAAGGCAGGAACACTGAGTAAATAACAGCCCTCAGCAAAGCTGGACTCAAGGTGAACCTTTCTCATATCTACAAAATACAACAGTCCCAAAATATCCTGAATTTACACAATCTTGTAGTTAAAAAAATTTTTTGGGACTTCCCTGGTGGCGCAGTGGTTAAGAGTCCGCCTGCTAATGCAGGAGACACGGGTTTGAGCCCTGGCCTGGGAGGATCCCACATGCCGCGGAGCGACTGGGCCCGTGTGCCACAACTACTGGGCCTGTGCTCTGGAGCCCGTGAGCCACAACTACTGAGCCCGTGTGCTGCAACTACTGAAACCTGTGCGCCTAGAGCCCGTGCTCTGCAAGCCCCTGCTTGCCGCAACTAGAGAAAGCCTGCGCACAGCAGCGAGGACCCAACTCAGCCAATAAATTAATAAATAAATAAATTTTAAAAAAAAAAAAAAAAAAATTTTTTTTTCAAGAGATGGGATGAGAAAGGCAGATAGCTACACCAGAAAGGTTCTTATTGTTTTTATCTTTAGTGCTCTTTGATGAAGATGCTATGGGAGTTATTTTGCAAGTGTCTAAGTGCCAAATGAAGGAACTAAAGGATCCAGTCTGCTCTGGGGCAGGTTTCCCCGCTGATTTATTAGCATGTATAAAGATAGGAAATCAGTTTCATTTTGGGTCAGATGACCTTTATGGTCCCCACGGTGCAGACTTGTTAATTTGCATTTGCAGTTAATGCACTGGTGACTGCTGGGGCTCTTCAAGCTGAAAAAGCCTTTGGTTCAACCCAAAAACGAATGTGCTTTGCATTCAGTGGAAACCATTTAAAAATAGAAATAAAGCACGCCTGCACCTACACACACATCTTTAGGTTACTAGTTAGCTAGTATAAAAATGGATAAAAATGCTTAAATTGGTCAAATGGAAGTTTGGAGCCATTTGCCCTGACTATACACAGATATACTTTGGCGTTGAGAGACACAAATGGTTTTAAAAGATGACCTTTCCTGTCTTGGAAAATCAGTCTCTTATTTGTGGCCACAAGTCTGTGTGGCTGTGTCCTTCCCCAAGGAGGTTCTGGTGCAGGAGTGAGAAGGGCAGATGTTTGCAACTACCAAGCGTGGGGAGGTTTCAGCTAAGGCTGAGGATGGGGAGACCAGCTGTTGAGAGCAAGTAAGAGAGTGCGGAAGAACACAGCGGCTGGACCCCATCACCTGGTCCACTACACTTGCACCTCCAATCCCATCACCTGAGAACAATAAGTCTTCAACTCCTGGCCTGTTAAGCCAAGGTGGAAGCTCTTACAACTGTTCACACAGGGGCAGATGGGAAAGAAGACGATGAATAACCACTGGAAGTGAAGACTGAACAACTGCAATCCACAGAGGGGCCCCTCCCACCAGCTGCCCTGCCCACAGGCCAGCACAGCGTTGAAGGACCCTCTGGAGCCTTTGGGAACAACAGCAATGTAAGCATTTGAATAGCTTCCCAGATGGATTTCAGAGTCACCCAGGAAGGCCACTGATGTAGTTAAGAGCATGAACACTGGGGCCCCGCTGCCTGGGTTTGGGGTCCTTGCTCCACTGCTTACTGGCTGCGTGCCTTGGAAAAGACGCTTAATCTCTCTGTGCTATAGCTTCCCATCCATAAAATGGAGATAACAACACTACTTACCTCACTGTGGGGGGAGGAGAGTGGTTAGGAAGATTCAATGAGTTAATATTTAAAAAGCGCTAAAAACAGCACCAGGTACATAGAAGGTACTGGTTATACAGAAAGATGGGTGGATGGGTGGATGGATGGATGGATGGGGAGAGAGACAGAGAGAAGACTTTAGCAGCCTCCAGCAAACCCACTAATTCTTTCTGCTACCTGGATAGAAGCAGAAAGTAGATGGGCTAGAGATTTCACTCTCTTGGTACTTTGAAGAGACCCAAAAAAGAAAGTTCATCAGGGTGATTCTTTGAGGACATGCATTATTCTAAAATAACTAGGAAGAGTTGACTTGTCCGTCAACCAGACCTCAGTTTGAATCTACATATTCAAGAGCTTGATAAATGTAGTGTAGCCCCAGGTTCAGGGGCTGACATAGTCTTCAGATGACCAGGTAGCTTAGCTCCATTATACAAAAATTTAGAAACAGAAGAACCTCTTTTATTATATTAGCCTGCCTCCCCACTGTAAAAAAAGAACCTCCCATGATTCCTTCCCGCTTCACACCACCTCCCCACCCTCTAGCACACAGAAGACTCCAGTGATGGACTGAACTAAAACAGTACTGAGTTGTTGCTCACCAACCTGGGAATCACTGCTGTTCTAGTCCTGACCTATTCCTGTTGGAATCCATCCACCATAATGATCTCTGCCTGGCCAGAATCTTTTTGTTTCTAGACTACTGATTTTGGCAACCCCGCTTTTAGAATGATCTTTCCCTCCTTCTCTTGACTCAGCAAATGCTTCAGGTCCGCTTTGTTGACCCAGCTTCTGAGCCCAGCTATTGGGCTTAAGAAATCTCTGTGTATTTATGTTAGATTTCATTCCTACCCTCCTGACTTGGGAGATTCAGGCTATTTGTAACTAAGCTCCTAGGATGATCTACTTCTCTACTCTCCACTCTGGTCCAGCCTGTTGCCTAATAAGGATAAGGTTCCCCTCCTACTCCCGGGTCAGTTCGTCAGCACCCTCTTACCTGCTCCCCAGCAGCTTCACCTCCTGTCCACAGACTTAGCTGAACCCTCCCCACCGCAGGTAAGGGTTCTGGTCACCCAATTCCAACATGGGATGGTGTGCTCCCCACGCCATCAATTCTTGGACACCAGCTGGATGTTCTACCATTCAACTCAATTCTGACACTATCTACCCAGAGACGGCATCAGGTTCCACAGGTTAAGGGCTCAGTCCCACAAGACCGCCCTCTGTTGCAGACGACTGGCTAGGGTTAGACAGGTTGGAGGTTCCAAATTGGCTGCAGAAGCTCACAGAACACAGAGAAACATTTTACTTAAAAGGACATCACTCAGGAACAGCCAGATGGAAGAGATGCCTCAGGCAAGGTATAGGGAAAGGGCGGGGAGCTGCCATGCCCTCTCCCAGTACCCCACAGGCCAACATGTGCCACTTGCTTCACCAACCTGGAAGCTCTCTGAAGCCTGTCCTTTTGGGTTTTTATGGAGGCTTCATTACATTACGTATGCATGACTGATTAAATAATTTAAATCATCGGCCAATGGAGGCAGATTCGACCACCTGTCCCTCTCCCCTCCCTGGAGGTGGGGAGGGGGGTGAGACTGAAATACCAACCCTAATCAGTGGTTGGTTCCCCTGGCAACCAGCTTCATCCTTAGGTAGGGTCCAAAAGTCAGCTCATTAACATAATAAAAGACACCTTTATGGCTTTCGGCACTTAGGAAATTCCAAGGGTTTTAGGAGCTCTATGCCAGCAATGGGGAGAAAGACCAAATGTAGATTTCTTATTATAAATCAAAATATCACACTAGGTAACTCCAAACATCCTCACTCTCCACTAGGCAGCCCAGTGCTTCTCTAGGAAAGCACACAACCGTGCAGACTGGGACCATAATTAACGCATGCGTCCTGACCAGCTAGCTCTTGCGGCTCCCTGGCACCCTTTCACTGGACCTCCCATTCTCCAAAGCAAGACTGCTATTAAGTATTTCATCGCACACACATTTTACTTCTCTGTTTCCCTAGAGATGAATACCTGGGTTTGCTCCAACTCCCTGCTACTATAAGCAATGTTGTAAAGATCTTCACTGTATATGCCCCTAATTGGTCTGTGTGTGTTACCCTAAGGCATCGCTCAGGAATAAAGACCGTGGGGACACAGTGTGTTCTCATACTTAATTGTCCTGGGTAATTCGTTTTAGCTCCACTTACACCAAGTCCTCAATACTTGGTGATTAAATGACTATCAACATCAAGAAAGTCTCAGACTCTGCACTGTTGGAAGAGTCTCTTTCATTAGCTTTCCCTGCTTTCACAGGAAGTGCAGACCAGTATTTAAGGTAGGCCAAGAAGCTGGATCAAAGGGCTGGATTTAGGATTTACTGCACAGACAATTCCCTGTTTCAAGAGAACACAAATATAGAGAAGGCATTTTGAGAGATTTGAAGGGAGGTCACCAAGTAAACATAACAGATCAGCGAATATTCCTGTCCCGGTTTTCTTCTACTTTCTTACCTAGGGAGATGCGTTTTGTCCTCACGTTGAACATTTTTATTAAAAAGATGGCCTTGGGCTTCCTTGGTGGCGCAGTGGTTAAGAATCTGCCTGCTAATGCAGGGACACGGGTTCAACCCCTGGTCCGGGAAGACCCCACATGCCGCGGAGCAACTAAGCCCGTGCGCCACAACTACTGAGGCAGCGCTCTAGAGCCTGTGCTCCGCAACAAGAGAAGCCACCGCAATGAAGAGTAGCCCCCGCTCGCTGCAACTAGGGAGAAGCCTGCGCACAGCAACGAAGACCCAACACAGCCAAAAAGAAATAAATAAAAGAAATAAATTTATTAAAAAAAAAAAAAGATGGCCTAACTTACCACCAGTCAAAAAGACTTGGAAAAATTATATGTAACATTAATTATGAAAACAATAATTTGTTTTCAATTTCCGAAATTTAAATTTATATTATAATATTTAATTTCCAATTTCAAACTATTCCTCCAAAAGATTCTGACATACCTCCTACCCCGACCCCCTTACCCCTCAATCTGGGACACAGAAAGTCAGTGTTATAAGTCAAAGAGGGTGAGGCTAAGTGAAAATTCATTGTTTAACGAGATTTAAGGACTGAAAATGTAAATTTAAGGTCTATAAGGAGAAATAATACTTTAAATATTGGATACTAGACTTAACGGTAACTGTTGTTTACTAAAATAGAGTTCCCAAAATGCATGGAATATTCATAATCACTCATTAAACTTCACAGAATATTCACAGTCACTCATTAAGAGAAAACCAAACATTTTGGCACAACAGTCTGAAATTGAGGCTGTAATCAGAGAGGAAGACCATCTTCTGCAAACTCTTTGCTTTGGGCCATGTGGGCTGGACAGACCACACACCCCTCCCAGGTACGAACTTTTAAATTAGTATACGAAACAGTTATTGACCACCAATGATTTTGCATCACCGATGGTAAATTTTAGATTCTGATGCTGGATTGGCAAGCAGCTGGCACACATGTCTGCACTCCCCCCTCGTATAACCTGCAGACAGTACTGATGGATGATGGCAAGCTCTCCTGCAGGGTGGGCACGTGGCCTCACTGTTTTCCATGAGGAGCTCCAGACTGGTACTCCAACTGATTGCAGTTGGTGTGGAGGATGCAACATAACTTGTGGTGCAAGAATATGCAGTCACAAAACCCTCCTTTTGATCTGCACACATTCATAAGGATTATTTTAAGTGACCTCCTCACTATGACTGATTTTAAAATTCCAAGGACTCTTCTTCCCTTTCTTCCTGATCTTCAAGGTCTTATTACTAATTAATGTGTCAATTTATCTCAACTATTCTTGTTTTTATCCAAGGTGGCTGGATTTTCATTCATTTTGACTGTCTACAGAGCTCCTGAAGTCAGGAGCCATTCTGGAGGGTTTCTACAACTCAGGGACATACGGTGCACACACCGCCAATTACATGCCTAAAACACAAGTTTTAAACTCTAGGAAAAATTTTTATAGCATGTGCATAAATGGGCACGAAATGGCTAAATACCAAACTGACAGGAGGTCAGGGGGATCATTTGATAGTGACAGATACTAAAATTAACTGGAGAGTAAAATATCTGAGTAAAAAGGGAAGGATTTTTTTAAAGTAGTCTTTAATCTGGAACTTCCCCTTTGCCACCAATGGAGAACACTTGTTTATATAAGTCTGCCTGTTAACAAAGTACAGAGAATAAACTGTCCAGGGCATCAGACAAAAGCTAGTGGAAGCAGGGCATTTTACACAGCTGTATGGGAACTGCACGAACACCCTTAATACCCAGCATTTTTAGGGATCTGCCCAAAAGCCAATAGAAAGAAATAATGAGTGATTTTAGCACAGAGGATGAAGACTCTGATCTTAAACTCTGAAAAGTATTAGCTGCAGAAATGGCTGCTGAGGATTCTTTGTAGTTGGTCTATCTACCCTGATAGAGGGAAACGCAAGTCTTTTCATGATCGCCAAACAACAAATTTCTTGCACTACAAATAGAGAAAATTTCTCACCAGTTGGTGAGTTTCACACCTCAAAGGTAGGCTGGCTATTCTAGGAACAAAGTGCCTTTGATCACTTGATGGGCAGAGGGGGCTTGATCATATGGCCCATGCTTGTGTTTCCCAACCCACCTCGGAAAGCATGGAAAATCTATTCTCAGAGAAATTAAACCACACCCTAGAATTCCTTGCAATTCATGGGTGGGGGAAAAAAAGTCCTTGGGTGATTACTGCCTGAAAGGAACATTCTTGTGGCAAGAGAGGGCTGGGCTCCACACACCTGCTCAGCTTTAAAAAAAAAAAAAAAAAAAGAGCAAATGTACAATCGTTGGAGAGTAATTAATCCATGAAAGGATGCATTGTGCCCTCATGGTGTTTGCCCACCTTGAAGCATTAATAATTATTAACTTCAGTTTCTTTAACTCAAGGCGACAATGTTCTATTGAGCAAGGCTGGCCACAGAATTATAATGGGGTGTCCAGTGAAAAATAAGGCCAAGATCTGTAGTTCCCTCTGGCCTTTTTCCCCCCTAATTCAATAATCCTTTATTGAATACCTACTATGTCCCAAGGTATCCTATGGGAAAGTCAAAGAAAAATGTGTAAAACATGGTTCCTGTACTCCCAAGAGTTTACAAGCTTTCAGAGAGATATGAATATGAATCCAGTTTAGTTCAAGACACTGTGTTAACTGCCAAAACAGAGGCAAGAAAAGAGCACTGGGGCAATCCGAAACCTGGGTATCAGAAAGATACTTTGATACAAGTATTTAATGATGCTACTTGTTCCTTTTTCAATATTTCTTCATGTGCAAAACATAGAGTTAGGTGCTTTTGGCCATAATGAAATAAAGAGGGTATGGCCTCTGCCTACTACTGTCTATTGAATAAAAATTTCTTGAGCATCTACACATGCCAGGCATCAAACAGGGTATTTTGGAATTACATATGGTTAAGCATGCTTTTCACCTTCAAGGAGCATCTGGATTTTTTTTGTTTTTTTAATAAACGGTTAGTATATACTGTACTATGTGTGATCTTGTATCAGGTCAAAAGACCTTAAAGGAAGGACTATTTTTTCACTACTCCTGGACACCAAGCCGAGCTTACCTTGGCCGTACTGAATAGAACAAGGAATCTGGTGAGAATCCAGCTGCTATGGTAAACAGTCTCATCAAAAGCAACCAAAGCAGGAGTGAACCTTTCGTGGTCATTTTGCACATCTGATGATTTAATTCATACCAACTCAACCCTCAGGGGCCTTAAGGGGCAGAACCCCAGTCACTGGCTTTTTAGCACCTTGCACAAAGTGTAACAGAAAGTAGGCAATTAGTAGATATCTGATGAATAAAATAAAGAATCTCTAATCCCTAACCTTCACCATGGATGCCTGCTCAAAAATGGAGAGAATATTGTAAATATTTCATATATATGAAAATCAGTGATTTTAAAAAAAATTACAGAATAGGAAGACAGGAATCAATTTGATTTCTCCCTGCTTCAGCATCACTAGATGTCCCATGTCAGGTTCTACCCACAAACTCATGGGAAGAGGCCAACTAGTAATTTCCCCCTGGCATGGAGCAGGATATAAACTTGTATTGTTGATACATGTGCTTTGTTCTGTTTGCCAAACTTTGTGTGTGTTTTGGAGGGGTGCAGTGTGGAGGGCAATTTCTCCCCCTGAAGTATGCCCAGTATTCAGTCTCCCCTGGACCGACTCGACCTCCAGCTGACTTATTTCTGTTTTGTCAAAAAGGCTAAACATGGAGAAGATTCTTGAAGCACATAGTGCTGTCTAATACAAACTGTGATCTTCAGAATGCCACCCAGAAAAACCCGTTGTACATGAAGACTGTGGGATTTCTTAGTAAATTGTTGCCATCCCATTGTAATCCACTACAGTAGAAAGTGCTTCAAGAATAAAGCATTTGGAGGTTTCATCAGATTGGATATGGGGTCTGGAGACAATGACCCGTCTCACTCATCTGACTCCCATCCTCAAGGTCATGCTAAGAGATCATGTGATTGAGAGACCACACAATGAAGTCGTTTTGGTTCCTTTGGATAGCAACGTGGCCACTTCTGTGTGCCGAAAAGACCTCCATCTTTGACACCATCACCACCTGTCTGCTGAGAAGCCACGTGGGAGGGAGGGAGGGAGGGGAATAAGGAATGAATGAAAGTCCAGGACAGACTCAGTCTCTGCCCCCAGAATCTCTGCAAAGGAGGAGGAGAACTTAGTAGTATTGGGTTAAAATTACAATAAGCATGAGTGATAGCTTTAAAACAAAGTCGTCCCTCGCTTTCTTGGGGAAACGTTTCTTTCTTTTGATTCGTCTCACCTGGGGCCAGAGCATTTGGAAACTAAAACCCTATAAACCTGTCTTATTTCTCAGTCACCTGTCGTCCTCTAATTCCACCTCTGAGTTCAGGTCTACCAGCCTAATTTGGGGTTTCTTTGTGAAATGCCTGTTCTGCACTAATCAGATGATTTTCCCTCAACTGACCTTGTCGTTCAAAAGCCATAAGTCATTTAAAACGCAGTTTGCATCCACAAGGAAATAAAAGGCAGAAATAAATTTGATTTTTTCGCATCTTAATTACTCCCCCAGGCACTGGCTGCTCTCATTCAACTGCCTTAAGTCTTGAACGTGACATTTAAACTAAGAAGTCCACACTTCTTTCCTGCAGGTTTTCGTTTTCTAACCAGCAGTATTTGTTGACCCTCACCTTCCAACTCTGCTCTAAATTGGAGCAGGGGTGACCCAGAGACTCAGTGGGGTCAGTCAGTCTGAGTAGGTGTGAGCTTGTACAGGTAGGAGGTTGCCTTGGCAGCAGCAGGTAAAGAAGGACCCAGGACCCTTACCTGCCCGGGAGGAGGGCTGGGCATATACTTAAACACCTCTAAATGGATTTCAGGCATTAAATGAGTATTGAGAGCCTTCGTCCTACATGGCATTACAGCAAGAGTTTTCTCAGGAACCCTAATGGGAGTTTACAGAGGATGATATCTCAAACAGACAGATAAGCTACTGCCAACCATTCAAAACAAGACCACAGGAAAGCCAAGCCACTCTCAACATCTACTTTTTTCTTCCCTCCAAGTGAGTCAGTTTTGTAAAACAGGACCGTAGAAAAGCCAGCAAATGATTCTTTGTTCTTCCATGATGGCCCGAGAAAGCAGGTGGATCTGCTTAAGTAAGTGTTAGTAAAACGTAACACCACCTTGCATGCAGCAGCCCCCTTCTCTAGAGCTGTGAGTGTACATAATACACATCGTGACAGCTGTCATCTTTGTTCACAGGTGAGGCTGATCCTTAGAAACAGGACCCACTGAACAGATGACCCATGTGACGAAATTAAGTTAACCCGGGATGTCGCTCAAAGACCTTCCAGCATTTTTCCATCTTGGAAAACTGACATCAGCCTGCAGTAGTCAGCAATGTGGTGCTGGTATCGGTACCGGATCAGCTGTGGGCTGCATTCTCATCAATACTCTGGTGTGTCATCACGTGGCTAGGTTTGACGGCTCTGGGTTCCTGACACCCTCCTCAAAGGAATTCAGTACGTACAGTACCGAGTTCCAGAAATAAAAGTCAATTTATGGTCCTGAGCCTGCCCTCTTATCTCCTCATGGGAGAGATGTGATGATTCAAAAGAGAATGTTGGTAATGCTTGAAAAATCTTCCTCAAATGAATATATATATACGAGTTTGATTTATTTTAAATGGTACCAGATGCTCTTTTCTTTTTTCTGTGTTCCCTTACGCTAATTTTATTTCCTAGATTTTTCTCCCCAAAGTTCTGAAAATAAAAACTTTTTTTTTAAGAGCTGGCACCTAGAACCTCTGAGATTCCCACCTGGTTTAAGTTGTATATAATCCAATGGTTTTGTCATAACAAACTGGCCCCCAAACTTGATCTCAATCAACCCAGATGCTAACGAACATTCTACCTGAGTCACACTGTTACAGTGGGTAACCGGGGTTTCTCCAAACCCTATGATTCTCACCCAAGAAAGTTTTAGTTCCTTCTCCAAGGCTCAGGTGGTGTTCCTGGGATCGGGCCAGACCCGTTCCTACAGGGTGTGTCCCTGCCACTGTCGACAGCTTGGGGCGCTTGGGGCGGCTTTTGTCTACATAACTAATCTCTGCATTGGATTCTGCTCATCTCACTTAAGCCTTTCAACAACAGGGTGCTACAGATGTGTTGTTATTATTAGCCCATTTTGGACAATAACTTGGAGGCTCGTTCACAGGGAGTGGCTTGCGCAAGATCACTTAACCTGTAGGTGAGACAGCCACAGCATGAACTCGATTTTCTGACTCCAAAGCCTGTGCTTTCCACCAACCTTCCCAGGCCTGAGGCAGACAGATACAATGCCCACGTTTTACTCGCATGCCCTGCCTACTCCCTAAGCCGGCTGATGCGCCCTAGGTGTTTGGAAGCACAGACTTTGGAAGCAGACTGCCAAGTATGGCCGTGTGACCTTGGCAGGTTACTCAGCTCTTCCTATCTCTGTTTCGTCATCTGTAAATGGTGATTCCTACTTCCTAGAGCTGTTCTGAGCATCAAATGAGTTAATATGTCTAAGTCTCTTAGCTCCCTGCCTGGCCCATCGTAAGTGCCACATAAATGGGAGCTCTTCTGAGCTGCCTCATTCATTTAGGGAGTGAAAACCGTAGCCCAAGAGTCTGCGGTCACCCGAGGATCTGCAGGATGGCTGTCTACTCCGCATAGCAGGCGCCCAACTCAATACCAGAACAAAGTAGTGGTCCCAGAAAAAGCCCATGTTAGAACGCATCACAGCCCGTGACGCTTTGATGTTCAAAGTCAAGTGTCACAGCCGCTTCCCCCTGCGGTCAGTTCCCTGCTTCTGACATAAACCTGGAGGCACATGAGCTGAAACAGAACCAACAGAGATGACCTGACTGAAGAAAAGTCTGTTCGGAAAGGCTGTCAGCTTTTGAAAAAGAGCAGGTTGTTCCTTTCCCTGATAGGAATCAGTTTTGCTCTAATAGAGGGCCATTTTTACCCCCCAGAATTTGAATTCCATGCACAACTCAATACCTTAAAAAAGGCATTTATTTTTCTCGGGCCTTTGAGAGGGACTTTAAATTGGACTTTAAACTCGGGCCTTTGAGAGCAGTGAAGCAGTGGAGAAAGCTGTGAGTTTCAGCATGCTACCATGACACTATATATATATATATATATATATTTTTTTTTTTTCTTTAAAAACCCACATCTGAGGGTTCCAAACCATGTGCAGCACCTCCTACTATTCTGCTTTTGGCTCCAAAGCCTAATTGCCATCATGGTCACAGTTTAGGAGTCCTTGCTCCTTGGCCTCCCCATCTCTTTGCCTCTTGAGATTCTGTAGCAAAGCCTCCTGGAGCCTTCTTTTCCATGTTTAAATAAATGGGGAATTTCAGGATTTGGGGGGAAAAGCCTGCTGAAGACACTTCAGAGGGATGGAGAGAAAAAAGAGTACCAGATTATAAGAGGACGGGCACCAGGAAAGAGCGACAGCTTGGCAGTGCTTGTAGGTTTGTGTGCTGAGCACCAAGTCACAGAGATTTCCACAAAGGCACAAGGGCCTTTGGGCCGACACTGGTGCCTGGAGTTAGGACTCTGAGCCTGGGCCTGATGGCTTCGGTACAGGTGGCAAAGACCAAGGTTTCTGGAAGAGGCCTCGGTCCTGCCAGACGAGCCCCGGAGTCGCGCACACACACACAACCGTACTCACCGTGACTTTGGAGGCGGCGGGGGAGGCGAGAATGCCTCGATCCCACTTTTGTCCTTGGGGAACTCAAAGGCAAACGAGGCCGATTTGCTCATCCCGGTCCCGGCTTTGCTCTTCTGCCCAGAGGAGCCGTCTGTGGGGCGGAGGCGGTGCCAGGTGGAGGAGCTGCACGGGTCCGCGGGGCCATTGTCCGCCTCCCTCCCCCAGCTTTGACTCAGCAAGTCCTGCTCCACCTCCTCCTCTTCCTCTATCCGGCACTGGCGGCTCCAGGCGCCGGTCTGGTACCGGGGCCGCCTCTGGTCCAAGGCTGACGCGGCAGTGGCAGGCGGAGGGCCCCTGGCAGAGTCGCTGGCAGGGACACCGTTGGCCCGGCAGGAGGAAGCAGGGTCAGCGGGGCCCCTGGATGGAGGCTGGGGCCCAGTGACACCCGAGTTGCCTTCGCTGAGGTTGGACTTGGGGGAGGCCGATGGGGACACCGGGGACCCTCCGGGGCTACTCTTGGACAGCTTGGGAGGGATGGCAGGCCTCCCCTTGGGCGTGCTCTCACTGGCACCGTGATGGCGGCTCTCCCTAGAGCTGAGCCCCTGCCCAGCCGAAGGCTCCCCTTCGCCTGCCTCAGGGGCCTGGCTCAGGGGCCCGCGAGGCCACTGCACCCCCACTGAGGAGTCGGGGCTGCTCAGGTAGATTGTCCGGTGGTCTTCTTCCGGGTGGGCCGCCATGACTGTGATGGTGGCCGCCACCTGGGGGGCCACCTCTGGGCCTTCCCTGTCCTGGCCCCAGCCAGATGCTGTTTTCTGAGCCCAGGTGTTAGCCATCCTCACCTGGCCCTGGCCCTGGGCAGCTGCCGCCTGTTCTGCCTTGGCCTGTGGCCTGGAAGGCACTGGAACAGCCTTCTTCCTCTTGGTGCTCTCAGCATAGATGGGTTCAGGCTGTGCAGTCTCCCCGGGGTGGGCTGGGGCATGGGGCTCCCCAGTCAGCCCCAGGCATCTGCTGGAGGCCACCCCGTGGCAGCCAGAGTCCTGAGGCTTCCCCGGCCCAGGTGCCTTCATGAGGGAGCAGTAATCGCTCTCGTGCTGGGGGACCAAGGGGCTGCTGGCGCGGCTACTGGCACTCCCGCAAGAGAGGCCATCCGAGGAGCTGGCGGCCTCCGAGGTGAGGGACTGCTTCTTGGGGCCCAGGCGGGGTGGGTTCTCTGTCGGGCCCTGGCTGCGGCACTCCCTGGGGACGCTCAAGGCCCGCCTCTCCTCCTCGGTTGGCTTCGCGCACACCCCCTGCTCCCAGCAGGCCGGCGAGCAGTCCCCGCAGCCCTGTCTGCGCCCGGGGTCCGCGGCCTGTGAGGCGTCCTGACCACCTGGGCCCCCAGGGCAGCAGTCCAGGAGGGAGCAGTATTCTCCCCCTTCGCTGTCCCCCGAGGGCGAGCACCTCTGATCGCTGTCATCCTCCGAGGGCAGGGATTCCCGCAGGGGCAGTGCAGAGGGGTAGGGCCTGGGGCCCTTGTGGCAGCCAGATGTCATCTCAGCAAAGGCAGCCAGTTTCTGGCGGAAGCTCTCCTGAGGGGAGGTCAGCTCTTGGTAGGGAATCGTGGGTTTATCTTCCCGTCCAAGCTTCTCATCGGGGAAGCTCACTGGGTGGAAGGCGACACTCCGTTCCCCCCGGGGCTCTAGGCTGTGCAGGCCGACCATGGCGTAGGCAGGGGGGCAGCGAGGGTGCCCCCCGTCTGCCGGGGCCAAGGGCCCAGCAGGCTTCTGGACGCCTCGGAAGCTGCCCAGGTAAACTACCGGCACATCTTCCTGCTTCGGGAGGGGGAGCTTGCCGGGGGCTCGTCTCCAGATGACCTACACAGCCCCAAGGTTAAAAGACTTACATTAGACCTTGTCAGAGAAAAAAGGAAGAGAGAGAAGGTGAGAGGGCAGGGCCATGACACTGTAAACTGTCTTCCCAGCCACCGTGAAGCAGGCGGGCAGCGCGCCTACCCTCTGACCCCCCCACAGCCTTCTCGTCATCGCTGGGGCCCCACGGAGCCACTGGGCTTCCCACACACTGCACCCTCACCCCTGTCTGTAATTCTTTCGGCTTAGGTCCGTGAGGCAGGGGGAAAAAAAACGCTAAAGAAGAACGTTTTGCCTTCTCCCTCGAAACTGCTGGAGGAGGTAAGTTCTCCCAAGGGCTTTGAAATAGAGTTTGGGGTTTTGTTTAATTTTTGCTTTGTGTTCATTAGTCTTTTGATAACAGTGTCACAGCACAAAGAAAGCAAAGTGATAAAGCTTTTAAAAACACTTTGGGCGGGTGGTGGGGTCAGAGGGCAGCAGGGTGAGGGGCGGCTTCCGAGCTGGGTCCCGGCTCCCTTGCTTCACTGTGAGCTGTGCTCTTTCTCCCAGTTACAGGCAGTGACCTCAGCCGAGGCTGCCTAAGTGGCTGGACTAGTCCAGCCAGAGACAGCGATGTGGGGTGGCCATTCCCATCACTGAAATCACTGTCCCCTCCTCCTTCCCCTCTAGTCTCCCTTATCCCCACTTTTAAAGCAGCCTCAAGGCAGGGTCTGCCTCTGGCTCCCGTCCAAGATGATTCAGAACAGAAAGAGTCCCTGGTTTACATCTGTGAAGGTCAAAGGTATCGAGAAAGGCCTGGGGAATGGGTGTAACCAGCTTCTGCAAAATGGAGCGGCTCTGAAGGGGACAGAAAGCTGAATGCAGCCCCAGGAGATGGCTCACCTCAGTCAAGCCTCCCTTGATTTAAAACTGACCTCTGATTTCACATAAGCTCACACACCCTTCCTGACCCACTCACGATGATAGTTTAAGGAAAACTAGAACGGGCAAAGAGGTCAAACAGGTCACAAGCAGTTCTTAGAATACGCCCTAGAAATGCAGAGTCCCAGAAGACATGTCTAGAGGTAGCAGGCTCCAGGTGCCCTTTAAATAATTCCGCCTTGGTCAGGGTCACCTGGGGGCTGAGCGGAAAGGTCTAATCTCTAAGGATGTAATTGTCTTTAGTAATCCTAGATCAAAGCTGGAAAAACACAAGCTTCCAAATTGGAAATATGAACACTGGCTGGGAATTGGATGACATTACGGAATTACTGCTGACATTTTTAAGTGTGATAATGATATTTTGTATTAAGACTTTATTTTTTAAAGAGGTACTGACGTGACGCAGTATGTGGGGTTTGCTTTAAAACCCCAGGTGGGGAAGGGAGGGTCGGGGCAGGGGTAGAGACGGAACAAGATTGGTCATGAGTTGATGATTGTTCAAGCTCATGTGGCAGGGTGGTGGATGCGTGGGATTCGTTAAGCAATTCTTACTACTTTTGTATATATTTAAAATGATCCATTAAATAAAAAAATTTTTTTTTAACTTTTTAGAAAAAGCTTCATTCTGGTGTGCCCTGATACAGTCTTCAAACGAACTTGGGGGGACTGCATTGATGGTTCTCAGCCTAAAGGGACAGAGAGAAAGGAGGGCAGAGAGAACAGAGAGGGCGGTAGTCGGGAAGGAGCGGTTTTGGGGCGAGCCAACAGGAAGCCACCCTGCAGGAGTCCTGCTGGGACAGCCCTCCTTGGCTGCCGGCCAGTCAGTGGTGTTACAACAGGAGCAGCCTCGTAAAAATACCACGGGGCTGAGTCAGCCTCACCTGCGCAACGTCGGCACTCACGCCAGCCTCTGTCCACCCATCGGAGGCTTCGGAGCTCATCATGGTGGGCTTCACGGCAATGGTGGGCTTGGAGTAGGGTGAGCTGCTCAGGCCTTCATCTTCCGGGCGGCCGCTCTCGGGCCTGGGGGGCAGGCGAGGCGGAGGGGGCAGGCTGCCGGCTCGGGGCTGGGGGCGGCCAGGTGCCAGCTGGTGGTCGGTGCGCAGGCAGAAGCAGTTTTTGCAGGACCCGGGCTTCCAGATGTGCTCCACAAAGTCGCTGCACGCAGACATTTTCGGGCGCTCGGGGTTCACTGGGATGGTCTGGTGCATCTTGAGCAGCGGGCGGGGTGCTGGTTCATCTTGCGCCTGGCTCCCTGGCGTGGTCTCAGGGGAGGCGGATGGGGCTCACAGGGCGGCTTCCTGGAAAGGCAGAACACTTGCCTCATCAGAGCTCTCCCCTGCCAGAGGACGGGGGCATGATCAATTTGAGTCTGATGATGTGACTGGGGAGCAGAGGGGGGAGCAGGGGGAAAGGAGGATGAATATTCTATTTATTCTGAGGCCCTCACCCATTTGTCATGAGGCTCTTAATCCCTTTCTAGTGGTGTGGCCTTAGAAAAATCGTAAAAGCTAAACACAACTCTGTTGCATGAGTAGAGAGTGTAAAAGACACTTCAGTCCCCTAAACTCCTGAGCGCTTGGAGGTTTGGGGGCAGTTAACGGGAAGAAATCACACAGGGCTGGCGATGAGAAGCTTGTGGCTGACCCATGCCTCCCCTGCTGCTAGGGGTCTCGAGCATGGGACTCTGCCCCAGAGAAACAAGAACTACCAAGTAGGACAGCAGATAAAAATCGTGGCTTCTGGAAGATAAGCCACAATTTTTAACCAAGAACGATGTGTGTGGGAAGGCAGGCCCGGGCTCTGAAATCAGCACTGTAACCCATACTTATGAGGATATGGAGACAGAAGTGGTGAGCAAGGGGGGAGGTGGGGTGCTGGCCTGACCCCCAGGGACCTTTGTCGGGAGGTCTGGCATCTTGGGAATTTGCCCTCCCCGGCCCCCCTTTCTTAGTATGCCTCATTCAATCCAGGGCTCAGTGAGATCAATACAGCCAGAGCTGCAGGGCCAGGGGGAAACCGCAAGAGAGATTCATGGTCACAACAGCCCTGTGGTCTAGGGCTGGTTAGGCTACAACAGAAGGAAGAGATGATCACAGTTATTTTCCCTACGAGGTCCCTGAAGGGGAGGCAGTGAGCTTGCTGAAAGAGTTTGTTGCCTCTGACAGTAAAAACTGAAGGCTGAGAGTTTGCACCATAGAATTCACTCAGTAAATTCACCATTGAGGGGGAACTCGAAGGGTTGCAGATTTTAACCAGTTAACCTGAATAACATCCGTCAGGTAGCTGTCATCCCCATTTTACAGATGGGAAAAGAACGGTAGCGACATCAACTAAGACCTGGCCACAGACACAGAGAGTTCGGGGGTTCTAGAAAAAGAAGCTAACTTTGCTGGCAGCGCCTCATTATCACCTCACTCATCACCACATTCATTACACTGAGTTGCTCGCCATTATCTGTTTGCTGCTTTTGCTCTTCTTTCCTCATTTAAATGAACTGACTTCCTCAAAAGGAGAGCGTTCAGGAGAAAATCGTCCTGAAGAATCTACAGTGAACGTGCTCTCATTAAACAGGGAGGGTTTGGCCCTGGGATCTGCTTTCCACTTTCCTCCCGTGAGAGCTGGCTCTGAGGTTGATGCTCTCCATACCGTCAACAGGACTAACCAGGTGGAATGAGCCAGGAGCCCCAAAGATCATTCCAGAATCTCTGTGGGAAGAGCTCTCTTTCTGGTCTCCCACACTCACAGAGAGGGGTGCTTATTCAACAAGAGCTGAAGCTAAATTAGCCTCTTTTCCCTCCAAAGTTAACCAGGAAGCCCACTGCATCATCTTTAAGCTAAATGAACTCTCTGAAATAAAAGACAAGTATTTGTCTTTTAGTTTGTGACCGTTGTTAGGATTTATGCATCAAGATGATTGCAAGTTGGGTTCTCCTCCTCCTGCTACACCCAAGTAGCAGGTTCATGCCCTGCCAAGTTCCCAGAAGAGGTCACTAAGCTTCAACAAGCAGAGGAGAGCAAGGATTTTTCTTTCTCCTACAATCCCAGGCCACGGAGAGCTCTAGGCTCTGCTGCTAGATGGTGGAAAGAGGAAAAAGTGGAGGAGGTGTTTTGGTGTTCAGTTAAGGCAAATCTCCATACCCCTGCCCCGAGGTGAGGACAAGGTCCGTTCCTGGCCCCCCTCTTCTACTGCAGGCAGAGGCTCCCACGCCCCAGGTGGGATGGAGGGAGAGAGCTTGGGAATTGGTTCTGTGTGGGCTCGTCTCCTTCCTGCAGCTCCTCACAGGGCTGGGCTATCTGAGCACGGGGGGCATCCTACAGATTCGCAAAGAAGCCGCTTGGGGTAGCCACGCCTCATTTCCTGCTCAACAGGCAAATGACCCACACTCGTCATGGTTGCTTGGTGCCGGAGGTTCCCCTCCTGTGCCACAGATGGCCCACTCCAGCCCTGGGACTTTTGGTAGGCTCTGGATTACCAACGTTCGGGAAGCTTCCAGAACCCCTCACCAGTTCATGAGCACTCTCCTTGCTCCCATCCTCAGCTCTGAAATTCTCTGACGGTGAGTACAACTTCTACCACACAACTGCTCAGAGACTGGTGAGGTTTTTCAGGAAAAAAGAATGAAGACGAGACCAGAATAAAGCCCCGGGCTCCTCACCATCGCTGACTCACTACACATCCTGTTAAAACTGGTTTCTCAGTCACAGCAAACAGAATCTATCACTACATCAAGCCAGAAAGGATTCTCTCTGTCTAGAGAGGTTCTGTGCTTGGAATTATCTCCAATTTGTTTTAAGTAAAAGATGGTGGAAAACTCAAGTGGCGCTCACGAAGCAGGAGCCCTGCTTGCCTGCCGGTGCCAGCTCTCCACAGCCTGGGAACGGCACCTTTCCAGCCCACATTCCTTGCCTCCGAGGGGAGGGAGCCCCCAGAATTATGCAAATTCCTCCATTTCAGTGGGAGGCAGCGGTGTAAGATTAGAAAAAGATCTCAGCATTCTTTCTGATCCAAGTCATGATCAAATATCTTTGCCTCTGCAAACTTCTGCACCAGATTTGTGGCTAAAATGTGCAAGACCGAAGCTGTCAGACACACACCCACCCCACTGGAAAAAGAATCCGAAGAATGGTGACGAGATCCATAAAATGAAATCTTTGGGCTCCAAATGCCCCTCATACTTGCATCGAAAGTTGCTCACACCTTACCCTGAAGTGACAGAATTCCAGAAAATATTCATCTAAAAAAATTATCTATATTACAATTAAATGAATGCAACACCGGAAAAGAGAACTATTTATGAAAGTGTTTGTCTGGATTTCAACACTCCATTGACAGAGGTTGCCCCGGCAGAAAGGAGAAAGTGACAGCCTTACCTCCCCCCTCCCCCCCCCCACACAGAGGGTAAGTCATGATATTCACTCAACTTTTAATTTTCTTTTTTCCTTCTCCAGTGCAGTGTAATCCAATCTTAGCAGTAGGAATGTGGTTTCTGTGGGTTAGACCCATTAGTCTAAACCAGTAAGGAAGATACCCGCGTTCCACAAGACCCCATGATGATAGCGAAATAACCGCACAATTTCCCAGTGCTTCCTGTCAAATTTACGGCTCAAAAAGGGAAGGGGTTGTTAAGGACAGTTCAGGCCAATGATCTATAGGGCCTTCCCAACCTGACACTGGGCTGGACGCCTTGCAAAACTCCTCCCTCCTAGACCTTTGGGCTTTGCTATCGGCTCTGCAAAGCCATGTGCTTGCTGGCTGAGCTTCACCTGAGAGAAATATACAGAGCCGGCCCTGCCTCCATTCTCAGTGGAGAGGTTCTATTTTCTAAGTGTGTGTGTGTGTGTGTGTGTGTGTGTGTGTGTGTGTGTGTGTGTGTGTGTGTGTGTGTGTGTGTATGGCTGGGGAAGCGGCAGCACAAGCAAAGGTTAACAACGTGCCCACAGTAGCCTTTCAGAGGGCTCTGCCACGGCTCAAGAAGAAGGCATCGTCTCGTTCCCCTTGGAGACCCCCAGGCTGGCATCCAACTCGGGGCTGCCTAAGAGGCAACTACTAACTTGGGGCCCCAAAGCATCACCCCCGGGGGCCTGGTCCGAGGCGCGCGGGCGGTCTCTCCCTCTCTGCTCCTTTGACAATCCTGCGGCCGCGGAAAGGCAGTCTCCACAATAGCAATCCCCAAAGCGCTCTGGTCTCCTGCCCCAAACCCAGCAGCCAGACCAGTGAGACCGGCAGAACAGTCGGTTCCCTTGCCGGAACTCGGAGGAAAGTTTCCCCGTTCGAAAGAGAGCGATTCTCGAATGAATCGAAAACACCCCTCCGGCTCCCCGGTCCTCTGGGATCGGCGCCTCCACCTCGGGCGCAACCCGGGGCGCACGCGGTCCGGACGCTCCACCCTCCCCCAGCGGCCGCCTGTCACCCCGGGGGACGCCGACTGGGGTCGCCCGCTCGGTAACCGCCGCGCTCCCCCGGAGCTTCCCTCTGCGGCCACGTTTGCCAAACAAAAAGAGGCAGGCTTTGGAGAAGGCGCCTCGGGCTCACCTCGGGGCCGCGCTCCCCCGGCCTCGCCGCTCGTCTCCGAGCCGCCAGCCGCCCCGCCGGGCGCCTCGGAGCATTGTTTGGAGAGTGTGTGCGCGCGGTGCGTGCCCGGCCGCGGGCGGTGTCGTCTGCCTGGGCCCGGCGGCCGGGTGGCAGCTGCGAGCGCGGCTCCGCCCCCTCCGCCTCCGGTGGCACCGCCCGCCCAGCCCTAGCCGCACCTCCGGAGTCCTTGCCGCCGCCCCACGCCCCCCGCCGGCGGGCGCGCTCCCTGGCCCCTGATTCCTCCCGGAGATCCACGCCCCGCCCCTCCCTCACGCTCCCGACGGAGGCTCCGCCCCCAGCCCGAGTCTTGGAGGCGTCCGACCCCTGAGCGAGCGCCCGTTTGCACCCCTCTTCAAGGAGGGCTCGCGGGGTTCTGCAGGGGCGAGTTTCGGTGTCTAAAGCCTTCCTTTTCCCATGATGTGCGCATAGGTATGTAGTTGTCTTGCGTTCCTTCATCCTGCCTGCTCTGCGAGACCCTGAGAGGACCAGAGAGGCGTGGAGGGTACAGCCCCAGAGCTGGAGCGGGGGGAAGGAAAGAGAGGGGTCCGGAGGGGAATGATGAGGTCAGGACCGAGACGCGTTCCGAAAGCTGCGTGGGCACCGAGATTGTCATGACTGTTGCAGGTAGGAGGAGGCTGACGCACGACCCAGCCGGACTGGGAGTCCTGACAGCGCGTTCTGGGTCCTGCTCAGTCCCTCGACTGAGGCCTCAGGCAAATGGCTTAACCCCCTTGAACTTTAGTTTTCTGAAAGAGGAATACAACGGTTGGAGTGGAAAGAGCTGGTCTTCCTCCACGCTGGGACAATGAGGGCTTCCGCAGGCCAGTATTACACCTGTGTTTACACCGTTTCCAGTAAGTGACTCATTCACTGAGATAGAATGAGTTCGAGATAGTCCTCGGGCTAAAAATCTTTTAACCGAGAGTCTGACAGCCTACGACCCAGTCAGTCCCCTCCCTTTCTCCTGCTGCCTGCAGCAGGCTTGCACCTTGACCTGGGTGTTTCCTCAAGGAGCCCGCACCAAGGTCACCACCTGGCACCGGCCTGGTTTGGGGGAATTCGCGAAGACCCCAGAAAAACACCTGTGGCCTTCTCTCTGCTCCTTCCTCCTCCCCAGAGAGGCAGTGTATAGTAACTCCAGCGGGAGTCCTCCGCCAGGCAGCCCACCACGATGCGCCTGTGAGCCTCTGCCCAGCTCCGAGCAGGAAGGCTGGTTCTCCTTGAGATTCCTGCGTTCTCTTAGTGATCTGGTGGTGACAGAGCAGGAGTAGGGGCTGGGATGAGGGTGGGGAGAAGACATGTATTTGAGGGTTGGTTTCTGTGTGAGAAAAGGAGAAAGTTAGAAAGGATATAAAAAAAAAATACTTCTTGTGCTCCAATGTCACTGATTTCTCCTGAGTATGAATAGAACTGGGGAGAAGGTTTAGAGGGAGGAAAGTAGGTTAAATACCTACCCTGTGCCAAACAACCCCATGAGAGGGACATCATCCCCATTTCACAGAGAAGAAGACCAGGGCTCAGAGGGCCACATAATTTGCCAGGGCCCATGGGCTGAAAAGTCGTGGTCCTGGGGTTGGAACCAAGAGCTGTCTGACTCCTCTGATGGGCAGTTCCACTCTGCCCTCCGCTAGTACTGGTTGTCCAGCTCTATTTTTCTTTCTTCTCGAAGTGAAGGGAAACCATTTGAACAGACATGGAAGGAAAACTCTGTTTAGCCTCCATCATCATCCAACAAAACTGAAGGGTCAGTCCCACTCATTTACAGAGAGACCAGGAGGGGAAGGTGTTGATAAGCAGGTAGGGACAAAGTGGTTGTCGCTGGAGAAATACAAAAATGACGTCAGGAGGTGCATGCAATTCAGTTACAATGGAAGAGGGCAAACCCGGGTGTTTGACAAGTTCCTAGTTCCCATGATTCAGGTGGGATATTTCCGTTCTTCCTCTGTAAAGCCTGGTGGGGACACCCACCCCGCAGAATGGAGCATACAGGAGGCACTCACGTTCCCACATTTTTCCTTCTCTTTACTTAATTTGTCTTTAATATATTAACAGGCTAAAGAACGTAATTATAAGAAGCAAAGGTGGTTCTGTGGCATGGTACAGCAGTTGAATGGTTAATTCAGTCCTTCTGCAAAATAAACTGTGTTTTCAAGCGTTTTGCTGCACTCACACAAAGTAAATGCATTATACTGTAGCTGCTGACATACAAAGTGCATCTTTTAATGCCAGCGACATGGCCTTAAAACTGGCTTCATCTTGCCTAATGAAAAGAATAAAAAAATACTTCAAAAGAGTTGCTTAGATCCACACAAAATACCCATTCTCTTATGCAGTGCTCCACCAGTGACTGTTAAGTATGTTATCTCCTCGGTGAAGCTACAGTAAGCTCATGCATTTTAATAAACAATTCTTGCTTGAACTTCCAAAATTCACCCTGCAATGCATGTGCAATTTGTGTACACACAGCATTCTGCGTCTACCCACTTATCAGTTCATTTTCACGATATTTTTAATTGCAGGGCTTGGCTTCCCCGATACAGATCAGAGCTCGAAAAAGAGTGATTCCCTTCAGGGTTTTGGTCCTGGAGCACCATTCTGTACAAGAGAGCAGTTAAATTTGGGGAAATTAAGACAAAGTCTGGGGCAGGTGGTGCTTTGAGGTAAATAGGGTAAAGTAATTAGGAATTAAAAAGGCAAAAAGGTAGGATTAAATTATACAGAGAAAATAATGCTAGCTGGGGTACTTGAGGAGTTAGCATGAAGATTGGACCAAAGTAATCCAAGCCTGTATCTCCCTAGCTGGAGAAGAGACCTCAAATGATAGAGAGGTGTTCAATTTTAGTCAACAAACATTTGTCTAGTGCCTTCTCCTTATGAAGCACAGGATGAGG
Source organism: Balaenoptera acutorostrata (assembly GCF_949987535.1). Classification (NCBI taxonomy): domain Eukaryota; kingdom Metazoa; phylum Chordata; class Mammalia; order Artiodactyla; family Balaenopteridae; genus Balaenoptera; species Balaenoptera acutorostrata. The sequence goes on along the minus strand of NC_080084.1, from coordinate 17,685,305 downwards.
GAATATAGGGGGGAAAAGAAAGATGAAAAAAAGACAGAATAGAAGCTCTATGAGAGGAAGATAAGCTAGGAGCAGTGAGGATTCAAAGGAGGAAAAGACAAAAACACAAGAAGTGGTTTCAGGGAGGAAGGGGCTTTGTAGGATGAGAAGGATTATAATTTGTGGACAGTGAGGACTTTCCAGACGGAGAGAGTGGTATCCGCAAAGGAATGGACGTGGGCGAGGCAGAAGACTTTTTGAGAGATTTCTTATCCAGTCTGGCTGGAGCATGATTATTGGAGACAAGCCTGGAAATGGCGTGGGGCACTGGACAGGAAAGGCTTGCTTTCTAAGTGAGCCAACGGGAGAGGATTGACATTTCTGATCAGCTGAACGATGCTCTCCAAGTTAGTTTTTCATTTGCTCTATCTGGATCTTATATCTCAGGCGGATTAGGAAGTGGGAGAAGAAATTGGAGACAAGGAGACTGGCTTAGAGTTTCTAACCCTGGTCCAGATGGGAGGTCAGGGCTTGATAAGGGACATAGCAGGGGGAATGGAAAGGATGGATGTTGGAGGGATGGTTTTGAAAGACATCAAGAGGGAGATGTGGGAACCGGTTGCTTCCTGATCACTATGAGCAGTAAGACCTTAACTAATCATGGCTTACAGGACAGGGTGCTTCCTCTGTGTCAGGCCCTGTGTGCTAAATGGTTTACGTACTTTCTCTCACTTAAACTGCGCAGGAGCTCTGAGGTCAGTGCTGTTGCTGAGGGAGAGGAGGGAATCAAAGATAACCAACAGAACGTCCGCTTCAAGAGACTGGTGGAAAGATGACGTCATTAGTACAAATAAGGAAGTCAGGATTTCGTTTGTGGTGTCTGGAGTCTGAAGTGTATGGAGCCATCTGGTGAATGAAGTTCTCCTGCCAGAGTGGTGTCTGGAGCCAGAGGAAAAATGAAAGAGCTTGGAGGGGTAGGTGAGGAAGGAGCAAAGATGAGGCGAAGAGAGACATGGTGATCTAGAAGGCCATGAAACAGAGGAGCTCTCTTCCAGACCTTGTGTAATCCGGAGCAGTGTGAAGAGAGGTCTCTTGGAGAGGATGGAGGAAGCATTGTCAAGGGAATTCCAGGTTTCTGCTCATTGCATGAGGTGGGGTGTGTTCAACACCAGCTTAAACTCTTAGTTACTTTGCTTATATCAGCAGGTGTTTCCAGCAGACCCCATGGAAGAAGTAGATCAAATGGGAGCACAGATGGGATGGGAAAGGCGGGCTTGATAGGGTTGCAAGTCGGGAAAAGGCAGATTTAGCAAGGGGAGGAGGGTGACGGCAGGTGAGAGAGGATGAAACTCCTGGAAGCCATGGATGTGTGTGCCGGGCCTGCCTTGGTGGCATCTGGAGTCCCAGAGTCATCATGGAGGGGATTGCCAGGGTAAGGAGAGAAGGAAAAAGGTCTTCTGAAAATTTGCTGTGAGGAGCCCTTCTGGGTTCCCTCTGTCCTGCGAGAAGATGGTATTCTCAGCCAGCCAGTAAAGGTTCCTAGGCATACACGGCCCCAGTCCTCTTTCTTTTTCCTTCCAAGTGATAATCGGCTCTTTAAGTTGCCAACCCTCAATTCTCTCTTCCTTCTCGAAGGTGTGGAAACTCAAGTAATCTGATCAGTTAATCCTGGTCCTGTGGTTATGGCATCACATCCTTGTGTCCCAACTTTTTTTTTTAAACCATTCCCAACATCCCGTTCTTCCCTGTCTTTAGTCCCAGGCAGTGCTACCCAGGATAAGCCATGTTAAATAATTTACAGTATTTTATCCCAAGCACTGAATAGATTCCCCCCTCCAAACTGAAAGCTATTATTTAAATAACTGCAGATGTCAGAATCTCAACCCACATAGGACTGAAAGCCGAGGGTTCAGGATTGTTATGTTTCTTTGTGCCCAAGTGCCATAGAACTCAGATGTCAGGTGTTGAAGAAGGAAAACACTTTTTTCCCCTTTTATAGTATAATTTCATTTAGATGTGCATTCAGTGACAGATACCTTATGGCAAACCTCATTTTTTTCCAAAATGTTACTGTTATGGATTGACTTGTGTTCCCCTACCCCCCCCAAAAAAGATATATTGAAGTCTGAACCCCCAGTACCCCCAATAAGGTCAGATGTGACTTTATTTGGAAGTAGGGTCTTTACAAATGTAACCAAGTCTAAATAAGGTCATTAGGGTGAGTCCTAACCCAATATGACTGGTGTCCTTATAAAAGGGGGAAATTTTGACCCAGAGACAGGCACACAGAGGGAGGACAGTGTAAAGACGTGATGAGAGAAAGGCCATGTGGGTAAAGTGATGCATCTACTAACCAAGGAAGGCCATGGATTGCCAGTGCACACCAGGAGCTGAAAGACACAAGGAAGGATTCTTCCCTGAAGCTGTCAAAGAGAGCTTGGCCCCTGCGACACCTTGATTTGGGACCTCTAGCCTCCAGCACTGTGAGACAATAGATTTCTGTTGTTTTGAGCCACCCAGTTTTTGGTATAGCCAGCCCTCTGTTTCTAAGGCTTTAGATCCACAGTTGGTTGACTCCAAGGATGTGAAACCCAAGGATACAGGAGGCTGACTGTATTCATTGAACTACGTCATTTTATATAAGGGACTTGAGCATCTGTGGATTTGGGTATGCGGGGCACTCCTGGAACCAATCCCCCGTGGATACCTAGGGACGACTGTACTTTGTTAGAGCAGCCCTAGGAAACTAATATAGTTCCTAAAATAAAAATGTTCCAATGAGTGAAGAAAATGGTCATTCTTTCATCTGTAGCTCCCTCTTTCTCCAGTTTTAAGGTCCATGGTTAGGGGAAAGTCCCAGTTCCTTAATTGAGTTTGTATTTGCATGGTTGAGAAACTCTTAACCTCCACACCCAGGCAGTGTGAATTAAGTATCTCGAAGCCCATCAAGGGATTGTTCTGGGTCCACAGACAGTTCCAGAGATGCCCTTAATGGACATTAGAAGTCATCTTGGTCTAATCCTTCACTGACACATGGGGGCCCTGAGGCCCTAGATGACCCATGTGACTTGCCCAAGGTCTCATAGAACATTTCATAACACTTCTTCTGAGCTTTCAAGGTTGTTTGATTTTAATGTGAACTCAGCTGTGAGTTAAGGATGTGAAAATGAGAACTATTTGAAGAATTAATTCATCACGCCCACTGCTTGGCTTTCTGACTGAGCTGGGGTCAGAGTTGAAAAGCAGCAGAACATTTTACATTGGGAAGGTCACAAAGGAAAAACAAACCCATTTGAAAGATGTGTTTACTTACCCTCAAGCAAACCTCCTGATGGCACAGCCACTTTGGAAGACAGTTTGACAGTTTCTTAAAAAGTTAACTGTAAACTTGGCATACGGCCCAGTAATTCCACCCCCAGATGTCTACCCAAGAGAAATGAAAATATGTCCACACAACAACTTGCATACCAATGTTCATACAACATTATTCATAATAGTTAAAGAGGAAAACAACCCAAATGTCCATCAACTGGTCAATGGATAAACAATATGTGATATATCTGTATAACATAATACTATTCAGTAATAAAAAAGAATGAAATAGTGATACATGTGGCAAGCATCAAAAACATCATGCTAAGTACCAAGTGAAAGAAGCCAGACTCAAAAGACAACTTAATGTATGATTCCAGTTCTGTGAAATATCCAGGGGCTTCCCTGGTGGTGCAGTGGTTAAGAATCCGCCTCCAATGCAGGGGACACGGGTTCGAGCCCTGGTCTGGGAAGATCCCACATGCCGCAGATCCCACATGGAGCAACCAAGCCCATGTGCCACAACTACTGAGCCTGCGCTCTAGAGCCCATGAGCCACAACTACTGAGCCCACATGTCACAGCTACTGAAGCCTGCACACCTAGAGCCCGTGCTCTGCAACAAGAGAAGCCACCGCAATGAGAAGCCTGCGCACCGCAACGAGGAGTGGCCTCTGCTCACCGCAACTAGAGAAAGCCTGCACGCAGCAACAAAGACCCAATGTAGCCAAAAAGAAAAAAAGAAAAATAAAAAATCCAAAAAAGGCAACTTTTCAGAGACAGAAGGTAGATCAGTTGTTGCCTAGGGCTGGAGGTGGGAAAGGGGTTGGGGAGTGAGGATGAACTGTAAATGGCCATGGGGGGATCTTATTGAGATGATGAAAATGTTCTAAAACCAGATTGTGGTGATGATTGAACAACTTGACAAGTTTACTAAAAATTATTGAATAGCACGCTAAAAATTGTTGAACTTTATCGTATATAAATTATACCTCAATAAAGTTGTTTATGAAAAGAGAAAGATGGAATAGTATTCAGCCTTATAAAGGAAGGAAATTCTGACACATGCTACAACACGGATAAACCTCGAGGGCATTATGCCGAATGAAGTAAGCCAAGAGGACAATTGCTGTATGATTTCACCTAGGTACCTAGAGTAGTCAAAGTCATAGGGACAGAAAGGAGAATGGTGGTTGCCAGGGCTCTTGGGAAGGGGGAGTGAGGAATTATTGTATAATGGATACAGTTTCAGTTTGGGAAGATGAAGTTCTGGAGATGGATGGTGGTGATGGTTGTACAACAATGTGAATGTCCTTAATGCCATGGAATCGCACACTTAAAAAAAGTTAAAACGGTAAATTTTATGTTACATACATTTTATCACAATTAGAGAGATCACCCATGTCTCTGTGAGAGAACTGCCTGTGTGTGAAAGATGAAGCAGGTCTGAGAAATCTCACGTATCTTTAGGTCAATGAGCCTTAGTCATTCAGAAGGCCATAGGGTTTAGACTCCTGTAGCAGATAGATAGATCCATAATTCTCTAACATCACAGAAACTCCAGGCTGATTGCTGCCTGATAAATCAGGTCAGGGTTGAGAAAACATCACATGCTTTACTGTGGTTCAGCAGTTGCTTCCCCCTTGTCTTCCCCAAGGCAGCTTCGGTTTCGGTTTTACTAGGTCAGTAGGCTTCCGAGTGTCCTGACCTCTGTGTTTTTGTTGACTTTGACAGGAAGCCTTCTGCGTAACCTTACCTCTGAGACCTAGTTATCAGTTGCCAAAACCCAGCCATAAGGATGTCATTCCATGGACCATATCTTAGAGGTTTTCACTTACAAAGGTAAGCCAGTACTCTAAATCAGGTTTTCCTGAGGATTTTTTCAATGGTAGAATAAAAGGTTTCTATTTATCTAAAAGGAACATGTCATTTGCCATCTGTTGTAAAGTTGTCTAAACCTGTTGAAAAACTGTTTCCTTTGCTTAGTCACCCTTGAAGTGAGGTGGCCTTTTCTCTTTCCCTTCTTTTTTTTTTTTCCTTAGCTTTTCATAGAAAATATACCACAAAAGGATCTCAAGACAATTTTTGGACACAGAGCATTTTACCAATAAACAGCCTTGGCCCTTTGCAGGAGTAAAATCCCATTTTAATACAGCACAAGGGACGCTGGAGAGAGGTCTTATTTCTCTCCGCGGTACACCACATGGTGAAACCAAAAAAAGACTTTAACTTGCTTCCTCCTTTCAGGTTTCTGAGTGCATGCACTCAGTCCAGAGACATATGTTGCTTGATTCCTGCATGGGGTGGGGTGGGGTGACATGGGGGAGCAAATAAACCTCCCCTGTAGGACCTGCAGGTACCTGTGTAGCCTCCTTCAATTTCAGGTCCACAGTACATAATTGACACAGAGTATCTATCTATGCCAACCCCTGCACCTTCTACAAACACTGACTCTTATTAGTAAATTACCTCTTCCCAAGTCATAAGGTCACAGAATTAACATTCTCATTTTGCCTCTCTGTCAAGTAGTAGGGGGAGGACTTGCCTAGGCAGACCAGTTAATCAAGTATAGAAGATTGGAGGGAAAAAAACACGATTAACTTGGTCTTCCAGATCCTCTATATAAAACTCCCAGATAGTGTCGCATGCAGTGTCACCAGTGCTGCACTTTGTGGAGTCGGGATGATGAGCACAGTCCTGACTGGTGCTGGCATATAATAATGGTGGCCGAGAGGCTCCTGGCGGGACACTTGGTGGAGTATATCCAGTGACCACAGAATGTAGCAGATTCAACAAGCTTTGCAGTGACCAGTGAATGGGGAAAGGGGGGCATCACAGCTAGAAGAGAGAGCAGAGCAAAAGCTTGAGCTAATTTAGTGGAAAGCCCCAGGCCTTGTTAAGGAATCTTTATGATAATAGCTCTTTTGACTGGCCGTTCTGTTTTTTCCCTTTTAGAAGTAGCAGTGGTGGTTGGCTGGGAAAGATGTGGAGAGAGCAGGGTAGGAAAGGGGTCAAAAGACACGTGACAGGGCTGATTAACAAGTAGGCTTTGTGAGCATTGGCCAGGGAACACCTGCAGCTCTTCCAGACATGCCTGCCCAGTAGGGGTGGTTTGAATGAGAAAACAGCTTCCCAAAAGATGTAACACAAGAGCATAAAAGGAAAAGAAAACTGTGCATTTGTGAGATGAGGGAATTGTAGAGTTTTATCTCTGATTCTCCTTTAAATAAACCTTTTACTATCTAATACTCTCACCCGTAGGTCAGGGCTCACCAGATGACGAGAGAGAGGACTCATTACCAGGGCTCCAAGCTGGTGTTTTGCTCAAAAAGTAATTTGCTTTCAAACAGACATGTATTCACTAATCTCTTTTCTTAAAAAAAAAAATAAAATAAAACAAACACAAAATCTCTTCCAACTCAGCTGACTAAGTCTGAGTGGGGATGACAGCAGCATTCACTGGCGTGATCCCACAGAGCAAGTGTCCAGAATGAAAATAAATGTGACTTTTCCTATCAGGGCACAGTGGTGCTTTGTTTGTAATTCAATTAAAGAACAGGCGTTACAATGCTCTTGTATGACAGAGGAGATAATAAAGAGATCCACATCTTTGGGGCTGAAATTCAGCTAAACCTGTGCTTGACAAATTGGAATCAGTATCTTAAGAGAGCCAGAAGGGGACAGTCCTTGGTTTCCAAGGGGCTATACTTGGGGGAGGGGGGAGAAGCAAAAGAAAAAATCCTCATACCTTCCATGTTCAACCAGCTTAGCCCAGATGTATTCTAGATGGTTGTTTCTCAAATTTATTGACATTTTCCATAGCTAATAGAGCCTTGATGAATATCAATTGTGTGATCATATTGTGAGATATTAATTCATCTTTCGGTCTATCAATCTATCTATCTCTCTCTCCCTGTTGAAATGGTAAGTCACCAAATAAGGTCATCACTTAAATTTGGTTTTAGCAGGACTTGGAAGGAATTAAGTGAGGTGTCATCACTGTCACCTTTGGAAAAGCTTTCCTGACTGTGGAAGCTGAGTTGGATGTCCCTTCTTCGCATTTTCACTGGCTTCAATTTCCTTGTCTGTAAAACATAATTAGTGATACCTTCCTCGGGAAGTTGTTTTGAAAATTAAGTAAGCTAAGTTATGTAAAATGCCTAGTTCAGAACCTGGTGTCTCAGTCCATTCAGGCTGCTATAACAAAGTACCATAGACCAGTGACTTATAAGCAGAAAACATTTCTCACCGTTCTGGAATCTGGGAAGTTTGAGATCAAGACACTAGCAGTTTCAGAGTCTGGTGAGAGCTCACTTCCTGGGTCATAGAAGGCTGTCTTTTTGCTGTGTCCTCACATGGTGGAAGGGGTGAGGGAGCTCTCTGGGGTCTCTTCTATAAAGGCACTAATCCCATTCATGAGGGCTCCACCTTCATGACCTAATCATCCCCAAAGAACCCCCATCTCCTGGTACTATCACCTTGGGGTTGGGTTTCAATACATGAATTTTGGGGGGACCCAAACAATCTATAGCACCTGGCATGCACTCTCAATAATTGATGGGCATTGTTAGAGCATGCATCAGAAAGCTAAATCCATTCATTTACTCATTTGGCACGCTTTTTTTTTTTTTTTTTTGAGGACACACCTTGTACTAGGTGCTAAGCAAGCCCCTGATGATAACAGCAATCAGCCAAACATATGCTTTCTGACTTTCTGAATCGGACAGTATAATGGAGGGGAGAGGGGTAGGCAATGACAGAGCCAAACAGGACCATGCACTTTTGATGACAAATTGTGACAGGTGCTCTGAACGGACAGTGCTTTGTAAGGTCACAGTGCAGGAGAACTCCATCATCTAGGGAGTCAAAGAAGTCTTCCTTTTGAATGGACTTTGTTGCCAAGTTTGCAAGGATAAGGGTTGACGTGGAGGGTGGGACATGAGACAGAAGCAGGATGTGAGAAAGGGTATCTGTTCTGTTGTGGTTTAATTTCATACTGTTGGAGGATCAGGAGATTTACTGATGTGAACTTAGAAGACTAAATTCCTCCAGTGTCTTTTCTGGCATGAGTTGCTATCCTCTGGTATCACAGGGATGTGTATGAAGGGAACACAGACAATGCAAGGGAGATGGTTTAGGAGTCTGCGGGGAAGACACCTGGCTGGCAAATAGGAAGGAGCCAATAGGATCGTGGAGTTAACACAAGGAACACCGGGCTGAGAGGCAGGAAAGTTAGATCTTGTCCCCAGCTAGCAGTTGTAGTTTACAGATGAGAAAACTGGGCTTCAAGAAGATTGTGTATTTACCCAGGATATACACCTGATAGGTGGTAAAACTTAGACTAAAATCCAGGCCTTTTTATTCCAGGTCTCTTGACTATACCACAAATGGAAGGATTTGAGAAAATAATCGCTGAGGTCCCTTCCAGGTTTAAAGTTCAATATTATGAATGATCCCCATGGTGCTTCCTCAATAGTAAAGAAAAAGAAAGAAAAGGAGGAAAGGTGAGGTCAACAAGGATGGAAGGAAGGAAGGAAGAATGGAAGGAAGGGAGGAAAGAAAGAAAAAGAAAGAAAGAAAGAGAAAAGAGATGAAGACCCACAGAGACAGACAGACAAAGAAAAAAGAAAAAGAGAGAGAAAGGAAAAGAGAAAAGAAAAACATCTTACATTTTATCTATGATTTTTCTACTTTGGAATATGTCCAACTTAATCATTTATAGAGCCGTTAAAATCCACATCAGAGCGCTTCCCAGCTGAGTGTTCTGTCTCCAGCCCACCATCAGGGCATTCACTAGGATAGATGTGAGACTTCCCTGCCATATTATCATAATGTTTATTCCAGCCAATGCTTGATTATATGTGCCAAACACAGGGCAAGCCATGGAGACACGAACCCCTGAGAGAGTTCAACACGGTTCTGAGTCATTAGCTCCAATATCCTCACAGCTCCAAAAGCGGCCCAGCTGGAGGTTTCTGCTGAGCTTCATTGCCTTAACCTCGTCCGTGCTATTGTGTTGAGCCTGTAGATTCAGAAATGAGACATAACACCAGGCAAAGAAACAATTTACTTTGCACCCAGGGCAGACAACAAGTTAAGTCACCTGGCCAAAATTAGGATCTCGAATGTAGGCAGTGCCTTGTCCTTTTATTTTTTACACCAAATCTCCTTTTGGCTACTCCAGGTATAAGGCAAATTTGCTTCTCCTCAAAGCCTTTTGGACATTTCCTTTTTCACTAAGCCATGGCGACCAGACACTGTTCTTCACGCCAATGTCTGCTTCACTGCCCTCCCCTGTCACACACACACAATTTTTCAGTTTATGCTTTTGTAAAAACTTTAAATGTGTTGCCAGTTAAACACAATATCAAAGGCCCCAAGTTGTTTATTTCTGTTTCTCTATTAGAAGAAAGGAATCATGATAAAAATTGTGCTTTGTGGTTCTAATGGAATTTAAATATGTTTTTAAACAAAATGTTGGTAAGAGACACCTATCTCCTCCTCACCAAAACCCCTCATTTTATAAAACAAGTGTTTAAAAAAGTTGGATCTATTTTTTTCTGTGGAATAGAAACTCAGGAGTGACATTGAAATTTGTTGTTAGTAATACATAGCAACAGCTCCCGGGCTCTCTGTGGTGTAGAAAGAGCAAGCTAATGACTAAAATTGAGATATTCTGACGTGATATAATACATACAAAAATAAATTGTCTCTAAAAACAGCGTATTAATAGCACTCTCATTTTTAACCAAAGTTACAGTAAAACAGAAGGATCTTCTCAACACTTATCCCAAATTCCATTATTTAAGTATTTCCAAGGGCTGGAGGAATATCTAGAAATGTACAGACCAGAAAGTACAAGAGAGTCAAGAGAGAAAATAAGGTCAGTTCTTCCTGACACACAAACTACTTCAAAGGAAACTGGACATCTTTTAAGGAGCAAGGGACTGTCTTTTGGGGTCTAGGCCATCAGAAGATGGTTCTGTTCAGAAATGTCATCTGTGTGTCATGGAATCCCCAGTCTAAGATTTAACTCAAGACTGGCTACAGTGGGTCATGTCATTGGAGAGTAACCTATGTTACTTTAGAAAAGATGTTTTATTTTTGGCCTCGCAGCATGTGGGATTTTAGTTCCCCAACCAGGGATTGAACCCACACCCGCTGCATTGGAAGCACAGAGTCTTAACCACTGGACCACCAGGGACGTCCCAAGATAGTGTATGGTTTTTTTTTTATTATTAATTAATTAATTTATTTATGGCTACATTGGGTCTTCGTTTCTGCGCGAGGGCTTTCTCTAGTTGCGGCGAGCGGGGGCCACGCCTCATCGCAGCGCGCGGGCCTCTCACTGTCGCGGCCTCTCCCGTTGCGGAGCACAGGCTCCAGACGCGCAGGCTCAGAGTTGTGGCTCACGGGCCCAGTCGCCCTGCGGCATGTGGGATCTTCCCAGACCAGGGCTCGAACCCGTGTCCCCCTGCATTGGCAGGCAGACTCCCAACCACTGAGCCACCAGGGAAGCCCGATATTGTGTTTTAAGAAAAGACATTATTGCCCTTTGTGATGCTAACCCCCTGTTCAGGATACAGACACATCCCTAGTTCCTCTTAATGACCTATGATGTGTGTATAAACTCTGAGTTTGTATTCACACTTTTGAATGTATATACATTTAGTCTGTATCTTTCAAGTTCTATAAGGTTTCCAACTACTTTGCAAAGTAATACTTTATTTTACTTTCTCCAAATGCTCTCATTTTCTATCTCCAAAAGGTGATCCTACATCCCCTATGGGCTCCAGGGAAGCTGTTCATATTCTTTCACTACTTCTGCAAGCTTTTTTTAAAAATTAATTTATTTTAAAATTTTTTAAAAAATTATTTTATTTTTGGCTGTGTTGGGTCTTCGTTGCTGCTCGCGGGCTTTCTCTAGTTGCGGTGAGCAGGGGCTACTCTTTGTTGTGGTGCGCGGGCTTCTCATTGCAGTGGCTTCTCTTGTTGCAGAGCACAGGCTCTAGGCGCGCAGGCTTCAGTAGTTGCGGCACGTGGGCCCAGTAGTTGTGGCACTCGGACTCTAGAGTGCAGTTTCAGTAGTTGTGGCACACGGGCTTAATTGCTCTGCGGCATGTGGGATCTTCCTGGGCCAGGGCTCGAACCCGTGTCCCCTGCATTGGCAGGCGGATTCTTAACCACTGCGCCAGCAGGGAAGTCCCTGCAAGCTTTTTTTAAAAATCTCTCTTGGTCTCGCCCAAGTTTCAGTACACAAGTTCATCCTAGACATGTCCCCTTAAATCTGTCATCATCGATGGAATGCGTTTACCCTACCAATGAGTTTTTCCTTCCATATTTTCTATTCTAATCAGTTCTAATTGTTCTACCCATAAAGTTCTTTCATACCACCCTCCCCAATCTAAATTCTGTTCATTCTCCAAAGTTCATCTTTAGGTCATTCCCCCCACTCCCCCCACCATGTCCTTTCCCTCTTAATCCAATCCACTCCAAACTCCAAACTACTCTACCATTTCAACTGGTCCCCTTCATGCCACCTCCAAGCCTCCTTTCATTGTTCTTAACCATTTTAGAGTTTTCTCTCTTGCTCTTGCCTTGACAGTGAGAGACCAAAGGCCAGATATCCCAATTTAGACTTGTTCTGTAGGAGGGAGCTTTGCATCTAGGAAGAGCCATACACTGTATTTTAGAGTCTTTAATGGTTTTTCCCTGGCAATCTTTGTCAAGAAAATATTTAGTCTGTCCTCTTGCTAAGTTTATTCCCCACCTGGATCGCTTTTGTTGCATCTGTACACACAAGGACACACCTATTATGACCGTGGAAGCTGGTTATCTCAATATGAAGCAGCAGGAAGGGGATTCAGTGGGTTATCATGCTGATAGATGAAGACTCTTCAATCTTTAGAGCATCTACAGACTTCATGGAGGTGTTTGACTGAAAATTTTATGGTATCTTTGGGTAAAAGAAGGGAAATAAATTGTGCTGAATCTGAGCATATCTGGATCCTGAAGCAGTCATTGCTCATTCTGAATTAACTCACTGGCCTTCTGGATTTTATATACTGTACAACCTCACAGGCTTGTCCTGCCACAGGCAGCATGATTGACCTTCAGGGTACTAATAAGGTCAGCATTCGCTGCCCTGGTCAAACCCACCACGCATACTTGGTTCTCATCACCGCTTTTCTGAGCCAGGGACCTCATCTTTTCCTTATGTAGTTTCTGTCATCACAAGCTCAGGGTTAAGCCAACAACAAGGTGATGTGTTACCAAAAAAAGTCAGTACAATCTTAGACTCATTGCAGCTTTGGGTGATGGCATCCTGGGCAGAGCTGACGTTCTAGCAGAGCCAAGAGTCTGGACACTGTTGATAAGAAACAGTTTAAAAGGCTGGAAGCTGTATCACCCAGAAAAGAGGATGAGAGCGAGCAACAGGATTCTCTTTTTATCTGTACGGGTTAGGAGGTAATGTGGAAGTGGGACTTTGTTCATATGAAAGCTAGGACTAGTGAGGTTAAATTATAGGGAAGCTCCATAAGTTTAAAAATGGAAGGGATTGCATTGTAACTGGTGAGCACGCTCCTAACACTAGTCAGATGTAAGGACTTGTGTTCAATGGTTGATCAAGATATTATGGAAGAGATGCCTGCATTACATGAAACTAAAGAGATGCAAATCACCTCTAACTCCAGCCTTCTTTGAATCTGTGATGGTTTCCAATTCATTTATGTCTTTCAAGAGATGGAGCACCTGAAACAAGTAAGACTCTAGATTTCGTATGGATGAAAAGATTTTATGCAAGGGCAGGATTGGGAGGGGGGAATGGGCAGGGGGAAGGTTTGTCCAATATTAATCTTGATGGTTTTGTTCTAGTAGGTCTATCTTGAAAACAGCAGTGGTCACTCACAAAGCAATACTAATTTTGTTCCCTCCTTCACAACCAGTACACAACTCAGTACAGTCACCCCTTACTATTCATGGGGGATTGGTTCCAGGACCCCCACGGATACCAAAGTCCACAGATGCTCAAGTCTCTTATATAAAACCCAGTAGTACCATCAGCTCTCTGTATCTGCGGGTTCCGCATCTGCGAATTCAACCAATCTTGGAATGAATTTTGACTATAAGTACACCAGGATTTCAGGCATTCTAAAACCTTTAAAAGTTTGAAAAATAATGTTTGGTTGCTTTTTCATGTCAATTTACAATGACTAGGAGTACTAAATAATTAGGCTTTTGGGGAATTATTCTTTGGAGAAAAAGTACCTTTTACTGAGTTGCTTTCGTACATATATCACATTCAATATCTAAAATAATTCTACAAGGTATGCATTTTTATTCCAATTTTACAGTTGATGGAGTTGGGGACGGCAAGCAACTTATTCAAGTTCACATGACCATAATGCTGCTGAGCTAGTCTTTGAATCTGGGCCTATATGATGCCACAGCCCTTTCACAGAATCCCATGGCTCTAATCATATATCCTGCATATTTTTGAAAAATGGAAGGCAATGTTTAGAGAAGCCTGTTACTTCTGAAAGACATGACTTGGCTTTACAAGGATGGAGGAGTATTTGCTTAGTGGGTGGGAACTCCAGCTTTGGCAATGCACTAGCATGGGTCTGAATATCAACTCTTCCCTCTAAATCGCTGAGTGCCCTTCAGCAAGTTCAATAACTTGTGTAGGTCTCTATCCTTATCTGAAAAATGGGAGTGCTAACAGTACCTTCCTCATAGGGCTGTTTTTAATAGTAAATGAAATAATATATGGAAAGCACCTAACACAGTGTGGACATGGTAAGTTTTAGCCATTGTGAGGAGTATACAGTTGACCCTTGAATGATACAGGTTGGAACAACACTGGTCCACTTATATGTGAACTTTTTTCAATAAATATATTGGAAAAATTTTTGGAGATGTGCAACAACTTGAAAAAACTTGGAGATGAACCGTGTAGCCTAGAAATATCGGTAAATACAGTACAGTATTGTAAATGTATTTTCTCTTCCTTATGAGAGATTTTCTTAACCTTTCAAGATATAGTAGTTCTATCACCCCCTCAAAGTTCCCTCGTGCCCCTTTGTGGTCAACCCCATCCTGCCATTTCTGGCCCCTGGCAATCACTGATCTAGTTTCTGTCCTTATAGTGTTGCCTTTTCCAGAAAATCATATTAGTAGAATCATACAGTATGTCACATTTTGAGTCTGGCTTCTTTCACTTAGCATAATGCTTTTGATATTCATCCATGTTGTTCCATGTAGTAGTATGTTTTTTTTAATGCTGAATAGTATTCCATTATATGGATATACCACATTTGTTTACCCACTCATCAATTGACGGACATTTAATTTCTTTCTGGGTTTTGGTGATTTTGAATAAAAATTCATTTTGAAAGGGTTTTTTTTTTTTTTTTTTGAAAATTGTCAACCTTGTTTTTTAGCAACTTACCATAACTTACTCATGTAGCAATTAGTACTTTTAGTTTGATTTGATACTAAGGAATTATCTTTTGCCTTTTCAACTGAAGCATTCGTTCTGAAATATGATGGTAACTAGGGCAGGCTGGTCATGGGAACTTAGCATAGATGCTCCAATGGGTAGCCTTCTTCCTGTACTTGTCATTCCAGGCCTGCGACTTTCCTCGTGGAGAATAGAATGCCACTTCTTCTCCGTATCTGAACAGGCAAATATTCTGCTCGAGGAAGGGATTCAGAAGGTAGTGGCTGTAGCTGCCTGAGATCCAGTAGTCGCCCTTTGCAATAAGGCTGTGATATAAATAATCGTACGTGAATGGGTTTTCAACTTTACTCATGGGAAATTGGAAGCCGAACTTTAGTTCTTCAGACTGTTCCGTTTTGAAAATTACCTATCCGAGAAGAAGAAAAGGGCATATAAAGACATCAAAGTTCTACGATAGGTGAGTGCTGATTTATTACTTAGTGTATTCACTGAAACTGGAATTTGTCTTTTAGATTCATTTGCCTCTGGCATCACAGTGCTGCAGCGTGCTGCAGTATCACATTGCAAAGCTATGGCTGTTGAAACTTCTCTCTCTCTCTCTAACATCCTTCTTTTCCCAGAAAAAGGGCGGTGGGGTGGGGCGCGGAGGAGAAGATGAAGGAAGGAAAAGGGGGTAAGGAGTGGAGAAGAAGGAAATAGAAACCCTGGGTAATTATATAGCACCTTTGATGTTAGAATCTCAAAAGTTGTTTTCAAAATCAACTCACTTGACACTACTTGACTGTCAGGATGGGGGAAACCAGGCAGGAACTGGAATGGGTTTTTGTAGGGAAACACAGCGCAGTGGTGAATTTTATGTGTCGACTGGCTGGGCTGTGGGGTGCCCAGATATTTGGTCCAACCTTATTCTGGATGTTTCTGTGAAAGTGTTTTTGGTGGAGGTGAACATTTAAATTGGTGAATTTGAGTAAAACAGATTATTTCTGTAATGGGAGTGGGCCTCATCTAGTCAGTTGAAGGCCTGCATAGAACAAAAACTTGAGCTCTGGAACAAGAGGGAATTCTGCCAGCCCACTGCCTTGGGACTTGAATTGCAGTTCTTCGTTGGGTCTCCAGCCTGCCAGCCTATCCTGCAGATTTTGGACTTATCAAGTGTCCGTAATTACATGAACCAATTTCTTAAAATTTTTAAATAGTTATAGATAGATATAGATATAGATAGATACACACACATATCCTATTGGTTCTGTTTCTCCAGAGAACCTTGACTAATTCACACAGCAAGTCAGTGGCAGAAGGAGAACAGCCATCTGGATGGAGACAGGAGAGTCCAGTGGTTAATGGTAAAGGCCCTGGAGCCAATGAACCGCCTTCAAATTAAGGTTCTGCCAATCATCAGCTGTTTGCTCAGTCTCCTTATCTGGGGAGCAATTCTACCTACCTTATGAAAATGTGAAGGAGTAAGGGCCCTGGAAACCCAGCTGCAGTTACCGTTATAATTAATATCTGAGTCCTAGTGGCACCTGTTTTCTAGGTCTGCTTTCACACTACAATGGCAGAATTGAGTAAGACCGGCAAAGCTGAAAATATTCACTATCTGGCCCATGCTTGAAAAAGTTTGCTGACCTCTGAACTATGGTATGGGAAAATCTGACAGTAATACTTCACAAGTAATTTGACTGGATAATGTTCTTTTTAATCAGAAGCCACGTTCTTGCAAATCTATCTTGAAGTTGGTCTCTTTGTATTAAACTTTAAACAATTTTAGAGGCATCAACAATCTTGCTAAGTCTCTGTGACGCAGTTTATCATGTTTGAGCAGAAATTAGTCATCCTTATGTTTTCTTGAGTAGGCTCCTTCTGAATCTATTAAAATTGCCAACATCATGTGTAACAGACTTCTCAAAGATCTTGTTTTTGATTAGTTTGGGAGTTAGTAATTTGGCCTAACCACCTTTGAGAAAAGGACAGAAATAATTACTTTAAAACTTGGAACATTTTCTGGGTTTGGGAGTGACAAGGTAGGGGATTTTGTTGGGATTATCTCATTTGAATTAGTGCCAGTCGAGGCATGCCAAGAACATTTCTCTTAAGAGCAAAAGGAAACATGTCTAGGGTGGCTGATATTTACTAAACGATGTATATGCTGTAGGCATAGATATGCATGCACACATATGTCACAGATACACACACTCACATGTACGCATTTCAGGCACACCAGTCTTCTTCCTGCTGAGATTTATTTTGTTATAATTTTTCTATTGCTTCCAAGAGACAGAGACAGCCCTGTCTTCATTCTGTGACTCTTATAGTCCTAGACTGACTATATTGGTGACCACAGTGGTGATTTCAGAATAGGTTGCATTCAGCCTTGCAAGTCCTCCTCAGCAACAATTTCCCATCACCCCTTTATCACCATTCTCACTTGTCTTTAAGTTTGTTTGCTGGGCAAATGTCCAAGCAGTGACTGGGAGAATGACTCACGATGGGGAATGACATCATAAGGAAGATTCAGGGGGTGCCCATCCACCCAAGGGGGGTACCTGCACAAGCTGTGATGGGAACAGGGTGGTGGGGATGGGGAAGACTATTTATCCTGACACAAGGGATACTTCCTGGCAGATGCGTTATCTGATTAGAATCTTAAAGGGTGAGTAATGGCTATTGCCAAGAAAGTGAAGAGGAACAGCAGGGAAGGGAAGGGACGAGTTTGAGTCGAAGGGTGCAAATGGTCAGAAGTCCCTAACAGGTACTCACTGGTCATCGGTTCTGCATCGCTTCCCCCTGTTTAAGTTCCTGCCTCCCCCTACTGCCCACTGCCACCCTGGATGTTTCCAGGGGAAGATGCATCAAGTCAACCCCGTAATTGAGGAAGTGCCTTCTGACCTCTGGTCTCTGTGAAACTCTAACTTCTGTTTCTTCCTCTGTAACAGCGTCTTGAGGTAGGAAGCACCACTGTCAGTTCATTCCTCCATGGGGCGCCTTGCGTGGCAGGCTCGCCCTGGGTGGGGCGGGGTGTAGCTCTTCCACAGAACACTCTTTATCTGGATTAGATGAGAGACTTGATCTGCCAGTGGTGCTGTTTAACCAAAGAACTGCCTTCAGGACTTTCCTTAGTTATTGAAACTATTGTTGACAAACCAAAACTGCATGCAGACTCACACCCACAGTTTATTCAAGCCAGGTAATACGCTAAGCACATTGTGTAAGTAACACTTTCTTTCTTGTCAGAAGCCATGGGCTCAGATATCAGTCTGGTGGTTTCATAAACATCTTCCATTAATATTCATTGTTAGCCAAGTGTCTGCAGGATCTGATTTAAACGTGCGATAAAACACAGTGGGGCATGTGTAGTTTACATGTACATGTAATTTACATGTATAATTTACATGTTTCTTTCCTGAATTTTTTCCTCTACTGTTCACAAACTTAGACATATCTCTTTCTTGAATTAAATAGTAAGTAAGAATTTTAATAAAGCACTCCCTGAATAAAAACTTTAGAAAGTCTACTGCTAACTTTGATGGTTGGAAGATGGAACTGGTACGTCAGTGTTGATATTCGCTGGTGGTCCTCATCTCGCCTACATAATACGGTTTTGTGTAGGGATGTGAGCACTGCCTTACACAGTAATATGACACGATCCTTGATATTCAGCACAACTTTGGAGCAAAAGCATGACACTAAGACCCTTCTGACAGGCTTCTACTTTGCCCTGTTCAGCATTACAATGGGGACATTCTTTTTCCAAGATAGTCATTGAGACCAGCACTATCAGATTATGGCTTGATAGCTATTTATCACTTTGGGTTGATGTAAAAAGCAGGCATCCCTAATCACTCACAACTTAAAAAGGCCACAATGTTATCAGAGAAGAAAGTTTCAAAGAAATATTTTAAACATTATTTCACAAACTTTCTAAACCCTTAAAGAAATCTGGCTTTCCATGCAAATATTTAAATAATACATAAAGCTGTTAAATTTGATCACTTTTTTAAAAAATTAATTAATTAATTTATTTATTTTTGGCTGTGTTGGGTCTTCGTTTCTGTGCGAGGGCTTTCTCTAGTTGCGGTGAGCGGGGGCCACTCTTCATCGCGGTGGGCGGGCCTCTCACTGTCGCGGCCTCTCGTTGCGGAGCACAAGCTCCAGACGCGCAGGCTCAGTAGTTGTGGCTCACAAGCCTAGTTGCTCCGCGGCATGTGGGATCTTCCCAGACCAGGGCTCGAACCCGTGTCCCCTGCATTGGCAGGCAGATTCTCAACCACTGCGCCACCAGGGAAGCCCTGATCACTTTTTAAATTCCCTTCTGTTTTATGTATTTAATGTGGAGAGGGCCAGGGGACAGAAAGAATTTCACTGCTCCTTCTAGGATTTAATCACAAATACCTTGTTTTTTACTTCTGGGGAATATTATAAAGGGAAGTTGGGATATGATAAGAAAGGCTTGGTTGATTCGATTATATCTGATGCATTTGTCAATTGATTGAAATTATCAGATTTCAGAAGTACCTAGGACAGAGGAAGCAATCTCCTGAAAGTGATAGCCCAGTGCTGGGTGAGGGAGGGGATTGCACAGAGAAGACTTCTCCTTCCACCATATGAGTAACAGATATTCTGTGCTCCCATCACAAATGTCTTTTGCACATCCCTGGTCTGATATTCATATCATGAGGTTTCACGATCTGCCCATTCCATTCATTTGTTTCTACTAGACTGTGAGCTCCTTGATACCAAGCATGTGTTCTTTATACTGTTTTCCTAAATCCTGGGTAGAGTAGATGCTCAATGAGCATTTTGGAAGGAAGGAAGGAAGATAGGAAGGAAGAGAGGAAATGAGGGAGAGAGGAAGGAAGGGAGAGAGGAAGGAAGGGAGGAAGAGGCAAAAGTTTACATATAATGTTTACAAAGATATTCAACAAAGTAGAACATGTACTTAGTTTGATGAGTCATTTGATTAATAACGAAGTATGATTTATGTACGATTCAAATACAAGTTATAATTTAATGGGTACTCTGGGCCTGACATAATGAAAAATAAGTACAATACATTTTAAAAGGCTTTCAAGTCTTAAGTATAAACTAAACAGATGAGATTTTTCAACCTTAAGAATTACCTGGGATATTAGCTTTGGAAAGTGCAAAAGGCAAAAAGAGGGAAATTGCTGAAATGAAGTCAGGGGGATTATTTGCATAAATATGTACAGTCACTATAAACTTCCAAAGGAATTTAAAATCACAATATAAACTTCCAAAGGAATAAAAAGGAATTGCTAAAGAAAGCAGCTTTACTTATTGTCTTTATGTATTAAACCAAAATATTTTAGTAAGTCTTACTGATAAGTGGTTGATTTAATTCTTTGTAAATAAAGTTATTTTTTTAAACCTGAATAATGTAAATATGTTGGTTAATCATTGGAGAACTCCCAGTCTTCCTCTTTGTTCCACTTCTTAAACAACCAGAAGATTGTAAATCCTTGAAGTTTCCTTGGAGTTATCTTAGGTAAAGTCCAAAGTTTAAGGTAGTGTTCCATAAACCATAAATCTCACCACCAAAGTCCCCTAAAGCAGAGAAGGATCAAAGGACACTCAGCATTCTAGGTTAGTCCTTACTTATCCTGCCTTCAACCTGTTTCTTTAAAGATTCATCATACTTGGCGTTTCACCCGTGACCTATCCAGCTTTTCTTTAAAATATACTTTTTTAATCTTAGAATAGTTTTACTTATTTATTTTTTTTAAAAAAATATTTATTTATTTATTTGGCTGCATCAGGTCTTAGTTGCAGTGCATGGGCTGCTCTCTAGTTGTGGTGTGCTGGCTCCAGAGCGCACAGGCTTAGTTGCCCCAAGGCGTGTGGGATCTCAGTTCCCTGACCAGGGATCGAACCCGTGTCTACTGCATTGGAAGGTGGATTCTTAACCACTGGACCACCAGGGAAGTCCCCCAGAACAGTTTTACATTTATAGAAAAATCACAACAATAGTACAGAGAGTTCCCATACACTCTGTACCCAATTTCCCCTATTATTAGCATCTTACATTAGTAAGTTACATTTGTTACAATTAATGAACCAGTATGGACACATTCTTATTAACTAAAGCCATAGTTTACTCAGATTTCCTTAGTTTTAGCCTAATATTCTTTTTCTGTTCCAGGATCCTGTCCTGGGTACCACCTTTCCTTTTGCTGTCAAATTTTCTTGGGCTCCCCTTGGCTGTAACAGTTACTCAGACTTGTCTTGTCTTTGACGAACTTAACAGTTTTGAGGACTAGTGGTTAGGTATTTTGTAGAATGTCCCTCAGTTGGGATGTTTTTCTCAGGATTAGATTACAGGTTTTTGGCAGGAAGACCCCAGATGAAGGGCACCTCTCAATACATCAAATCAAGAGAACATACTACCAATGTGACCTATCACTGTTGATGTTGACCTTGAGCTCCTGGCTGAGGTAGTATCTGTCAGTTTTCTCCACTGCAGAGTTAACTCTTTTTCTCGTGGTTCCAAACTGTCCTCTTTGGAAGGAAGTCACTAGGCACAACCCACACTTAAGAAGTGGACAGTTATCTTCCACCTCTTGGAGGGCAGAGTACAGAAATTATTTGGAATTTTTCTGCACAGCCAATTTGTCTCTTCTCCGTTTATTTATTTATTTAATCATTTATTTATATACACATTATGGATATTTATTTTTACTTTTGGTTGTAATCCAATTCTACTTTATTTTCTTGCTCAAATTGTTCCAATTTTGGCCATTAGGAGCTCTTTTAGTTGGCTTCTGTGTCCCTTTGACATATGTCTATCATTATGGGGTTTTCTTTTTTATCACTTTTTTAAAAAACCTTCTGGCACAATAAGATACTTCAGACTCATCTTTGGTGTTTCCTGCCCCAGTCCTAGAATCAGCCATGTCTCCAAGGAGTCCTAGTTCATTTTACTGGAGGATGCTATAAGAAACCAGGGTTTGAGGTCTAGGTATTCTTGGTGTCGTTGCTTCTAGGTCCTCTCAGCTGACAGAGAAAGGAAATTCATGTGTGTATATTAACTTGTATTTATATGCATGTCTATAAATATTTGTATATGTAACCATACAGACACATCTATACCTCTATTCAGCTAAACATACATGTTTCCAATGTGGATCCATTAACACAAGGATCATTCTAGCCTTCTCCCTTTGCTTATCTGTAAACTCTCATGCCAACAATGAGAAATCTGACTCCACTGTTGGTCATTCATTTACTTAATTGTCAATTTCTAGCATGCAGGTATAGCAAATCTGAATTGTTCATCTGTACCCCTGTGGGAAACAACTTTATCAACTCAAGCACAAAGCTTGCTTTCAGTTTCTTTTGCCTTTGGTCTTACAGACTCCACTTACTTCCAAAGTTACTAGGGTCAACACCAATTTCCCCCAAGCCCGAAACCCCTTGATAGGTTGTTTTACACATTTACAATATAGTTAACTTGTTTCCTCACATTCTGCATTCCATCTCTGGGATCCCCAATCTCCAGATGATTTTTTTGAATTTGCATACATTGAGGTTCATGCTTTAGTATTAAAATAATGTTTTAAATTACCTAACATCTAGCAAAACTGATAAACTATGGCCTACCTTGTGTCAGGCCCTATAACAATGTCATTCTGTGGGGCTTTATCTTGTAGTCTTCTCGAAACAGCCCTGATGTGTCCCTGAATAATCAAGGCCCAGGCACCCCAGTCTAGGAAGCACAGACTACGGAAACTGCCTTGTGATATTTATGGCCATATCTCTAAAATTCTAGGATTCCTTAGATTTGTGTAACTACATTTCTCTTAGCGGTTCCAGAATCTGCAAAACATGATCTATTTGGAGAACTGCATTTACATAAAGTTAGAATTTTTTTTCTTGCTGCTCTTTTGCTCCTAGGAAGAAAGTAATTTAAACTGCAGGGGAGAATAATAAGTACTGAAGTCAATACTAGCTTTTGTCTAGAACAAATGCCATCAGCGCAACTTAAATTATAATCCCCTTTGTCAGTCTGGGTTTGCTGAAAACAACAATTAAGTTGCTCTGCACTCACAAGCGATCTGCTATATTGTTTTTTTATGGGCTTTATTTGTTGCACCAACCACATTATCCAAACAGCATCTGCAAAATTATGCCAATAAAGGAAGGAAAGGCAATGGTTGTGCATTGCTGTTATTGTTGGGTGGGGGTGAGGTATAGGACTGGCTGGAATTAGCACATTAACAAATAAATTGTCGTCCTGAAGGACATTCATGCTTTGTAAATCTTTCCAACTTCATTTTACCTAACTCCCAGGGTGATCATCCACCACATGAAGGTATAAGGTTGTCCCCAATGGGGAATATTTATTTCTAATGCTGCCATGACAGGTTGAGGACTTGGTAGGAGTGATGCTCTGGAGTTGTATGATTGAGCTGAAAAGTTTAAGAAAAATATACTTAAAATCGTAACACTTATGTAGTAAGGCACTGGACTGTATCTTGTTGTTTGTTTGTTTGTTTAAGCTACTATTTTTTTTAACATCTTTATTGGAGTATAATTGGTTTACAATGGTGTGTTAGTTTCTGCTTTATAACAAAGTGGATCAGTTATACTTATACATATGTTCCCATATCTCTTCCCTCTTGCCGGACTGTATCTTTTTTTAAAAAAATTATTTATTTATTTATTTATGGCTGTGTTGGGTCTTCGTTTCTGTGCGAGGGCTTTCTCTAGTTGCGGCAAGCAGGGGCCACTCTTCATCGCGGTGCGCGGGCCTTTCACTATCGCGGCCTCTCTTGTTGCGGAGCACAAGCTCCAGACGCGCAGGCTCTGTAGTTGTGGCTCACGGGCCTAGTTGCTCCACGGCATGTGGGATCTTCCCAGACCAGGGCTCGAACCCGTGTCCCCTGCATTGGCAGGCAGATTCTCAACCACTGCGCCACCAGGGAAGCCCCCCGGACTGTATCTTTTGATGTGCAGAATACTGCCCCACTGAGAGATTGCAAGCGTCCCTGGGGGTGGAACCTCCCCTGTGGTAGGAGGGACTGCTGGGTGGGAGTTTTCTGCATGTTAGTTATAGATCAAACAGCCACCTGTTGTGCAATGGGAAACTTGGAACCCAGAGAAGGAATCCAGAAGCAGATGCTTCAGGTTGAGATGTCCTTTGGCGCTTAGCAATGTTGATTAGGTATAATAACAGAACTCCACGTCTGAAGAGATAGAAAAAGGTTTCCCCCAAACTTTCCAGAATATTATTTTTGTTCACGGAAGGTAAGCATACTTTGTCATCCAAACACTTGGTTTTGAACAACTGGGAGGAAAAACCAGCTTAGGAAGGACAAGCTTACCTGAACTTCTGTTCACTTCAGGCTGCAGAAAGGGCTGAGAAAAGGAGTGGCTGGGCTGGGTCATGCAGCCTGGACTGTTGTCACGGCCCCCACGAGTGGTGATTTCAGGTGAAATGTGCCTGACATTGGGAGGGTTCTCAGGACTCCCATGATCACCATGCCCGAGCTCTGAGGGTCAGACTCTACCTGCTTAAGACAAGGGTGGGATTTCACCCAAAGGGAAGAAACAATGATCTCTTATCCCAGAGGAAGAGGAGGCTGGGTTTGGACCAGGCTGGGAAGATTCTTCTCTTTTTTCTGGGAACCGAGTTGGGCTTGGGCTCTGAACTGCGGAGGTGGGGATGGTACCAGGGGAGGCCCATGGAACCTAGACC
This sequence comes from Balaenoptera acutorostrata, assembly GCF_949987535.1. Lineage (NCBI taxonomy): Eukaryota > Metazoa > Chordata > Mammalia > Artiodactyla > Balaenopteridae > Balaenoptera > Balaenoptera acutorostrata. The sequence goes on along the minus strand of NC_080084.1, from coordinate 17,660,839 downwards.
ATGGTGCAGAGGTTGGGTCTGAGCCTGAAATCCTGTCAGTATCCAACTCTACAAGCAGTTGTGAATTTCGCCAAGCTTATGACCAAGTCTTCTGTAAAGTTTTATGGAAAACCTGATCTCAGATGTACTATGTATAGATGTATTGCAGGGGGTTAAGGAGAATCAGGCGCCCTCTTGGAGGCGGGAGAAAAGGATGCTATGAGGACAGAGATGCATGGCCCAGTAGAGTTGCACTCTTATAGAAGAAGCAGCAGCAGACGGCTGCAGGCCAAGAAGCATGAAAAAAGCAACCCCCCAAAACTTGCCCCTGAGAACATATGTGATGGCACCTTGAGAAGCCTCAGATTAGCTGGGAGGCATGGGGTGAGGGTGTATGTGGGTGTCGGGGAGCGGGGGCTACATCTGAGTAACTAAATCAGGAGGGGCTCATGCAGTAATGTCTTGGGAGGGCAAAGATGGGAACCTAATTTCAGTTCAAGGTCACAGTTTGGAAATGTGAAGGACACAGAAGTCCCACTTAGTTTTCTTCAGCTCCTAAGCATGTTTCTATGAATTTTATCCCATGAAAGGAATGCTACTGCACATCAGAAACAAATTCAGTGGCTAATTTGAAAAAGCAGTTATTTAAAAATAGAACAATATTTCAAACATTTTAAGCTGACGGCAGCACATAGGAGTCACATTGCCCCCTTTCTCTTCTTCCCATAACCCCGACGTATGTGCTTTCTTGTGCACACAAGTTCACTCTTCTCTCTCAAACATCCTTAGCACAAGTGGAGGACTTATGTTCTTTACGATCCTAAAACCTTCGATTATAACCCACGCTAGCATAACAAAGGTAATAAAATGTGGAAGCTTGCCAAACGTTTGTAGAGTACTGTGCCATTCATAATGCACTTCAAAGGGGAAGGGTAAGATGTGACAAAGAGAGTGGCATGGACATATGTACACTACCAAACGTAAAATAGATAGCTAGTGGGAAGCAACCGCATAGCACAGGGAGATCAGCTCTGTGCTTTGTGACCACCTAGAGGTGTGGGATAGGGAGGGCGGGAGGGAGGGAGATGCAAGAGGGAAGAGATATGGGAACATATGTATATGTATAACTGATTCACTTTGTTATAAAGCAGAAACTAACACACCATTGTAAAGCAATTATACTCCAATAAAGATGTTAAAACAAAAAATTTGATCTCATTGGAATAACACTTTCTTGCCAGCGTAGCTGTGTAGGTTTCTTTCCATTTTATTTTATTTTATTATTTATTTATTTATATTTATTTATTTATTTATGTTTAAGCAACAACTCATTTTTAAAGACTGGGCAGACATGAGCTCCCACTAGGTTTCTAGATTCAGCACACAGGAAAACAATGTTCAGTTTCCTTTTTTGGTATCACATCCTCGATCTCTAAACAATACATGAAGTGGGTCTCTAAACTCTGAGTGGAAGTAAGCTAATCATTGACATTCGAGACACTTTGCTACTTGACACACTTAAACAAAAAATGCCCAGCCGCTCTGCAAACTAAGTTTCTGCTCTGGAGAAGAATTATCCCCTTAAGGGGCCCACACAGCTCTGCTGAGGTTCCTGGTAGACTGTGACCTGTCTGCTTGTTTTTTTTTCCAGCATCCTTTGGAGTACCCTGCTCAGAGACTGGCACAAAGGGAGTGGGTATCGTTGTTGAACAGGAAAAAATAAGGTAATTGCCACCAAAGGAACACTCCCTCAGTCCCAAGCCTTTGCTAACAAGTGACAGATTGAATTCTCTTAACTACCATGTGATGATGTATTGATTATAATCCTATTTCACAGGTGAAGAAACTGAGGCTGTGATAATGTGATATAATAAGAAATATATATTTGGTCTTTGTCCTCAGTTCCTGGCACAGAGATCCTACAATCCTTGTAATTTCCTGAGCAATAGGGGTGATAAAGAGCATATTTTGTTATCATATTTGTTGTAGTCCTCAGTTCCTGACACAAGGGCTTCTAAGCTTTTGGGATCTCTGGAGTGAAAGGAATGTCATTCTGTATGCTAATGAGATGACAGGTGGCTGGGGTCCTCTAAAGAGCCTCAGGATGGGGGCTGGTCACTGGAAAGACCACAATGAGAGGATCGGAACTTTCATCCCCACTCCCTGACTTCCGGGTGGAGGGGAGGAGCTGGAGACTGAGGTAATCAGCAGTGGCTGTGATTTAATCAATCATGCCTATGTAATGAAACCTCCATAAAAAGCCCTAAACTGCTTGGGGGCGGGGGTTTGGGGTGATTTAAAGAGTTCCTGGTTGGTAAACCGATTGAGGTGCCGGAAGGGTGGTGTGCCCACATACCTTGTCCTGTGCATCTCATCCATTGACTGTTCTAAGTTGTATCCTTTATAAGAAGCTGGTAATAATAAGTAAAGCTTCCTCCTGAGTTCTGTGAGCTGATCTAGCAAATTACCAAACCCGAGGAGAGGATGGTGGGAATCCCCGATTTATAGCCAGTGGGTCAGAAGTATGGGAGGTCCAGAGCTTACACTTGGTGTCTGAAGTTTTGTGGGACTGAACCCTCAGCTTGTGGGATCCGATGCTAACTCTGGGAAGCTAGTGTCATAACTGAGTTAAATTGCAGGACACAGTTGGTGTCCAGAGACTTGGAGAATTGCTTGGTGTTGGAAAACCCACACTTGGATATCACAACTGTTATGAGTAAAAATGGTTTATAGAGGCTCAGAGAGATTAACTTGCCTAACTCCACACAGCCTGAGAGTGTAAAAGCTGGGATTTGAACCGAATTCCTCAGATTTTAATTCCGTGATACCATGTTGTCTACTGTTTTATCTGTTTAACTTCTGGAACATTCTTATTAATCCTGGTGCTGATAAAAAATGTATTTCATGAGAAACCCACAGTGGCACTTCAAAATGAACATTTTTGTAATCTTTATGTGAGAAAAACAAAGCATAAATACACCACCGAATGTCACAGTGAGTGGCTGAAGTGCTACATCTGGAAATTAAGTCTCTGGTCCCAGGTTCACTATGGACTAAAAATATTAATTCTGATAAAATAGGTGGTCTCTGACTTTTGCTCGTTTTCTTTTACTCTTTCAAAACATAAGCAACTCATTATCTGTGTTTTTGCTTATGAGATAATATGAAACTTCAGGAAACCACATTGTTCACTTCAGTGGAACCAGCTGGGGAAAAGGCATGATAAAAATTAGAAGGATCACTCCTGCTAACAATAATTCCACCACCAGCAGCAAAACCAACAGCATAATCATCACCACTACCCTACCACCAGTAAGACAACCACCACCACCATCACCATCAGCATTAGGTTTTCTTGGGACAAGACAGAAGGGGTCGATTTCCTTATGTGGATATCACATTTATGACTTCCCTTTCACTAAAAAGTTATGTCCCATCACTATCCAAGCCTATTCAGACTTCAAACATTGAAACATGGTTTTGACAGGATACAGAGTTTTAGTAAGTAAAAACAAAGAGCTAAGCCACATTAATGGCAGAGGTAGTTTACAAACGCTTTTTGATCAGTCAGATTCTTCTCACCATTTATATAGAAGTGGTCAACTTTCAAAAATGTCTTTGAAGTAAGTTTGAATATACGCTTTTTCTGACTTACCCCCCACACCTCCGAAAACATGCACGCGCGCACACACACACTCACACACACACTCGCTCACACACACACACTCGCTCACACATACACACACTCAGACACACACACACACACTCACGTGATTCTATAATAACATTTAGCTCTTCCTTATGAATTTATGTTATACAAATACAAATGTCTCTCTCACTACTTGTCTTTCGAGGCCCTAGATTAACACACTGTATGACTAATAAACTGGAGATCAGACTTTGCTCTCTAGAGGCACAGCATAGTTTCTAATCTATAGTGACCTGTGTTATGAGCACAATCCCTATGTTTAAAAACTGTAACAAGTAGATATGACTAAGATTAATTTTCTTAATCAACCAGTTAGATTTTGAGCATACAAACAGATATTGTCCTTTTCTAGGTATCAGTATAAAATCTATTAAGAATCCATCTGAAACTGTTCTCAAAGTCTATGACATCTCTTATTTTATGATGGTAAACTCTCCCTATTCAAAATGGATTTCAGTTTTGAAAAAGGCCTCATTCAGAGGCAGGCTGTTGAGTAAAGGGATTAATCAAACTGAGTATGAAACTGTTTATTTCTTGGTTAAAAACAAGCTTTTACTAAAATGTAATACAGTGATTCTGAGTGGGTAAGTAAAAATTCTGGGGATGGTGTATGTGTTGGTTATTTTGAAAATGCATTCTGAGATGGCAGATTGAAAAAGAAAATCCTTGATTTCATTAAATAAACAGTAAAAAAAATGTCAACTTAAGTTTAAACTTTCTTGGATGGCATGATAATTGTGGTGGGGTTTAGGGCAGAGGATAGCTGACGGTCTTTAAATTTTTTTTTCACATGTCAAAAAGATGTATGAAAGGTTAAAAAACACTGTTGTAAGAAGACTTTTTTTCTTGTGTGGCTTCTAACTTGATTTTAAAAGCAATTCAAGAACTTCCCTGGTGGCGCAGTGGTTAAGACTCCGCGCTCCTAATGCAGGGGGCTTGGGTTTGATCCCTGGTCAGGCGCAGCCAAAAAAAAACAAACAAAAAAAACCCAATATTGGGACTTCCCTGGTGGCGCAGTGGTTAAGAATCCACCTGCCAATGCAGGGGACACAGGTTCGAGCCCTAGTCCGGGAAGATCCCACATGCCGCGGAGCAACTAAGCCCGTGCGCCACAACTACTGAGCTTGCGCTCTAGAGCCCTCGAGCCACAACTACTGAAGCCGGCGCGCCTAGAGCCCGTACTCTGCAACAAGAGAAGCCACCGCAACGAAAAGCCCACGTGCCACAACGAAGACCCAACGCAGCCAAAAATAAATAAATAAAATAAATAAATTTATTTAAAAAAAAAAAAAGCAATTCACAAAATAAGACTCCAGAAATATTTTGAGAAATGGCCTCTGCAATGAAATAGAGGTATAGTCTTCTTAGGGCAACTGTTTTGAAGGTTAATGCTCATTTTAATATTAAAGTTCTAGTATACTCACTTAAAAAATTAGATTAATACTTGATAGTCATCTTTCTTATCCAGCTGTCTCCCCCAGGAGTAGAAGGGCTTTGCAGATTTTAGACTACAATCTTCCACAATCCTTATGAAAAAATAGCAAGTTATATGATGTATATAGGTTCTCAGGTTCTCTGAAATTTCAGGTGCCAGAGAAATACCAAATGTAATTTACCACAGTTTAGTTGTTTTTTATTGTTGGTGTTTTTAGCCAATATATGGTCCCAGGTGCTATGGTTATAAGACTGCGATTCTGTAACTTCTGTTGACATATCTAAGTGAGCTCATGATTTCTTCCGAAGGAAAGCGGATCTCGGAACCCCCTTTGCAGGCTTTTCCTGCTCAGATGGAATCAGCTGGTGTTATCAATCACCATAAAAAACATTGTGATAGAATCTGGATAAAGAAAGGCACATATGCTGGCTCCTACTCTGTAGTTTCTCTACTGTCTAATCTGAGAGGCAGGATGGGCACCCAGGTGTGATGTGTTATCACACACCCCAAACGGAAAGAGCAATATATTTCCTGCTCAGCACAACTCCCCTATTCTGGACGTACAGGTTTCACCAATGTCCAATTTCTTAGACAAGAAAATAGCTGGTCCAGTGTAGGTTCACTAGTGATCAGTGTTTCTGAAATCTAAGACCCTTTGTTTCAGCCCCGTGTGGTAGTCTTGCATCCCCCCAGGCAGCTGTGCATTCATGGGAATCCACTGAAGTCATTTGTCGGGAAGGAATTCCCTGATTGGGCTTGGAACATGATGCAGCTATTTTTAGGGTTTCAGCTGGTGTCCTTACCAGTTCCACATGATCTAGAAGTTGCTCCACTTCCTTCTATTGAGATAATTTGGGAAATGAGTGTTAGATGGAATTTCAATCTCTGTATCTATCATTACTGCTGCTTTAAAATAAACAAGTTCTTAGAATTCTTTCCACCAACCGGAAAAAATGTAGTTGCCGCTTCAGGTTTGAGTGCCTTAGGAAATTATGGGAAAAATCAGCTAAAGCGAGTTGAGAATCTTGGGCCTCTATCACTATGCGAGTAAGTCAAAGAAGGAGCCTCACTTGGGACCAGCTTGCCGGGTAATTTTCACACTGGACTCTGCTGAGCAGCACTGTAAAGGATGACAGGTTGTGAGATGGTAGGGCAGGGTCACATCCTCTACATCCCCTGGGGTGCTTGTTAAGATTTAGACTCTCAGACTCCACCCACATCTTCTGATCAGACTCCTCAGGGGTTAAACCCAATAACCTGCATTTCTTGTGGACTCCCAGGGGGCTCTTAAACACACGCAAAAGCTTCAGAACCACTGCCGACTGTCCATAGATTTAGGAGCTGGAAATTGGGGTTCTGGGCTGCCCCCATCCCCATTCCACATTCGTCTACTTTACATATGGGAAGAAACACTACTGTGGCCAAAAAATTTAAAAAGTTAGAAATAACTATTCCAGTGTAAACATCTGAAAAAGACCTTCTCATGCTTATTTTCACGGATGATTTCTTTCTAGTTAGAATACAAATGAATGCATAAGAAAGTGATTTTGTCCAGAAAACTTCAGGATATAGAAAGCCACTTACTTCATCTACCGCAAGGACCCAGTTCTGCATCTCCAGCTGCAACTGATCTGTAGGATTCGGGAGACTCCCAGGAGTGTTGGGCCAGGGTGTCTGGGATTAATGGTCGGCCACCATTGCACATCCAGGACCCTACTCCCCTGTCCACTTCTCAGATTTGGCCTTCAGCCCAAGAGCTCCTCATTGCAAAGTTTAAGAATGTGACATATACAAACATGATCACAGAATGCATTCCATATGCTGGCTTTTGGGTCACACAGAATGAAGACATTAAGAACATGTTAATATGGTTGCTTGTAAGACAATTTTGTGGGTTTTGCTGTCCTAAATACCGGAAGTAAGTCTTTCTTATTGTGTCAAATTTAGCAAGAAATCTAGAAGATGAAAGGAAGTAGTGGAACTAAAACTTCCAAATTTTAACTCATATAATATACCATTGAGTTTCACATGTTATGAAAACTTATTACTATGATTCAGATAAGTTTGGTAGGGTAAAAACTTCAAATCCATAAAAATACAGTACATAGTAACTCACAAATGTTAATTAATTTATTAAGCATCTGTTATATACAAAGCTCCATTCTATATATTTTGTGAGAACTACAAAGGGGATAATACATTGATTCAGGCCTTCAAGGAATGTACGATTGAACAGAGTGTAAAGGAGAGGAGTAATGCTCATATAAGACTCTGTAGCAAATGCAAGGATTAGAGCTCTGTCGTTATATATGAGAGAAGGGAAGGTCTGAGTGCTCCTTTTTTTTTTTTTTTTTATAAATTTATTTATTTATTTATTTTTGGCTGTGTTGGGTTTTCGTTTCTGTGCGCGGGCTTTCTCCAGTTGTGGCGAGCTGGGGCCACTCCTCATCGCGGTGCGCAGGCCTGTCACTGTCGCGGCCTCTCCCGTTGCGGAGCACAGGCTCCAGACGCGCAGGCTCAGTAACTGTGGCTCGTGGGCCCAGTTGCTCCGCGGCATGTGGGATCCTCCCAGACCAGGGCTCGAACCCGTGTCCCCTGCATTGGCAGGCAGACTCTCAACCACTGCGCCACCAGGGAAGCCCCTGAGTGCTTCTTTTAAGCTGTTTTACTTTCACAAAGGTATACTTTTTAAAGATGGTATCTTTTGCCATGGATTCTTTGCTGTAGTGTGTGTGTGTGTGTGTGTGTGTGTGTGTGTGTGTGTGTGTGTGTGTGTGTCTGCCTTCCTCTGAGTATTTATTTCTGTATGTTTTGGCTCTGGCTTTTATTTTATAGGTTATTAAAAGAGTACATATGCACTAGAATATTAAAAAGTTAACCTAGAGGCAATTACTATTGTCAGTTTCCTATATATCTTTTAGAGATATCCTATGAAAATATAAGCATAATGTATGTACATATTCTTTTCTAATCCCTCCTTTTTAAAAAGCAATAAATATTAGCACATGATATGCACCATTTTTGCTTTTACCTTGGAGATTATTTCCAAGAAATACATATATAGTTATTACACTTTAAAAATGGCTGCAGAGTATTGTATTATCTTAATTGTGTTCATAGTATTCTATTATCCATAATTATTTTAACTAATTCTCTACTAATATTCATTTATAAAGTTTCCAGTTTGTTGCTGTTTCAAAAATTTCTAGAAGTAGGATTGTGGAATATATGCATTGTATTCCTTTAATGGGTTACCTTGGAAATTTTTAATATGAATGTAAAGTCTAAAGTTAATGAATACCTTTACCACCCACCCAAACAATCCAATGTATAAACACTTTAACTCCAGTCACCTCCTCCTTACTTCTATACCATTGCTGTATTTTAGTTTTATCTTTTTTGTTTAACTCTGAAAATATATTATTATTGTTGTTTTCCACATTAAAAGTTTGTTTATGTATACCCACAATTTTACGTATTTCTTTACTCACCATTCTTTCTTTCATCCCAGACCTTTTGTCTAGGATTCGTTTCTTTCTATGTGAAATGCTTATTTGGAAGTTCTTAAAGCCAGGGTCTGTTAGTTGGAACCTCTGTTAGTTTTTATTTACCGTAAAATATCTTTATTTCATCCTCATATTTGAATGATAGATTTGTGGGTATAAAATTTTAGTTTTTGAGTTATCTTTTTCTCAGCATATTGAAAATATTATTCCACTATCTTCTGATTTTCATTATTGCTGCTAAGAAGTCAGCTGCCAGTATAATTGTTACTCCTTTGCAGATGATTCTTCTTTTCTGGCTGCTTTTAAGATCCTCTTATTATGTTTTTTCTGCAGTTTGATTATGATGTGTATAGTTGTGGATCTTAAAAAACTTAATCTTCTTTGAAAGATTCATCTTTCAAATATGAGAATTTGAATCTTTTGACAGTAACAGAAAATTCTTAGCCATTTTCATTTTGAAAATTGCCTCTTCTCCATTCTCTTTATTACATCCCTCTGAAAATCTCATTGTGATTTTGGGATTCTGAAACTCACTCTATGCTACAAGATTCTTAATATCTTTCTAATTTTCAGCACTTCATTTTCTCTCTCTGCTGCATTAGTGTAATTTCTGCAGAACCATTTTCCATTTCAGTGAATCAGTCTTAAACTGTGCCTGTTGTGTAGCCTGAAAATTGAGCTTTGACTTTCAATCACTATATTTTTGTTTTTAGACATTCTTTTGGATTCTTTTTGAATTTTCTTGATTGATTTTATAATCTCTCATTCGTGACTCCTGGTTATGTGTTTGTTGTAGTGCTGACTATGGACTCATGTTCTTTGGAACTTTATCTGTAGCAGTCTTTGAAGCCTTAGTTGAAAGTAATTTCCTTCAAAGATAATATGCATTTACTTCTACCTTGCACAGCAGGGCACTACCCACCAGGGGCTATTTTAAAATCAGTTCTAGATTTGAAGTAGTGTGAATTTGGACTGAAAATTCCCATGAAAACTAGATTATGGTTATGAATTCTCAGGAGAGAGATTTTTCCCTTCAACCCAGCTCCAAGGTTGAGAGACACAAGCACTTTTTAATGGTCCCTTCTGTGGGTTCTTAGGTTTGTCTGCTGTTCCTAGATTACTCATGGGTTTTCCTTTCAGACTCCCCCCTTTGGTTGCGCATGAGGATTTGTCTTATGCCTCACAGTTTGCACAGTTGTCAAAAACAGGAGCTCAAAATAATCATGATTTAAAAGATTTCCCCAGAGCAAAAGCCAGATTCAGTGCTTAGTTACCTATATATATTTCTCCTTTTAATTAACTTTTACCCTCCATTGATTTTCTTTTCTCCCTTGTTCATGAGTGCATTTTAAAGAGGTTTATTTTTTAAAATAAAAGCAGCATCTATCTTTGTTGTTTTCAGTGGAAGAGCAGATCAGGTTATCTCTCTAAAATTATGTCAAGAAACAGCAGCCCATAAAATTCTCAAGAGCTGAGCTTCAGTTACTTCCCACAGACACTTCAATTCTTGTCTCTCTGAGGCATACACTAAGATCACGATAATGGGGGCAGTTACAGTGCAGTGCAGTGGGGATGCTGGTGCCTTTCTGATGGAAAAGTGAGGGCTTTCACCTCTGCTGTAGCAGCAGGACTGCACTGGCCCTACATTCCTCTGCTCGCCCAGGTCAGGGGGATGTTGTGTGAGTTCCTCTTACCTCCAAACATTTCTGGCACCACCAAAGTTTCTCACCTGATACTAATTGTATGACCAACTTAGAAGAAAGTATTAACCTCAAGTTGAATGACTATATCTACCTGTGTTTATAGCGCTGGGGTTACAGGAATAATCTGGTGAGTTTTCTGAGAGTGGATTTGTCTGCTCCGGTTGCCATAACAAAATGCCACAGACCGGGTGGCTTGAACAACAAAAATTTATTTTCTTGTGGTTCTGGAGGCTGGAAGTCCCAGATCAAGGTCTGGCAGGGCTGGTTCCTGGTGAGAACTCTCTTCCCGGCTTGCAGATGGATGTCATCTTGCTGTGTGCTCACATGGTCTTTCTGAGGTGCAGGCTTGGGGGAAGAGAGAGATGGAGAGGGGGAGACTGAGGGAGAGAGAGAGAGGGCTCTCTTCTGTCTCTTCTTATAAGGGCACCAAACCTATCTAATCCAATTGGATTAGGGATCCACAGTTACAGCCTCATTTAATTACCTCCTTAGAGACCCAACTCCAAATACAGCCACTCTGGGGGGTTAGGGCTTCAGCATATGAATTCTGGGGGGGGGGGACACAAACATTCAGTTTGTGAATGACCTCACCTATATGAATGTCGGGTGTTAGGGGACTATTACAGGTTACAATCTGAGGCAGTGACAGCCAGTTTTAGCCCTTGGAGGACTTTGCTCTGATGTTTACCTGCTTGGTGATACACTAGGCCTGTGTTTCAAAGCAGGGTGTTTAAATCTCAAAGGGGTGGACAGTGCATTAGGAGAAAGGATAAAATATTAGAGCCCTATTTATAATTATTTCATCTTATCATTTTACAATTTACTTTTGTGTTTGTTATATATATGGAAAGTATTTTACTACACTTATACATGTATGTAGTTTATATAATCATAAATGTACTCATAACAAGGAACATGTCTAGAATAATTACTGAGGGGTAGGGAATCACAAAGGCTCAGGGATCACTTGCAAGGAAAGAAGATGGCCCTTTTCAAGGTATAGGAATCCATGAACACAGTTAAGATATAAAACTCGATAATAAGAATAGATCACAAGAAAAAAATCATCGGAGAAGTAGAGACTGTTGATAGAAGGAATGAGAAGGATAAACCATGCCACCCCAACCCAGGAGGAAAGGAAAAGAAAAATGAGAATGAAGAAAGTATTGTTATTATTTCCCAGTAGCTTTTAGCTGTCTCTGCTGTGTTTGCCCTACTGATTCTTTCATTGTTGTTGTTAAAGATTTTTCTCTTTTTTAAAAAATTAATTAATTAATTTTTGGCTGCGTTGGGTCTTTGCTGCACGTGGGCTTTCTCTAGTTGCAGTGAGTGGGGGCTGCTCTTCGTTGTGGTGTGTGGGCTTCTCATTGCAGTGGCTTCTCTTGTTGCGGAGCACGGGCTCTAGGCGCGTGGGCTTCAGTAGTTGTGGCACATGGGCTCAGTAGTTGTGGCTCACGGGCTCTAGAGCACAGGCTCAGTAGTTGTGACGCACGGGCTTAGTTGCTCTGCGGCATGTGGGATCTTCCTGGACCAGGGCTCTAACCCGTGTCCCCTGTATTGGCAGGCAGATTCTTAACCACTGCGCCACCAGGGAAGTCCTGCCCTACTGATTCTTAATAATCCCATTGGTGGCGTGACTCCAGCTAACCACAAGTGATAATCATGTAAGTATTTGCCCTCACAGAGTACCATGATTTCTTGCAGAGGGCTCTGAGTTGCTCACAGAGTTTATCCTGAACCATCTCTGTGTTTCCTTCATAGAAAGAATAACGTTTGGCCTTGACCCAAACATCCTCTCTGCTGACTGATTCGAGAATTAAAAAGCAGAGTTAACTGCACTTCACCAGTACTCTTGAGGTGCAGGAAAACGCATTAAATTGTTTTCTTCGAGAAGGTATTTTAAAACTTGATGTGTTGGATTCCCTTCTGAAAAGGGAAAAACCAGTCAGGGGATTGGCTACCCTGCAGTAATGGGTGAGAAGGAGTCCTCTATGGGGTTATAAAGAGGCCCAGAGCTTCGGTCCTTTCCTACCTGGCCCCCACAAGGACGTAGAGTTTTATGTGCAGCCCCCAAATTGCCTGAAAATCAGAGCGGCCGCTTCTACTCAGATCCCAGTCAGTGCTTGTCTCTCGGAGGCAAAAACACCGGCATCCATGCACAAAGAACAAATGTCCTTGTTGGCACCAGGCATTTGCAGAGAATCTGGGCTGGATAAAGGGGAGGGGGAGATTTTCCGTGTCTCATGATACACAGAGAGTCAGTGTGCATGCCCGGGACCAGCGTGGAGGCAGGGTGGGTCTAACTCAATGAGTTTATTCTCTGCTAGGTGTTGAAGGTACAGAAACACATAATGCAGTTTCCCTTCCAGGAAGAGTTCACACGTAGTACAGGGCTCAGTAATTTGCCTAAAATTTTATGCCAAATTATGTGTGCATTTGGATACAAGCATTTGTTTTTTCTGGGGATATACTTCATAGATTGCAAAAAGGTCTGTGACCCCCCAAAATGTTAAGAATGGTTGTTCTACACAAATGCTTTTTCTTGGGCATCTTTTCATTCAAAAGGGATGTTAGTTCTTAGAATTAGATAGAAGCATCCAGGGCACACAGAGGGAGATATATAGAGTTGGCAACACCTTTTCAGAGGTCAGGTCCTCTAACTCTTACCCTGCTGCTGAGGGGCCTGATAAAACGCTTCCAGGCAGATTGAGCTGGTGGCGTTGGTGGTGGCGATGGTGGTGGGAGATTCTGTTTTTTAAGGACTTCTAGGCTTTTATCTTTTTTTTGACATTCACATGGATGATGGATAGATTTCTCTTCAAGATCAAAATTTGTTAAATCCCAGCATAAGCACTTTGAGTAGAAGGAGAAGTTTCCATCATAATATTTTTAAACTTTTCTTTTCCTATACGTCTTCAAGGAAGACAGATCAATAACAAAAATAACGTGTGTGGCAGGGTGTTTGTTGATTAGTGAGAAGCTGTCATTTTAGTGGTTAAGGGCACAGACCCTGGAGCCAGGCTGCTTGGGTTCAAGTCCCAGCTCCTCCAGTTTGTCACTACTTAATCTCAGTTTCCTCATCTGCAAACTGGGAACAATAACAGTATCTGCCTCGTTGGGTGGCAATGATTTGATGAGCTAATGTATGTGAAGACCTTAGAACAGTGCCTGATTGATTATAAATGCTACCTTAGTGTTTGCTCACATTCTTAATAATACCTCTGCCTCCAATCCCTCTAGACCCTACCCCTGCTCTCCATTCAGTAACTAGATGGTGGTAGGTGATCACTGTCTTAGGAAAGCAATGTGAAAAGAAAGATCAGAGGAAGAAGTCTCCTCATGGCCTTTGAGTTTCAGAACAATAGGCTTTGAGGAAATGGAAACAGGACAGAGGTAACAGACTGTCAATCTCAGATGAGTCGTCGGAAGGGCCCTCGCTTCACCCTCACGTACACACTGGCTAGAAAAGGATGCCACAGACTGGAAGGAGAGTGAATTGGATCGGGGAGTTATGAGAGCTTAGATGCTGGGAGGTCCCCAAGAAAGGAGGCCATGAGCCCTGGTTCCACGTCAAGTGTGAGGGATGCTGGAACCTAAAACCAACCCAACAAAAAGAGAACAGAGTGAGCCCACATCCTATTTCTTTAATGTTCTGGGGAAGTGACGATGACTCTATACTGTGACTTGGCAGATGTGGCCTTACAGAGTTCTCCTGGCCTCGTCATGACCCCAACATGATTTCTTGGTCCCCAAGCGTGGCAGAGAGTACAGGAATGAGGCAGCCTTAGCGACCCCCAGGGCGGACAGGGTGTGACATGAGGTGCTGCTTCCCAGCAGGAACCAGGATGAATAGACGACACTGAGGATGAAGACCAGGTCCGCCCTCACCCTGACACCGCATTAACCCCCTGGTGCTCAGATGCCAGCCTCGGGAAAACGGAGGGGAGACTCACCCCGCCATCTCAGGAAAAAAATGGAACTTGAAATAAAAATTAAATCGAGGGCTTCCCTGGTGGCGCAGTGGTTGAGAATCTGCCTGCCAATGCAGGGGACGCGGGTTCGAGCCCTGGTCTGGGAAGATCCCACATGCCGCGGAGCAACTCGGCCCGTGAGCCACAATTACTGAGCCTGCGTGTCTGGAGCCTGTGCTCGGCAACGAGAGGCCACGATAGTGAGAGGCCCGCGCACCGCGATGAAGAGTGGCCCCTGCTTGCCACAACTAGAGAAAGCCCTCGCACAGAAACGAAGACCCAACACAGCCATACATACATACATACATACATACATAAAAAGAATGTAAGCAGACAAGAATAGCATTAAAAAATATATAAAAAATTAAAAAAAAAAAAATTAAATCGAGTTGTGAAAAATTCAAGATTCCTTTTTAGCACATTCGAATTTGCAGACAGAGACTCATACCTGCTCTACCTGTTCCTTTGTGACTCAGTCATTGTCCTCATTCGGGGAGAGTGAACTAAGTTTTGGCTTGAAAGATTTAGTTCAATATCCGAGTCAGCAGGGTGCATCTTCTCTGCCCGTCAAGGCTGCACAACACTGAGAAGAGACAGGGAACTGGGGAGCGGTGGACCCCTGAGATCACAGTCACAACATGTCAGGCGGGGGGAGGGGGTGACAGATGAGCAGGTGCTGGGCACTCTCCACTGGGAGGGACGGGGAAGGGGAGCATTGCTCCGGGGGCTGGACCTCTATCCAAGGCAGGGACTGTGGGAACATCCATACCCGTAAGATAGGAGTACTGTAATCCTGGCTTCCTGTTCTGTTCCAGCCAGGATTCTCTACACAAGCATTAATGGATGTCTACTCTATTCCAGGCATTGTATTGGATGCAGGGAACATTCCTGGGTGAATGAGAGGGGGTCTCTGCCCCCAGAGTGTCCATTTGTAATAGGGGCGGGGCAGGCACATGGCTGTTAGCGAGCCACCGGTAGTGGTCCCGCACAGCCATTGGTCGGCCTCGCAGTGGGCCCCTCCCCCAAGCAACTGACCGTTAGTGAGAGACCCTTAGGGACCAACCATTAGGGAGTGACCGCTAACAGTCCTGCTCGGCCATTGGTCGGCCTCGCAGTGGGCCCCTCCCCCAAGCAACTGACCGTTAGTGAGAGACCCTTAGGGACCAACCGTTAGGGAATGACCGTTAGCAGTCCTGCTCGGCCATTGGTCGGCCTCGCAGGGGGCTCCTCCCCCAAGCAACTGACCGTTAGTGAGAGACCCTTAGGGACCAACCATTAGGGAGTGACCGCTAACAGTCCTGCTCGGCCATTGGTCGGCCTCGCAGTGGGCCCCTCCCCCAAGCAACTGACCGTTAGTGAGAGACCCTTAGGGACCAACCGTTAGGGAGTGACCGTTAACAGTCCTGCTCCGCCGCTGGTCGGCCTCGCAGGGGGCCCCTCCCCCCAAGCGAGCGACCCTTAGCGAGCAAGTGTCAAGGAGCCACCGTTAGCGGTCCCACTCACCGTTAGTGAGCTACCATTAGGGAAGGACCCGTAGCGAGTAACCGTTAGTTAGTGAGCGAGCCTTTGCAGTCCTGCTCAGCCATTGGTTGGCATCGCAGTGAGCTCCTCCCCCTCCCCTTTCTCTGTGTAAAAGAAACCCGAATTTGGACTGAGGGAAGATGGTTTTTGAGACACTAGTCTGCTATTTTCTCAGTCTGCTAGCTTTCCCGTTAAAGTCATTACTCCTTTGCCTCAACAACTTGTCTCCCGACTTACTGGCCTGTCGTGCAGCGAGCAGAGCGCGCTTGGGCCGGGTAACACATTCCGGGCTCACAAAGACCTTTCCACGTTAAGTCGACAGTAGGTAAGGTGGGAGCACAAGCTGGGGAGGGGGAGTTCGTCCAATCTGAGAGCTCCAGAGCAAATCCTAGCAAACAGGGCTCCTACGCCGGGTCTTGGGAGGATAAATGGGTGTTCATGAAGGAGACAGAGATGCGGGGGACGCAGCCGCATCGCAGGTGCGCAGGGAAGGAGCGGCAGAGGGCACGGAGCACAGAGCATTCGGCATCTCTGCACTGTCGGGTCGAGTCACCGAGTGGAGACGCGAAGTCGGAGATGGAAGTTTGGGCCAAGTCACAGAGGGCCTTGGAGGTTATTATCGGGAGTTTAGCCTCAGTTCTGGAGCCAATGAGTAGCTGCTGACAGGTTTCTGGGCAGACGGCGCTATAGCCAGGTTTATATTTCACAAAGACGTGTCTGGGGCAAATGGGAGAGAACTCGAGGGGTGGCCAGAATGTTAGTTAAGATTGTCTGCAGGCCCTCATTCACCAACCAGCTCCAGCAGGTCCCCAGATTGGACCACTGGCTCCACAGACCCATCACCAAGTCCTGCAAGTCTTGCTTGTAAAAGAAGGTCCAAAGGAGGTTTCCGACTAAATGGGAACAGTGCAGGAGCAGACACCTGAGAGCTGAGGGCTGGTACTTAGGCTGGTTTCTGATGAGTTAGAAGAGCAGCAGACAACTCTCCTTGGCGTCCAGACTCCTGCCTGTTCCCCCTCCGGCAACCTCAAGATCCAGAGCCCCCACTCCCCTGACCTTGCTGCCGGGTGGGAGCTTCCAGTACCACACCCTCTAGCCATCCTTGTCTAGCTGCACCCAACCCAGGGTGGAGGTGCTATTCTTGGAATGAGGAAGCAGGCCGTCTCGCCAGTGACTGCACTAGTCCCTCAGCTCAACGGGGTCGGCAAGTGTCCCCGCACCTTCCAGAACTCCCAGTTTCAGCCCAGAGCAGGGTATGACACTTCTGTCAGCCTTAGGACAATTGCAGATTCATACTTTATCACAACTGCATTTTCATAATTACCAGTGTGTCCGGGGCTTCCAGGGATTGCAGTAACTCCATCCCACCTCTTGCTAAGTCATTTGGCTGCATTTCGGAAATACTGTCTCAGTTCCGACTGGCTTCAGTCTGCCTCTTCCAATTCATTATTCATGCCTGTGGCTCAGATTTTCACATCCTCACAGCCATCGGTGGCCCAGCTATCTTGGTTGGGAAAGGGAGACGTGGGAAGGGAGGGTGAGAGCATACAAAGTAGGGTGAATGGGAAATGAGAAAAATAAAATAAAATCATGCGGAGGGTTGGCGGGGGCGGCCCAAGGTGGGGTGGGGAGCAGATCTGTGGATGACTGGGCGAGGGGATGGATGGGTTAAACAGGAGTAAGAGGGGAAAAGCTCAGAGAGACAAGAGAACAGGGCAGAGGGAAGTGTGGCACTGTCCTGGAAAAGGAAACTATGTGACTTGACTGCAAGATCAAAAGCATTTGGGGGGGGGCGGGTTCGATCCCTGGTCAGGGAGCTCAGATCCCACATGCCCCATGGCCAAAGAACCAGAACATAAAACAGAAGCAATATTGTAACACATTCAATAAAGTCTTCAAAATTGGTCCAAGTCAAAAAAAAAAAACCAAAAAAAAAAAAAAAAAGCAGCTCTTGCTATTGATTAAATTCGTTTATCTTTGCAGCACAGCACGGGGCTGCAAAACAGACATCGTAACTGGGTGTGAACAGGGAAATGAGCTCACTGTGCAGAGTTCCCAGCAGCTTTGACGATGTCGCACAGGTTTCTTAGGAACCACTACGATTCCCTTTAAACAATCCTTCCCTCCCCCCACCCCCCAAATCCTCACTCTTTAGTTTGGGTAGTCCAGTTAATGATGTTGACTGTTTCCACAGATCCTGTTGGAGCTTCAGCCTGATGACTTATGCATCTGGAACGTTCCATGGGATGGAGAACGACCGGGCAGGGTGGACTGCTGAGGACACAGAGCTGACCCAACAGACACCTGATCTGACGGGAGCAAGTCCTGCAGAACCCACGCTGGAGAGATTTTGGCAATCACCCAGCCGCAGTTCACCACCCTGGCTGCACCTAGACGCACCTGGGAGCTTAAAAAAATATTCGTTTCTGGATTCCATCCCTGGGGGTTTAATTCAAGTGGTCTGGGGTAAGGCCCTTGCATCATTATTAAAAACAAGAAAATCAAGCGAGGCTACTGTGCAGCCAAGAATGGAGACCCCCAACATAGTTCAGACTTTTCATTTTACAGATAAGAAAACCAAGGCTCCCAAAGGCAACGTCAGGTGCCCTGATTTTCACAGATAAAGAGTCAAGGCTCTCCTGGCCCCTCAGGTGAATGCTGGCTCTGCCAGACTAGGAGCATCTCAGCACGAGTGCCTTCCCAGCATTACTCCTGAGCCTTACTCCCTAACATGTCCATCTGGGGCTCAGCACCCTCCGGAGAGGTTCATTCCAGCCTGCTGAATATTTTGTAAGCGCCCGAAGACAGGTTAGACACATAAATAACTCCTTTTGCGAGGGAACACACACACACACACACATCCGTGCCCCCCATCCCAGTGCATATGCACACACACGTACAAGCACACAGACTCAACCTTCCCTCATTTGTGTTTGAAAGCAGGTGGCTTTGTTTCTGAAATGTAGTCACTGCTAACAATAAAAAACGTGAAGGGAAAAAAGTGAACAAAGGGAGCAGCTCTGCTGATGTTCCATTCCAGAAGCATTCTGTTTGATCCTGGCTGGAGCAGGGCATTTCTTAGATGGCTTTGGACTTCATATACATTTGACTGAACAAGGGGTGCTGGAGATGGTAAAAGTGAACACTGAGCCTGGTGAAATGAGGCAAAAAGATGCATGCATCTCTTTACAGGAAAAATCCAGTTTATTAACAGTTTGTGGAATTTCAAATGTAGAACACACTGTATAGTTTTCTCTTTTTAACATCAACTCCAAATGTTTTTTTCCTTTTTCTTTCTTTTTTAAATAAATAGAATAGTTTTGCTGCCTAATAATACTCAGGACAAATATTCTCTGGTAAATTACAAATAAGAGAAATCAATTTGATTTCATACAAGGCTGCATTTCATTTTGGAAGATCTTTTGGTCACATTTAAGTGCAAGAGAAAAAGATAACAGATGAAATAGCTTCATATGGAAATAGAACATTCTTGAACATTTGTTTTAATTCATTCCCACGTCCAGCTGAGCATGATGCAGAATAATGGTTTTCACAATGACTCAGGGCATCTCCCTCCCCCTGCCTCCAAGAATGTTTCCAGTTACATTAAAAACCTTAGATGAGGGAGGATGAAAATAGCATCTTATTACACACCTGTCGGGTGGCAACATTCATTCCTAGGAGAAATATCTCCCCCAAATGTTGCAGCAGGAGGCTTAATTTATAGACACCACAAAATTCATATTCATGTGTGCTCCATTTAGGCTTCATTATATTTACAGATCTTCTGATGAATGAGAAATCAATAAACCAAGGAACTGTAGACGTAGAAACAAAAAAAATAGAGTTCACCATCCATGACAGTAAGTGCCAGCCTGTAGATGCAGTTGTTATGGGGTCTAAAACAATGTCAAATTCACTTGCGCAGTTACTTCAGGGTATATTTTCCAACTATTTATCTTAAAAAGGGACACTGGAAAGTTAAACTACAGGTACATTATAGAGATTCTTATGGCTTCAATTTCAATACCCCCTCTGGAAATTTTCCAGGTAGAACTCCTTCTGAAGTTCTATGAGAAAGAAGAGCTAAATGTCACCCATGACTGCAGACGTCCCTGGGGCCTCAAAGTCAGTGCAAGAGATGAAACAGCACCTGCAGGCTGAACAGGTAACGTTATGCAAAGGCGTGCCATCCTGTCTCATCATTATGCTTTTTATCATTACAACCACTATTATTTAGAAGTTTGAGACTTTTTTTAAAAAAAGATATTCTATGCTTGCAGAGGCCAAGTACTCTCGGCATACATTTTTGAGCTTTGATGACCCATTCTTTGTGTTTTTAGTGTATTCTTTTTTTATTTTTTATTTATTTATAGTTTGGCTGCATTGGGTCTTCATTGCTATGCGTGGGCTTTCTCTAGTTGCGGCGAGCGGGGTCTGCTTTTCATTGCGGTGCGCGGGCTTCTCATTGCAGTGGCTTCTCTTGTTGCGGAGCATGGGCTCTAGGTGCATGGGCTTCAGTAGTTGTGGCACACAGGCTTTAGAGTGCAGGCTCAGTAGTTGTGGCACACGGGTTTAGTTGCTCCACAGCATATGGGATCTTCCCAGACCAGGGCTCGAACCCACATCCCCTGCATTAGCAGGCGGATTCTTAACCACTGCGCCACCAGGGAAGCCCTAGTGTATTCTTAAAACTGTTTTCTGAGGAATGTCTTGATTTTCTTCTGTACTTTTTTTTTTTTTGGAGGGTAGGGCATCTATTCAGATACAATTCCTGATGGGCTTCTTAGCTTTCATAAGGTGATGCAAAGACCCGTGAACGTGAATTAGCACTGTTGAGTTTCTGCATTTCCATTTCTCGCCCCAAAGTCTAACCCTGCATGTTTTCCCACCTGCTGTGGTTCATCAGACCCCTCCTACTTGAAACACTCAAGGTCAGGGGCTGATGGATGATCCAAACCCTGCTTGTTACTCTACTTCATGGTTCTAGACCCAGTGGTTGCTCCAGCAGGTGGGTACGTGACCCAAGCTGGCCCAATTTAGAGCTTGTCTATGGATCTTCTACATTTGATGTGGAGAGTATGTTTTCTCTTTCTTGCCTCACGGGCTCTGAAGTGCCTAGAATTGTGCCTGATATAGATTAAGTGTCTCTTCTCATTATTGTTAATGGGATGTGCCTTCGGGGCTGCTAGTGGCCATGGCCCCTTCCACATGAAGGAGCCTGGAAGAGTGAGGGCAAACAAAAACAAAAGCTGAGATGAGAGGTGGAGAGAGAAATCTGGTACCGTTCCCATTAATCCATCCTTTTTTATGGTTTGGTTCCATGAGCCAATACATTTCTTTTTCTCGTTTAATTTGAGTTTTGATTCTGCCATTTGTAATAAAAAGTTCTGATGATGAACATAACATGATGTTATTTAGCAAATGCTTGGAAGTGTGGACTAGAAAAAAGTAAAGATTGATGCAGGAGTTTCTAGTAGGATAGACTCAGAGACTAAGACAGAAAACGCAGGGAGACAGGTTTGAGGGATGATTATGAACTTAACTTTGGACGTATTGAGTTTGAGGATCTTTGGATTTTGCCATGTGGAACTGCCCGTTAGGTTTTTGGAAATAAGGATAGAAAACTCAGGAGAGAGTTCAGAGGTGGGGATATAGATGTGTGGTCAACAGAATGGAGCTATAGCTGAAACCCATGACACTGGATGGGGTCCAGAGTGAGACTGGAAGGGGCACAGGAAGAAGAACAGGCAATGGGAGGTGATGTGGTCCAGTGAGAGGACAGGAAAGTCAGGGTATATAACATGAGAGACGTCAAAGAGGATAATCCCAACAACACCCTCAAATGATGCCAAGAGGCTTGGGTGGGTGAGAACTCAGAAGAGGCATCACATTTTAACAGGTAGTTTATTGGTACCACTTGAAAGAAAATTTCAGTTTAGCAGGAGCAAAACACAGACAGTACAGGGTTGAGAAATGGGTGGGAGAAATGGATGGGGGGTGTGGTCAAAAGAGGGAAAGGTGTGGGAATTCCACAGTTTCAGTGGAGTGAGATCACCTCTTTTTTTCTTGAGAGTAATTGTGATTTAAGCATATTTGCATGTTAAAGAGAAATCAAAAGGCAGAAAAATACATCTGATGGGTACTGATGGAAGAAGCATGTTAAAAGAGAAAGTGATAGAGGGTAAAGGTAGAAGTCTCAGAGAGAATAAAATACATTTCCTTATTTAAGACAACAGGGCAAGAGAAAATGACCACGATGAGCCTGGGAGAATTTAAGGTAGGAGGTGAACAGTAGCTGGAACTCCATCCCATGATGTTGAACCCAGGAAGGTAGATGACAGAGTCATGCACTACATGGTGGGTGGGTGAAAGAACTTCATTGTGGACAGAATTTAGAACTACTATGAGAAATTAACTGAGTTTATTATAATAATTTTGGAGCAGCACTGAAGTTAGAAAGAACAAATTGGCAGTGGATTCAGTCAATTGCTACTAGCAGCCCAAGATAAGGAATAGCAAAAACCAAAGATGCATTTGCCCAATTCAATAGAAAGTCAAGGAACAAGGAAATCTAGGATGCCAGGGAGTCTTACTGAGTGAAGAGAGCACATTTGTCTCACTTACTAGCTTGCTTACTGTGGACTTGGTGCAGGACAGTATCCAGCAATTAAGGGAGATGCAATAAAGATTTACCCACTGAAAAAAAGGCACTCGTTAACTTTTATGATGTACTCTTTCATCTAGTTTCAGCTCTGAAACACAGGAATCACTTTCCTTTCTTCTTTGCATTTGCTCTTGTGGTGTGATTAAAAAGAACAAGATGTTTCTGGAATCATCCCTGTGGAGAGAGAGGGTGGTGATGGCCATGGGAAAAATGGGAAGTAGAAATTCTCGAAGAATAAATGAATGTATCTGCATTCGCATTGTGAGGAAGGAACCAGGTGTGTGTGTGTTCTAAGCACAAGTGCTGATGGTTTGAGATGAGGCAGTGCATGAGTCAGACGGAAGGAGAGGATTTATAAAGTGATGGTGAGCAAGGAGATCTGGGCAGGATATAGGGAGACCAATTGTCCCAGTTGCCCAGGATGGAAGGTGAATATGGGACTTTTAGTGCTAAAACGGGAAAGTTCCAGAGTGATCAGGATGTTTGGTCAGCCTAATATGTGCAGAGAAACATGAACAAGTATATTAAGTATCCATTTCTCTTTAAATAGAGTGGTTTCCGAACTCCTGGAGACTTTGTGGAAGATGGCACCCTAGGGAGCCCCTGAGAAAGAACATTTGAGTTACATCAGCAGAGTAAGATTGTTAACTCCAGGAAATGAACACATTTTTTTTTTTATTTTTTTATTTATTTATTCATTTTTGGCTGTGTTGGGTCTTCGGTTCGCGCGAGGGCTTTCTCCAGTTGCGGCAAGCGGGGGCCACTCTTCATCGCGGTGCGGGGACCGCTCTTCATCGCGGTGCGCGGGCCTCTCTCTATCGCGGCCCCTCCCGTCGCGGGGCACAGGCTCCAGACGCGCAGGCTCAGCAATTGTGGCTCACGGGCCCAGCTGCTCCGTGGCATGTGGGATCTTCCCAGACCAGGGCTCGAACCCGTGTCCCCTGCATTAGCAGGCAGATTCTCAACCACTGCGCCACCAGGGAAGCCCCTGAACACATTTTTAAATTGGGCTTCTTGAAGATTTCTAAAACTTCCAAGTAATTGATCTGCAGCTAAAAGTGTAAGCCTAGCCTTTATGATGACATCTTAGGTAAACTATCCTATTGCTCCATTTTAAAACATATTTTTATTAGGACCTGGAAGTGTCATTTAAAGCGACTCACCAGCTTTCTTGCAGTACAGTTCACAGGATACTAGGGGAAAGAATTGATTTTTTTTTTCCTCTCCACCCTCCCCCAGCTGAGGAAACACTGTGCTGGGGCCCATCCACTGTCTCCAATTAGCAGGTGAGATGCTTGCATGTTTCAAAGGCTAAACAAAACATAAACCAGGCCTTATTAGCCTGCTTTGGTGCTGATCTGGACCAAAAGCTGAATAAAATGTATGAACATAATAGGAACACTGTAGATAAATCCGACACAGAAGAAACACACATATAACAGAAACATAATTGTCTTCAATTTGCAGATTCACACTGGATCCTAAGGACCTGGAATGAATGGAGCCTTTTCTTAGATCTTAGCTTGAGTCAGTGATTTCAGTAACGTTAACAATTGGATGGTGGTAGCGGTGGGTGAATGGGTGGGGGGACAAGTGTCTTCAGAACTTCTCTTGGAGGTGCAGAACCTGCAGAGGATGATCGAGGAAGTAGTGGTGGGAAAAACAAACACAAAAACTCTGAGCAAAGGAAAAGGTGGTAACTCCCAGCATTCTGAGTTGATTGATATGCTCACACACAAATGCTGTGAATGACTTACTGCTTCATTCAAATTCTTGCTCCAAATCAGTGGGTCTCAGGCTTGGCTGCACAGTGAAATTACGTGGGGAGCCTTAAAAAACCTGGTGCCGGGGTCCAATCCCGGAGATTCTGATTTAATTGCTCTGGGTTGTAACCTTGGCAGCGGACTGCTTCTGTGCAGCCAAGATTGATAGCCGCTACTGTGCTGTCAGTCAAGAAATCAGGAGAAATGGCACAGGCCAGCGGTTCTCAAATTGTACGTGCCTAAGAATGGCCTGGAGGGCTTGGTAGAATCTCCTGGAGCCCATCTTCAGAGGATTTAGTAGGTCAGGGTGGTGGCTAGAGATGCTGCATTTCAAAGGGCCAAGGACCACGCTTTGAGGACCACTGGCTTCGGTGGATCTTCTGTTACTACGTCCGGAGACAACTAAGCCACTCAACATTCCTTGTGTACCCCTGAGAGCTCTGTGAACCCTCATTTATGTGTGCTTGGAGGGCACATCCGAATTAATTTGCCCCACTCTCTCAAGCCAGCCGATGGGAAGTAGCCTCTTTTTTTTTCTAGCCTGGAAATGTAAGGGCTTTATTCTTTGCTGATCTTGTTGATTTTGGGGAAAGCCATCTAATTATGTGTGGGTGTCTGGTAATCCCAAGGAACACAGTGTCCTGGGCATGCGCCAGCCAGCTCCATGGAGTCCCTCAGACCTCCTGGCACGCCAGCTAGCCGGGACACCCTTCCTCCTGTGTACCCCTCCATTCCACCTTGGAGCCCTCCCTCTGTGCTCTAGGCCTGCCCTCATCCAACAAGCAGGACCCACAGTGCATTTGGAATCCTGCCCCATTGTGCTCAGAGAACCGTGGTGGCCCAAAGAATAGTAATAAATCACAGCTACTGTTTAGGAGGGCACTTATTCTGCCAGGAACTGTGCTGGCACTTCACACACATCATTTAACTTAACCTTCATGTCAATCTTCAAAGATGAGAATTATTATGCCCATTTTATAGATGAGGAAACTGAGGCTCAGAGAGTATGACTTGCCCAAAGCCTTAGGGCCATTAAAGGAGAGATGGGATGTGTGGCTGGGCCTGGCTCCAAAGTCCATGCTTTTCCCCCTACCCTTCTGCCTCCCTGGCACAGATGGACTAGGGTGGCAGAAAGAGCACTGGATCCCAGCTGGTAAATGGTCTGGCCTCCACTCCCAGACACCGCTGAGTGGACAGCCTTGGATAGGTTGCTGGCCCCGCCCCTAGTGCCTCTGTCCTCAGATCTTTATCTATGAAATGAGGGGTTTGACCAGATGGCTAAGGTCCCTCCCACTCTTACTTTCTCACAGTGTCTCTGTGACTAACGCAATTGTGCTTCCTTTCCCGGGACTCTGCCCTGCCTGGTGATCACATCATATGTTCAGCAGACCTGTATCCAGGGAGAGCATCTTCCAAAGACCCAGGTTGAGTTACTGCGGTGCCACTCAGCCAAGGTAGCAGGAGGTTATGTCTGTCTGAGAGCTCCCTAATGACAGTTTATAACCCACTTGTAAAATGTCCATTCTCTGGTGAAACTTGACGTTCAGTTGTCTGAGTCGGTACTAGATCGAAAGCTGGTCACCTAAAACCTGATGGGGAGGAGGACAGGAATCAGACACACTCCAGTGCGTGTCCCCTTGCCTGTTGGTCCTGGAGCAGTGGCCTCGGGGGTGTCCCCTGCCCAGAGGGAGGCCAGAGAGATGTGTGCTGGGCTCCGCTTTCTGTAGCCTTTCTCCCAGGGCCCCAGGGGGCGGGTGTGCGGAAGGAGGTTGTCCTTACAGCTTTTTATTATGATAGTTACTAATATTATGGTTATAGACTGATGTGCTACTTTCCCCCAGGTAGACAAAATCTGACCTGAAATTAGGAACCTTAAATTGTTCTTTCATATATTTTTTTGTTGAATTATAGTTGATATACAATGTTGGATTAATTTCTACTGTACAGCAAAGTGATTCAGTTACACATATATATATTCAGTTTTATATATATATATATACACACACACATTCTTTTTTATATTCTTTTCCATTATGGTTTATCATAGGATACTGAATATAGTTCTCTGTTCTGTACAGTAGGACATTGTTGTTTATCCATTCCACATGTAATAGCTTACATCTGCTAACCCCAGCCTACCACTCCATCCCTCCCCCAGCCCACTGCCCCTTGGCAACCACAAGTCTGTTCTCTATGTCTGTGATTCTGTTTCTGTTTTGTAGATAGGTTCATTTGTGTCATATTTTAGATTCCACATATGAGTGATATCATATGGTATTTGTCTTTCTCTTTTTTTTTTTTTAAATGTCTGGGGTTTTTTTTGTTTTTTTTTAATTAATTAATTAATTTATTTTTGGCTGTGTTGGGTCTTCGTTTCTGTGCGAGGGCTTTCTCTAGTTGCGGCGAGTGGGGGCCACTCTTCATCACGGTGCGTGGGCCTCTCACTGTCGCAGCCTCTCTTGTTGCGGAGCACAGGCTCCAGACGCGCAGGCTCAGTAGTTGTGGCTCACGGGCCCAGCTGCTCCGCGGCATGTGGGATCTTCCCAGACCAGGGCTCGAACCTGTGTCCCCTGCATTGGCAGGCAGATTCTCAACCACTGCGCCACCAGGGAAGCCCTGTCTTTCTCTTTCTGACTTACTTCACTTAGTATGATAATCTCTAATTGCATCCATATTGCTGCAAATGGCATTATTTCATTCTTTTTTATGGCTCAGTAGTATTCCATTGTATATAGTACCACATCTTCTTTATCCATTCACATCTGTCGATGGACATTTAGGTTGTTTCCATGTCCTGGCTATTGTGAATAGTGCTGCTATGAACATAGGGGTGCATGTATCTTTTTGAATTATAGTTTTGTCCAGATATACGCCCAGGAGTGGGATTGCTGGATCATATGGCAACTCAATTTTTAGTTTTCTGAGGAACCTCATACTGTTTTCCATAGTGGCTGCACCAACTTATATTCCCACCAACAGTGTAGGAGAGAGGAACTTTAAATTAGAGTTGATTTTTTTGTTCAAATGGGCCTCATTTCTCATCTGTAATGTAGGATGAAGGGGTGAGATGGACCACCGATCTTCAAGTCCCCTCCCATGCTATGTGAGATTCCATCACAGATCAGAGGGCAAGCAGACGCAAGTAAGCAAAAGGGGACACAGAGCAGGTGGATGCCAGGAAACCTGCTTTCTAAACAATCAAATAATACAAAGATTTTGTTGTTGTTGACTATATATTTATTTTAAAAATTGTGGTCAAATACTCATAACATAAAATTTACCATCTTAACCACTGTAAAGAGTTCATTTCAGGAGCATTAAGTACATTCATATCGTTGTGCCCCCATCACCGCCATCCAACTAGGAACTCTATTTATCTATAAAGATATGTTAACAGTGTTCACACAGCACTAAAAATAGCATCTCCAAAAGCAATAATATTTTGAATTTATAAACCTCCTTCGTAGAAATTTAAGGCATTTCACAAACATTGTCTTGTCTGTCCTTACGATGACCTTATATAGAAGCAGAGAGATCGGAGAGTGGACAGATCAGACAAAAAGAAGGAAAAAGACCCCGGGGGGACATGCAAGTTTGCTCAGTTTCATTGTGACCCACAGAGACTCAGTGACCTATCCAAGGTCTCATAGTTTTCAGGTAGCTGAGGATCTTAGAACTCGGATACGTGCCTTTAAGTTCAGTTTTTAGTTTTCCAAGACTGTGATAACATCAACCAGAGAGGGAAGTTAGAGGACAGTACAGGCTTGCCCTGCCTCGAGGGAGGAGTTTTCTTCACGGATATGTTGTTGGGATGGGTGTATCAGTGTGGGAGTGGGGACTGGGGGGGCAGGGATGCTTTGGCAGAGGTGGGGTGGCCTGGGAGGTTCTTGAGTTCTGTCGGTTTCTGGGCAGCTGCTAATAGGGAGCTTTGGGTGGAGAGGGCTGAGACCTGGTTTTAACACAGAGAGGAGTGCTCACAGGTGCAAAAAATTTCATGGCCTGGGAGTGAAAGCTCCACTGTCTGGGCTGTGTGTGTGTGTGTGTGTGTGTGTGTGTGTGTGTGTGTGTGTGCATGTGTGTGTGTGAGTGTGTGGGGGGCGGGGGGAAAGCCAGGTGGAATTCAGATATAAAAGATATAAAAGAACAAGTATGTGATTTTTCCTGACTGTGGATGATGGGTCAGATGATGAAGTTAGTCATCAAAGTTAGTAAACTGCATTCTTTTTTTCAATTTGGTGATTTTTTTTTAAAAATGATATTTTTTGTTGGAGAAGAAAACAGAAGAAAATTGTATTCGTGGAAAGTTGTGTTTCAGTTAGATTCAACCTTTTGGCAACTGGAAAATTTCCAGTGAATTTCCAGGAACAAGAAAATGGCAGTGTTCCTGGTGCAAAGTCTGAATCCTCAAAGTCCAGGAACAGTCATGCATAAACTGTGATTAAAAGACAGAAAATGAACTTAAGAAACAATCTAACAATTAGAGCCTGGCAAGTAAGATGCCGTCATTTAGCCTGGAATATACTCATCAACATGTGTAGGAGAAGGGGCTGCTTCTTTGTGAACAGAGTGGATGATTAACTGGTCTGGTGGTCTCCACTCAGCCAGTTATATGTCATTGGTTTCCCACTGAAAGCACATGGACTAAGTATTAGCTTTGATGTTGTTTCCTCTGTAGTTGGCCACATTCTGGTGGATCAACAGGGAGGCCAAGAGGAGTTGGCTTCAGATATTCTCCCTTCATTCACTCCATTTCTTAAGAGCCTGCTTTGTACCAGGCACTGTGCTAGAAGCTGCCGGGCAGGGCTCCAGCCTTGACCTTGGATGAGTTTACAGACTAGCAGAGGGAGGGAGACAAGTGTCATTGGTGCCATGAAAGGAGTGTGTGCAGAAGGTGCTCAAAAGGTACAAACTTCCAGTTATAAAATAAATTTCATGGGGTGTGATGTACAGCATGGTGACTATAGTTAGTAATTTGTATTGTGTATTTGAAAGTTGCTAAGAGAGTAGATCTTAAAAGTTCTCATCACAGGGCTTCCCTGGTGGCTCAGTGATTAAGAATCCACCTGCCAATGCAGGGGACATGGGTTCGAGCCCTGGTCTGGGAAGATCCCACATGCCGCGGAGCAACTAAGTCCTGCGCCACAACTAGTGAGCCTGCGCTCTAGAGCCTGCAAGCCACAACTACTGAGCCCATGTGCCATGACTACTGAGCCCACGTGCCACGACTACTGAGCCCACGTGCCACAACTACTGAAGCCCACGTGCCTAGGGCGCATGCTCCGCAACAAGAGAAGCCACCACGATGAGAAGCCCGCACACTGCAAAGAAGAGTAGCCCCCACTTGCTGCAACTAGAGAAAGCCCAAGCGCAGCAGCCCAATGCAGCAAAAAAAGTTCTCAGGGCTTCCCTGGTGGCGCAGTGGTTGAGAATCTGCCTGCTAATGCAGGGGACACGGGTTCGAGCCCTGGTCTGGGAGGATCCCACATGCCACGGAGCAACTGGGCCCGTGAGCCACAACTACTGAGCTCTGCGCGTCTGGAGCCTGTGCTCCGCAACAGGAGAGGCCACGATAGTGAGAGGCCCGCGCACCGCGATGAAGAGTGGCCCCCACTTGCCACAACTAGAGAAAGCCCTCGCACAGAAACGAAGACCCAACGCAGCCATAAATAAATAAATTAATTAAAAAAAAAAAAAAGATATTAAGGCAAAAAAAAAAAAAAAAAGTTCTCATCACATGAAAAAAAAATTTGTAACCTTGTGTGGTGATGGATGTTAACTAGACTTATTGTGGTGATCATTTCACAATATATGCAAATATCAAATCATTATGCTGTATACCTGAAACTAATGTAATATATGTCAATTATATCTCAATTATAAAAAAGAAGTGTGTGTAGAAAATACAATGAAGGGATTGATTAGCTTGTTTGAATGGTGTATAAGGAACAGGGAGGGCTTTTGGAAGAGATGACATCTAAACTGTGTTTAAAAAAAAATAAATCGGAATTTTCCAGGGAGGGGGGTTTTCTAGCAGGAGAGGTTAGATACACTGAAGGGAGTGGGGAAGAATTGAAGTGAAGGTTTGGACTCCATATACAATCTTTAAAAAATGATTACCGAACGGCATGGGGCACTGGCAATCTGAATTGCCTGAAGGGATTTGGCCACAGATCCTTAGAAGACAAAGGTGAAATTGAATAACAGAAAGAAGGAAAATGATGAACAAGTACATGAGAAAAGTTGAATGGGAAAGGAGTAAAGAAAAGTAAAAAGGTTAAAAAAATCATATATTAAATCCCAAACAAAGAACGACAAAGTGGTCAGACTTGGAGCAGATGATCAAGAGACAGAGTTTTCCAGTCTAAAGCTGGACGACGTGGTCTGCATCGGACGGAAAACCACCTAAGCAGAACTAGGAGAAGATGGTGCCCTTTGGTGGCGCTGTCTGTAAAGACCAGAAGCCTGGTCCCAATGCCTGGTGACGTTGAACCTGCTCAAGGGAGGGCGCCCCCAGATGGCGCCATGGGGCAGCAGCAAGGCCCATCGTGTGCCCTGGGCCTGAAACCTCCCTCACCTCCTCCCCGAGAGCTCTCCCGCTCTCGCTCCCTCCAGGAGTGGGGACAGGGCCCAGAGGCTCAGGCGGCAGAAAGGCCACTGGAATCTGGCAACCCCTGGACAAACAGTCGTCTGCCTTCACCTCCTTTTATCGGGTCTACCATGGCAGACTTTGTCCTAGGACATAAAACCACAGAACCACAGAATTTCAGTGAGAAAAGAGCGTAAGTATCTCCTAATTTAATCGTTTCCAAACTCTTTTGATCATCTACCCTCAGCAATAAAAAACAATTTGAGCATGTAGCTTCAATTTAAGCGTATTCATTCATTTTTAAATGACATACTTAGCCTTCTGTACTAATATATTTATTTTAAAACATACACAAACATTATATTTACAAATAAATAAATACAAGTTATATTATTTTCTTCCTGTCCTCTAACATATTATCTTTGTTGTCTCTGGGGTACATGAAATCTATTTTTAAGACAACTCATCAAATTCAACCAGATGTTTTCATCTCTTCTGTAACTCTCTTCCAAAAAAACAATCTTTTTCTTGGACACCTAGAGGGACACCGTTCCATTTTTGGGAAACTTCTAGGAGTTCCCTGGTTACTGTGTCCCAGGTGGCCAAGGAGGGGGGCTTCTGTACAGGATCACACCAGGAGTTTGGGTCAGAGCAGAACGCTTCTCTGGGAAAGAGCCCTGGTTCCGCATTTGGCTCTCCCTGGCTCTCACCACGATCTGAGCTGTGAGGACAGCAGGAAGGCCTCTCACTGCCACAGTAAATATTATGGTTGCCTCTGGTATGCAGAAGAGAAAGAGGGGCGGCTGCATTTGCTGCTTCCAGGTGGCAGACCGACAAGAATGAAAGCAGGCAAGGAGGAGCTGGAGAGGCGTCTGGGAAAAAAGAGAACAAGAAAACCTCACTAGTGTATGATATTTACTATAAACAGCCCAGGGTTGTTTGGGGTGAGAAACTGTCAACATAAATCAGTTCTTTCTCAGCGAGTGTGGGAGCAGGTGTTCCAGGGGAAGGATGAGCATGGCAGCTGTGGTGGGTTCCGTGATCAGGCCCTGATTGCACGGAAGTCCCTGGATGTTAATGTGGACAGGGCGCAGGTGCCCCTGCCATTTGTAAAACTCGCTTTTCAAGATCCTGCATTCCACAATGTGTAAATTCTTTCAGATCATGGATTGTTTCCTCAATTCTTGAGCAGAGTTTTTCCAAAGCACACAAACGTTAGTGGTGGAGCTGGTTTGGGGCCAAGAATCCTTAACTGACCAAGAGTGCAGAAAGGCCCAGGGAAGATAAAAATGCAGGCCGTCCTTGCTCTAAAACATCTTGGGATGCTCAGAGAACCAACTGGAAATGCTTCTTCGCGCAGCTCTTTGCGAAAACATTTGAGAGAACATCTCTTTCAATAATTAAC
Source organism: Balaenoptera acutorostrata (assembly GCF_949987535.1). NCBI lineage: Eukaryota > Metazoa > Chordata > Mammalia > Artiodactyla > Balaenopteridae > Balaenoptera > Balaenoptera acutorostrata. Next base: position 17,628,594 of record NC_080084.1, on the reverse strand, counting down.
CTGGGCGGCGGGGGCGGAGGGGGGATTGGAATCAAAGATCTTTCTGGCAATTCGAGATGAACTTTCTCTCTTCCCCCTCCCCAATCCACCTGCTTTTGAATGACAAACTAAGTCGGATACCGAGGCCAGATTTAAAATCACTGTGACTTTTAATTTGAGTACTTACTGTTTGATAGCGAAAGAAAAATATTTCTTTTGAGGTAAGTGCCCCAAATTGAAAGCTGCTCTGAGTTTAGGGAAAAGGCAGAGTCTTCAGGGTCCATAGGAGTTGGATAAAACTCAAAGGGAAAATAATTTGGGTTTCAGTTGCAGGGGAGGGGTGCTTAGATGGTGGTAGCAGTTGGTATTTGCTTGTCTGGAATGCTTTTCCTAACTCCCGATTTCAGTAACTTGCCCTGCTGCCCTGGCCATGGAGATAAGTGTGTATCCCAGGCCTGGGCAATCATTATATCCCATCTTCCTGACAACAGTGACTGGTACAAGGGTTGGATCCTTGACTCAGACAGGGCTTTGCTGAGGTCTGATATATAAATAGGAAGTAAGCTTCCATGGCCACTAAATGGGAGGGTGTGGATTTGGGGCTCTTGGACATCATATTATCACCTGCCACGTGGAAAATTAGAGTGAAGCCAAGAGACAGGCAGAGATGGAAGATGGATGGACACATGCTTGAGGATGGCTGGGGAGAGAGAGAGTCCTGGTAGCAAGGCATCAAACATGATGCTCGTAGCAGCCCAGGTGGGATCCATCAGCACGTCCTTTCATCTCCACCTTTGAACTGGAACCTGATCCTGATACTGTGACAGGGTCTTATCTCCATCATAACAACTTTAGGTTCAACCTTCATTGTGTCTCCCCTGGAAAATGACAGTAGCCTTTTCCTTGTCCTCCTGCTCCTGCTTTGCCTTGATGCAGTCCATTTTCCATGCAGCAAAGAGGTCATTTAGTTGTCTGCCTGTACAGTGTTTTGAAACGTTAATTACACCTTGTCACTGCTCTGCTCAAACCCTTCAAAGGATTCTCGTCTCACCCAGAGGAAAGCCAAAGTCTTACCGTGGTTTTCCCTACAACCTCTGTCCCTTCCTCCTTGGAGCTCATCAGCCTCCTCAGCTCCTGAACAATTCCTCTGACATGGCTGTGTTTTAATTTTTGTGCACTATATATTTACCTCTCTGGTTTTTATTGTTGCTTTCATTGCTGTGTCCCGCACGTCCCGGGGGGACCCTGGAACACAACGAGCACCACAAATTCCAGTGCTGGCCTCCAAGGCCTTCCAGAGCTGGTTCCCTCTGCTCTTGCCTTCATCCTATCCCTGATCCCTTCCTGCCTCCTGAGCCTACATATTCCCTTTATTTTGCTTAAGTTAGTTTTGAGTTGTGTTGGAAATTTTTAACCAGGAGATTTGGGGGAGACCTGTACATCACTAAAGCTGACATAAGTGAATTTTTCCCCAAGCTTTTGATGTTGGTTCAACCTAAGTGCTCTATAGATACCACTTGTTGAGCCACCTCCCGCCAAAGCTTAGAGGTTATTAATATTTTTCATAATGTTTTTTATGCTTAAATAGTGTGCTCTTAAAATTTTTACTACATTCTTAAGATTAAGCCTTAGTATATTTTAGGGTCAGCATTCTCCTATGTCTGAAATCAAATCTAATTCAGTGAGCAAATGGGTTCAATTTAGAAAACTTCAGTGTATAGTCAACTTTCCAGGTGGGTAACTACTCTTTAGTAAAATGAGAGACACTGTGGGGTTAACACTCCATCTTTTTATCCTCTGGACGGTATAGGGCTGGAGGGAGATGACTGACAAGGAAGCATCCAGGGATCATCTTTTTTTAGCAATAGTTATGTTGCTCACCTAGCTGGCTTCCTCTAGGCTGTGGACCACTGGTTTCCCTTTGCTGAGTGTTAGTGTCATCTGGGTAACTTTTCAAACTCTCTATACCTAGGCTACACCCCAGACCAATTAAATCAGATCTTTAGGGGTGAGAAAGCAACAATAATGAAAACAATAGTAGGTAACATTTATTGAGCACACACCACGTGCCGGGTTCCGTGCTACATGGCTTCACACGCATTACCTCATTTCACCCTAACAACAATTCTATCAGGCAGTACTGCTATGATTCCCTCTAAACATATGAGGAAATAAATCGAGTCACATAGAGCTTAAGTAGATGGCCCAACATCTTACAAGGAGCCAGTGATGAGAACCAGTTACTAATCCAGGCAATCTGATGACAGAGCCTAAACTCCTTTATAATTTGGTTTTTATTTTTTATAAAAATTCAGTACACGTAGTTTCAAGAGCCAGACAGTTCTCAAAGTTCATTACTAAAAATATCAGCCTATCAATCCCGTAGCACCACACCCAGCTGTCCTACTTCCTCATTCTCAAGGCTATCACTTTCAGTTATTTTACTTTTTCTTTTCATATTTACATACGTGTCTCTCACTATTACTGTTCATCATGTGATCTTTTTCTTTTTTCAGTTTTAAGCATTAGCTCTTACCTTCCCATGTGGAAGATTAAGGCAGAGTTTTACTGCCCATCACTGCTCACTTCTCCTAGTATAGCTGCATCATACTTTGATGATATCATAGCAGATTACATCATTTGGATTGTGTAAATCCTGTTTACGGCTGAGCTATATGGTACGCTCCCTACGTGGTTATTTCTTCCGTCCTGAAACAATTCTATTCTTGTTTTAAGCTGTATTCTCTGTTGTTACCTCTCTGAAAGTAACAGTGGCAGTTTTCTGTTTGTTTTTGACAAGGGTGGGGAGTAATTTTCATGTCCTTGCACAGTTTCTGTTTACTTCAAGTTACTTTTTTCTATTTGTCTGTTCTGGAGTTTGCCTTTCATATCTGAGACTTGCCTCAGATGTTCTGTGATCCTTGGCTGTTTGTTTCCAGATGTTAGAGGGGGACTAAAAATCAGACTGGGAACCATGTGCACAAGGGCATTTATGGTACATCACTGGGCATTTGAGTCTCAGACCGATCGTGTTTCCCAGAGGAGATCTTCCAGTCTCCTGTCTGAAGAGAGTTACCCTGGATGCCAGCATTTTAGGAGTAGAGTCAGGGAGGGAGGTTGAGGATTTTCAGTTAATCCTTCTGTTTTCAACCAAGCGCTCTGGCCTGAGTACTCAACTGGTCTGGTGTCTGTAGATCTTCTGTTTTGTCCTCCTTAGAGAATAAGACTCCAATCTTCTGGGGAGGGGGGTGGCAGGGAGGGACACTCACCCATCCGTGCAGAGTTGAGGAGGGGATCTGTGCACCTTACTGCTTTGTAAATAGACTTTTAACCAACTGTCTCCTTTTCTGCCCCTTGTTTACCCTCACTTCTAAAAGCACCTGTGCTACCAATTCCTGAGGCTTCTGAAGGTTCTGGATGCAAACTGAGTTGTTTCTCAGCTTCCCGCCTGCTAACTTATAGTGATTCTGCCTAGAAATTCTGAGCCAGTTATCATTTGTCCTGCTTTTAACAAACATCACACACACACACACACACACACAGATATGTGTGCATGTATTTGTTTTATTATCTTCTGCCCCAGTCTCTTTGTCCTAGTAACTTTATTCCGAATCCTTATTTTGTTGGGAATACAGACAGGAGTGGAGTTAAATGAGTGTGTCCAATCATCCTCCTTGTGGAGGGGTCAGAGCCCTCAATCATCACCTCCCTTGGAATGATAGACGATGAGCTGTCTTCACGCTCCTGAATGCGTGTATCAGCACCGTCATGATTTTTGTTTCATTGGCTTTTCTCAGCCTAGTTAAACAGGTCATGAGGCTGTCATATGCCCATAGCACAGATGAAGGATGACATGGAAACAGTAAGGGACTGTGCCAGGACCGCACCACATGCCTTCTGACTTCTTTCCAATGCCGTTTCTGCATTTTCACAACTGTGTCCTGGCCTATACTGAGGAGACCGTCTGCCACTAGGAAGCATGATGCTCTCGGATCCACCAGTGATCCTGGGAAACCATGATTCAAATTTCAGGTTCACTGCCTGAGTCTACAAAGAAGAGAAATGGAAGAGGGAAGTGTGGTATACAGCTCTTTTATTCCATTCTGGGCTTCCTTTATCTGCTCCAACTGTTCAGGCTGCTTAACATTTAGGAGCAGATAAATGCAGAGATGACTACATTTGGAGGAGCTACAAAGGATGCTAAAAAGGCATGGGGCTTCCCAGGACTGGAAGAATGAGTAAAACAGTAAACTTTGTTCCCAGGCTGAAGAAAAATGCTGTACCGAAACTGAAATTGGCCCTTGGGATGACATTTGGAAGCCAAATGAACTGCAGCTCTTTAAGCAGTGAGGTCAGTGGCTCAGCTAATTGTGGAAACGTGGGGATTCCCCACTGACCCAGCAATCCTTGTCATCCATGGCTAAGGACATACACTGTGAAGGCGATGTGTGCAGTTGATCTTTGAAAACAGGAAGACCTGGGCAGCTCTAGCTAATGCACATGGCTATGTTGGCCTTCTCCTGAAGCTTAGGATCACTGGCAAAATCCAGCTCCATGGCCTAAAAAATAAAAGAGGACCAAACGGTGAAAAGAAATCCAACATTATGGTGAATGGGCTAGACTTGATAAGGTGCACGCAGAAAACTGCATTGTTTTGTCTCTCTCTAGTGCAGTTGAATCCCTTCTGTAATTCTGTAGGCAAGTTCATTCCCATTGCTGGGGGAAAACTCAGGCAGGTCCACTGACTTTGTCACTGCCAGTAATAAAAAGTCTCTGGGTCCTTTAGATCTCAAGATAAGTCTCATTTCAGAAATCAGGCATTTCAGTAATTAAATGTATGCATCAAAACTCGAAACTTCATCCAAAGTTAAAGCTTTTCTCCTGCTCTGTGTCTGCCATGGGCTCAAGATCTGACGTTGGGATTTTTCCTCCAATTTCTTCTTCCTGACACTGCTCCTGGCTTCCCTGGAGCTGGAGCTGGGGCAAGGGAGGTGTGGAGGGAGACCAAGAGGTCTTTCCTGAAGGACCCAGATATAATCAGACAGTGGATTGCACATGATCTTAGGTGACTGTCTGCTTCTCTCTCATGGGGGCCCTTTCTGACTGTGGACCGTGTGGTGAGGACAGAGCTGTTCTGCTGGCTGGTCCTTACGATGACTCCCCCTCAGTCTTGGGGTCTCTGCATGGCAGTCCCTCTGTTGGAAGGCAGTGCCCCTCCAGAAAGCCCTGTTGGGTGTGGAGGGGGTCTTCCACGGCCTGTGAGCTGTGCTTCCCCACTCAGCCCAGGCCCACCTCCCTTTCCCTCAGCTCTTCCTGCCCAAGCCTATGGTCATAGCTTCTGCCCTAAGGTTTCCCAGGCAGGAATGAGGTGCCAGTGTCTGTGTTCTGCACACTCCAGGGAGGTGCAGTCACATTAAAAACTCTGTCACCATGCTGCATTCTGTTCCGGTCAGTGCCTTACATGGCCTGGAAGAGGGGAAGGTCCTCTCTCCTCCGTGGGGGTGGGAGGAAGTGAGTGGCATCCTGGTGACCCTCTCTGGCCTCTCTAGCATCCACCTCTGGATATCTAGGTGGGTGATGGTATCTGACTTCTTTTGTAACCTTTTTGGATGCTTTTTGCGTCCTACATTGGCCTGGCACCTAGTGATTTGTTCTTGGCCTGTGGGAGCTGTCACAGCTGAAGAACGTTCCCCAAAGATATTCAGTCCTAAGCCCCACAACCTGAGACTGTTACCTTACATGGCAAAAGAGAGGGTTAAACTAAGGATCCTGAGATGGTATTATCCTGGATTATCTGGGTGGGCTCTTCATGCAATCATAAGCAGTCTTCTACAAGGGAGGCGGAGGGAGATTGGACACATAGGGTTAGGAGGCAATGTAATCGTGGAGGTACAGGTGACAGAGCTGCAGGCACAAGCCAAGGAATGCCAGCGACCCCCGGGAGCTGGAAGAGGCAAGGAGCCTATCCTCCCCTAGTGCCTCCTGACGTGGTGTGGCCTTGGCCTTGATTTCAGCCCAGTGATACTGATTTGGGATGTCTGGCCTCCAGAACTTGGAGAGAGTAAATGTTGTTTAAGCCGCCCAGTTTGGGGTAATTTGTTACAGCAGCCCCAGGAAACTAACACAGGACTGTCAGCCAGAAGTAAAACGGGAAGAATCCCATTTTAAATTATATTGTAAAAGAAATAAATTTTAAAATTATCCCAATGCCTCTGAAAGGGGCTGCTTATCACTCTTGCTGGTTGTGTTGATATATTTGACTTTTAATGCGTATGGATCAGCCTGAGGGACATGGTTGGACCGGGGATGTCTCCGCATTTGTTATTGCCTCTGACCGAGGGGCAGGGGCACCACCCCGCAGGTGCTTTGTCACTTTCTGGCCTGTCATTCTTTCTTTGACATAATCTCTGTAGATAGAACCTTCTTAACTGTCCCATTCTCAGGCAGCATTCTTGACCCATTTATGCTTGAAAATCACTGTCTATATACACATCTGTTTCTTTCCTTGAGAGGTTTAGTATTAATTTTTCCCCAGGGGAGCTCCCAGGGGGAACACGGAACAACATGCCCAGTGCATTCCCTGCGGAGGGAGGAGGATTGCCTTGCTGGAGATAAGAGATGTGATTGACATCTCTGATGCATGACCGGCTCCCAGTTCTGGCATCCTTACTGTTGACTCATAGAAACTTAAGAACCTGAAATTGTATAGTCCAGCTCCTAGAGTTTTCAGATGAGGCCCCCAAGGCCTGCTGAGTGTCCCGGTGAGTGGCAAAGTCAGTGTTACTCCCAGGCCAGCCTTGTGGCACCCTGCCACTGGGTCACACAGTTTCCCTCCCTGTGCTCATTTCCTCATCTCCAAGGATGAAGGGAAGGCGGGATTGGGGAGGGTCATTTGCTCATTCAACAAACAGTTGTTGGGCAGCTATCACAAGCCAAATCTCCTGCCAGGTGCTGGACACCAACCAAACTGTCCCAGCCTAATAGGACTCAGCCTGGTGAGCTACATACTCCTTTCAAGCTGACTTCCATGGAAGTCCACTGTATATAACAAAGAAAAGCAGAAGGAGGGCAGGTGGGGTGGGAAGAAGGATGGAGACTGAGAAACTGGGTGCACCATAAGCTAGGTACCTCCCACCCCCCGACAGTCCCCAGTCTTAGGAACCCTAAGACTCAATGGTTTCTCAGCTTGAAAAATGCTATTTAAGAGCCCAGCTTAGGGCGGAGGCCACATGTTCTGACTCTGAAGACATTCTGCTTGGTTTCTAATCCTGACATTGCTGCTTCCAAGGGTTGGGCTCTTGTTCAAATTACCTAATCCTTCTGTGTTCCAATATCCTCATCAGTAAAATCAGGATAGTACCTAATTCTAATAGTTGCTAACTCTTTGGGTGTAGAAAAGATTAAATGAGCTCATTCATTCACAGCAGTGCCTGACACAGTTAGCACTCAAGAACTGCCAGGTGATAGAATTTATGTGTTTATGAATTGCCCTTCGACTCTCCATTGTCCTACATACGGTCCTCATTCTTCAATCAGGGTGGACGGTGTCAATGGAACACACTTGAAAGTTTAGGAAAATTCTACTCGACTTCAAAGCACTATGATGAATGATCATGTAATTCCTGCCTTCTGTTGGGCAGGACTGAGCTTCAGCAAACCCTGGACACTGACTGGAGTGAAACCCGGTCAAGGGGAACAGAAGGGAAGCCATGTGGGGCTTCATCTCACTCTGCCAGGGAATGGACTTCTCTTCGCAAGTTAACAACCAGAGAGTCGGAGGGAAATTGCTTTTGTTAGAGGGTTATGCCTTTGCCACTAGAAAGTTTTCCCTCCTTGCCAGTCCCTTAGCCAAGATCCAGCAAGAACATGAATGACAAAGGCTGGGAGTGTTCCAAAGCAGACCGGAGAGGAAATTTAATTTTGGAGATGGGGTAGGAGTTGGGGGAGAGGGCAGAAAGGAACAGGAAGGGAGACAGGCTTGGGCAAAATGTCAGGGATGGGAGGGGAGGAGGTGAAGGAGGCTGCATGGGTCTGCTCAGTACGGAAGCCCATCTTGCAATATAGAGTCGGTGCTCAGGGCCCCAGGAGCCTGCATCTTGGACGGTGGCAAACAGATGGGGCCTGGAGGGCCTGCAGATGACTCTGGGGGAGCTTCAGCTGGTGGCAGATGCAGCTGGGGCCAGTGGCCACCTGTGCTCTGGCGCCCTCGCTCCCCACCTGGCCCATCTGCATTTACTCAGTCTGCCAATTATAGCTGCAAAGCCCCAGGGGCTCCAGATCACGTTCCTAAGGAAGGCTGACATCAGACCCAAGGAGGGAGTGCTTCCTTTCTGGTGCACATTCTAACCAACCATGCAGCCTGTGGCAGGCTTCCCTGTGTTGCAGAAACTGTGAGGAAAGTGAGCCTGGGCTGAGTGTTCCCAGTCCTCACCTGGGTACCCTAGCATCTGTTTGTTCCCAGCCAGTGGGAGGAGGAGGATGGGGCCGGGGGTTGCCTCAAATCCTTGACCCTGCTGGAGAATAACCCCATGCTTCCTGGGGGAGTGTCACTTTCACATATAAAAAGAGAACATGGACACAGCAATTGGGGATGAACCAACAAGAAGGAAGGTCAGCCTACCCAGTATTGAATATCTACAACATCCCAGACACTGGATCTGGAAATTTACATGCATTCTCTGGCTTATTCTCAGCAGTGATGCTTTAAGGTTGCGATTACATCTTCACTTTACAGATGAAGAAACCCAGGCTCACTGATTTCAATCATCTTTCCAAGGCCATGTAGCTGGATTCAAACCCAAGCCTGTCCTAGTCCAAGGGAGGAGTTCTTGCTATCACCTGAGTGGCTCCCAAATGTTAGACTGGTGTTGGGGAGATGTTTAAGACTACACATGTCCGGTCTCATCTCTAGAATCAGAAATTCTGAGGTGAGGCTGGGGAATCTGCCTCCGCAGATGTTTTTTGTTTTTTTGTTTTTTTGTTTTTTTATAAATTTATTGTATCTGGTAAATTTAATCTTTTTTTTTTTTTTTAATTTTACTTATTTATTTATGGCTGTGTTGGGTCTTCGTTTCTGTGCGAGGGCTTTCTCTAGTTGTGGGGAGCGGGGGCCACTCTTCATCGCGGTGCACGGGCCTCTCACTATCGTGGCCTCTCTTGTTGCGGAGCACAGGCTCCAGACGCGCAGGCTCAGTAATTGTGGCTCACGGGCCCAGTTGCTCCACGGTACGTGGGATCTTCCCAGACCAGGGCTCGAACCCGTGTCCCCTGCATTGGCAGGCAGACTCTCAACCACTGCGCCACCAGGGAAGCCCCTCCGCAGATGTTTTGAGGCCCTCCTGGTAATTCTGATGCTCAGCAACATCAGGCACCAGACCACTGCACCACACTGCCCTTCCCAGCAGCACCTCTGACCGCCGCTTAAAGCAGCGCTTGTACTTGTAATGGGCCTTGCACCTGGGGGAATTCCATCACCAAATCTGCCTTGACTTGTTATAATTCCCTTTATCCCGGATCCCTAACTTTCCTTGGGAGGACTTTGCTGACGTCTGGTCGACCTGCTTCCTACTGGGTCCCTCTTATAGCCTCCCTAAAGATGGGATCTGGCCTCTCTGTAAACTCAGTCAGGGATTTCTTCATTTCACAAACACCTCTATAGCAGTAACTCTGTGCCTGGTGTGCTTTAATCCTTTACATATGCGATCGAGTCTCATTTTTGCAGTAATTGTGTCTTTAAAGTCACAGTGAACACTGAATTAGCGAATACTGTACTATCCGTGTTCCTGGGAAGATTCAGGGTTACGTTCCTTCAAGCCTCTAGCTGCAACATTTTCATCAGCTGATCAGTACGTAACTTGTTTTATCTGGGTTTCTGTTTAAAGACACCTTGTTTAATAGATATTGTGGCCCCATTAACATCGAGCTTATAGCCAACAGCACTCTCAGGCGTGCCTGGATAAAGCTTATCTAACACATATATTTTCTCTGAAAGATCCTTCCACAGCTTTCTGTACCTACAAACACCAGTTGGCACTTTTCAGTGCTCTGCTTAGGGGCCACTATATACAGCAGAATCATTAATAAAAAGCACAAAAATGCAAAAACGTGGCCCTAAATAGACTTCAAAAATGACACTTGTTTACAGTCTGAAGCTGAAACAAGAAGGCAGAGTGTCGTCTTGCTCCACCCCACCTGGAAACGTGCATGTGGGGTGACTCAAATTCTTCACCACCTCGCGTGTCCCAGAATGACCACGAAAGTGCCATGAGTATTGATTTGGGGGGTTACAAATAAATTTAGCAAGTTGGCAAATTCTTGAATTGTGAGGATGAACTGTATTAACGTGTCTAATCCTCACAACAAAAATATGAGGTAGGCACAATCATTGCCCTTTGCCAATCCTGATGACCTTTAGAAAAAGTTATCAGCAAATGCTAAAAATGTCATTCCCATTATAACAGATGAAAAAACTGAGTCACAGAGAGGGCAAGTGACACAGCTAGTAAGTGTCAAAATCTGGACTTAAACCTAGTATATTTGGCTGCACAGTTAACCAGATAACCATGCTGCTCTTTAGGGATTGCAAACTTATCTGTGGACTGCAGAGCTGACCCAGCCCAGAACTTGCCCACCAGAGGGATGCTGGTAGACTTAAAAAGGGAAAAAAATGAATAATTCTGTACAGTTGGTAGGCACTACTAGATATTCATTATGCCTATTGCCTGGGTTCCCTTAAATTTGGGTTTCTCAAAGTATGTTCCAGGACTCCTGTCTTCAGAACCATTTGTGTAATGCAGAGTGTCAGAGATTCTGATTGAGCTGGTGTGAGGTGAGGGCTACATTTTTAGTAGGTACCTCAAGTAAGTCTGATGTTTTAGGATTTGGAAAGCACTATCTAAAATTCAGTACCACCTTGAATAAAAATTACACATCAAAAATAATATTTGTGAAATTTGTAGCATTTCGAGTTCTTCAGACTTTTTTTTAAGGCCATCTCTTTTTTGTTTGTTTGTTTTTTGTTTTCTTAATAAGATGGTGGGGGAAAAATGGGTCCAATAAAGATTATTGGAAACTCAATTAAAAATTAGAAAGAGTATTTTTTAAAATGAGTTGCTTCAAGATTTCCATAATACCAAAAGTTAAAGAAAATTCAGCTTACCCAGAGATCTTATTTCTTTCTGAAGAGTGAATTCTAACCTAGCTCAACCTCCTCAAACACTTTGGCCTAGGGAGAAGCAAGTTCTTAACCTTCTCTGTTTATCAACTTCCCCAAGATCTGGCCTTTAAAAGAAAAGAAATTGCAGGTTTACTTGAAAACAGAGGAGAAACAAGATTAGCTTGTTAATATTACTTTCAGAAATCTGAGTACTTAAAAAAAGTGAATAACTGAGTGATTGTTGTATCAGTGTGTGCATTTGTCAAAATGCTCTTATACACTTGTGATTTATATACTATACCATTAGTAAATTGTAGTTCAATAAAAAATAAATCTACAGAAATAAACAAAAAAAGTTAATGACTGCTTTTGCATTATTCTACTCCTTGATTTCTCTCCTTTCTGACTTAGAAGACAAGATCTGTGTGTGCACCAGCTTTCTTTGGGGATTTTGTTCTCACTTGTTTAGTCCTGTGCAGAAGTCAAAGGAGTAATAAATAGCTAGAAGGGCTGCAGAAATATTCACCAGCTTAATGTTACCTCTGGTAAGAAGGGATGGGTATGGACTTGCCATGCCTTCTGCTGTGTTCCTCTTTAAAAATGGAATGCACTATGATTGTTTCAAAGAAACAGTTATGTACCACATCAAAGGATCTAACTGTAAAACCAACTACCATCCAAGGTTCCAGGCAACTCAATGGTCACAGAGCCTTGGCAAAGGGCAATCTCACGTCTATGAGATTTTCTGTCCAGACACCAATCCGCTGACCTCATTTTCCTCTGTTACACCAACTCATCCATCATCCAGGAGCTTGGAAAAGGAACACCTTGCAATCATCTGTGACCATAAACTCTGAACTATGGTCCCAGATGGAGCTCTTTTCCATATACATACAGTTGACCCTTGAACAACACGGGTTGGAACTACACATGTTCACTTATAGGCGGATGTTTTTTTTCAGTGGTAAATACAGTACTACACGATCCATGGTTGCTTGGCTCTGCGATTGCGGAACCGCGGAGGTGGACTACTGCGCCTGAGCTTCCACAGAGTTGGGTGTCTGCGGTAGGTCCTGGAACAAATCCCCCGAGGATACCAAGGGACGACTGTACTTCTCTCGTTAGCAACGGTAGCTCTAGAGGTTAAAAGATGGAGCAGGTTGCTTTTCATGTAGAAAAGGAAGTCCACTGACCCTGGCTGGCTCATGAGGTAGAAGACTGATGCTCATGGTATTCTCTCCCTTAACCGACTTCCCAGAGAGGAAGCAGCCACAGTGGTTGGGTGACCGACCAGAGTTCAGGATGCAGACAGCAGTTGGTTTTTGTGACAGGGGAGCATATTCCCCAACCAGTGAGCTACTCCTGATTGTAATGCTTTTCTTGGGCTAAGGGATTTGTTCTCTGGCGTTTTTGGCTGTTGTGTAACAAGGCTGGACGTGTGGCAATCATCAGCATAATTACTGTTTCACATTTGTGTTTCCTATCTCTTGTCAGTTTATGCTCCCAGTTAGAGAGGGTTAAGAGGCTCAGCCCTCTGATAGCCATAGCCATAGCTGGCCTTTCAGAATCTAACACCGATTACTATGAATCATCTTCAGATTTCTTATCCTTTCATTCCTGATAACCTGGAAAGCAGGATGGGATTTTGCTTCAGGAACGATTCACACATTTGTTTTCACGAGGCCAGTGACCTCCTTTTGAACTCAGGTGTTCCACACACCTGGATGATAATATGTTTCAGAGTTGCCTGACAAAAAAGTTGCCTGATCTGATAGCTTTGAGGGAATTAAAAAGGACTCAAGCACAAGCAGATAATTAGCAATTGTACCAGTAGATGTCAAAATACCTAAAAGGTTCTCAGTTGGATGCCCAAGTAGAAATCTGATTGAAACTATTTCCTTAGCACATTTGTAAAATGTGGACATGAGTGTGACTGTATTTTTTTTTTTCTTTTTTGCTTGTTACTACATTGCAAATTGGTTGGGACCTGAATCAATGTGTTAAAAAGTGGGCAGTAAGGAGAAGTATGTCTTGTGCTGCAGTTTGGGGCCACCCGCTTAGTTATAAGGACCATGCCAGCAAGGAGGTCAGATTAGCAGATAGTGAGAAAGCAAACCCGCCCAGAGCGTAGGCCAGGGCTGCTCTGACAACAGCTTGGCAGTTCTCTCCTTGGAACCACTCCCTTCTGAGAGATGCAAGAGCCACACAAGCCTTCAGCCTCAAGAAAATTTACCAGCGCTCACGTTAAGAAGGAAGGGACGGGGGCTTCCCTGGTGGCGCAGTGGTTGAGAATCTGCCTGCCAATGCAGGGGACATGGGTTCAAGCCCTGGTCTGGGAAGATGCCACATGCCGTGGAGCGACTAGGCCTGTAAGCCACAATTGCTGAGTCTGCGCGTCTGGAGCCTGTGCTCCACAACAAGAGAGGCCGCGACAGTGAGAGGCCCGCGCACCGCGATGAAGAGTGGCCCCCGCTTGCCGCAACTAGAGAAAGCCCTCGCACAGAAACGAAGACCCAACAGAGCCATAAATAAATAAATAAATAAATAAAAATTTAAAAAAAAAGAAGGAAGGGATGAATGCTCAAATTATCAGTTCAAAAACCGGGCATATTAAGTGACTACACACAGCACCGAGCTAGATGGTACACATAATGTACAAAAAAGCAGAATTTTTACCTTCCGGGGACTTATGATCTAATATTTCTCATATAAACCAAAGACGAAAACACAGTGCAATCTTTCTTCTCCTGAGATGAGACGTCAAATGTTGAGGGGGAAATGTAAGCGAGGGAAAACAGCAGTTTGGAATGTAGAAATTTGCATCCTGTCCCTGTCATGGTCAAAGGGAATTCTGGATGCCAGTGTTCTACCTAAAAAGTGAGGAAGGTAATTACATGCCTTCTCAACCTCCCTTCCAGCTTCCGGAGCTCTGATTCTACTGCCTCCTATTTCCTATGCTAGCAACAGAATTCAGGAGAAATGTTGGATAAAGAACATTCAGTGAGATGGTTAAGTCATTGCCATCAAAGACATCATCAGAGGAGAGTGACCAGTGACATAATCTAGCATAGTATGTTAGAAAAATATCTGTAAGAACCTGAGGTCTTTAGAAATAAAACACTCTAATGGTACCTTTGGTGGATTTCTTGGTAGATGGCTTCACCAACAGGCAAAGGAATACAGAAAGGACATGTGAGATATCTCTTACCCTTTTAACTGGGTACTGAGAAGTTTTATCACCCATACTTGCTTGATGGGTCCTCTGGTCCTTCATTGCTCCATTCAGTGGTCTGCTGCACATTTCTGCAGTTTAAAAGGCAATAAACAAACATAGTGGGTAAAGCAAGAACGGTCAGCGCCAAATCAACATTTATTAAAGATCTACCATGTGTCAGTCCTTGTGTTAGAAACCAGAAGGATATGTGTCCACATTCCCAAAGAAGGAAGCTAGGATTCTCCTCGAAGTAAATCGCTCGTGAAGTATGAGAAGGTTTCACGAAAGTAGGTGGCCTCACTTTCTACCAGACCACTTCTTTGTTAGATACAGCTAGACCTCAGCTCACACTGAAAGCTCCTTCACAGCCATAGAGGACTATTTTAGCCCATTCCTATAGGACTGGAAGCTCTGGATAATATTTTGCAAGTCGTGAATCAATTAAGCCTGGACTAAACAGCCTCTGAATGAATTTTCTTCATATAATCACGTATCCTAACATATTTATAAATGAAACTATTAATTTAAATTAAAATGATTAAATGAGTTTTGTCTGGTATATGGTATTTTGGGCTAGAAGAAAACCAGTAAAAGCCCTTCCAGCCCTTAGCTTCTATACTTTCATTTTGCTTGTTGTGGTTTTAAAAATATTTATAATTCATTTTTAAAGTTAAACTTGTTATTTTAAAATAATTATAGATTCACATGCAGTTGTAATAAATAATACAGAGACATCACATATTTCTGTTACCCAGTTTCCCCCGATGATAGCATCTTGAAAACTGTAGTACATTGTTACAACCTGGATATTGATATGGATACAGGCAAGATAGGAAACATTTCCATCACTGCAAGCATCCCTCATAGCCATACTCACTTTCCTCCCACCCCATTACCTGTTTAACCCCTGGGAACCACTAATCTGTTTTCCACTTTAATAATTTTGCCACTTCAAGAGTTATGTAAATAGAATCATACAGTAAGTAACCTTTTGGTTCCTTTTTCACTGAGCGTGATTCTCTGGAGATTCATCCAGGTTGTTGCCTGTATTTTTATTGCTGTGTAGTAGTCTATAGTGTGAATGTACTATAGTTTGCAGGGCAGTTTATTTAACCATTCACCTGTTGAAGGACATCTGAGTGTTTCCAGTTTTTGATTTCTAATAAAACAGCTATAGAACATCCACATATAGGCTTTTATGTGAACATAAATCTTTATATCTCTGGGATACATGCCCAGGAGTATAATTGCTGAATGGTATGGTAATTGCATGTTTATGGTTTTAAGAAACTGCCAAACTGTTTTCCAGAGTAGCTGGACCATTTTACATTCCTATCAGCAATGTATGAGTGACCCAGTTTCTTCACATCCTTGCCACTATTTGATGTTGTCACTATTTTTTTAAAATTTAATTTTATTTATTTATTACTTATGCAGCAGGTTCTTATTATCTATTTTATACATATTAGTGTATATATGTCAATCCCAATCTCCCAATTTACCCCCCCCCCTTCCCCCCTTGGTGTCCATACGTTTGTTCTCTACATCTGTGTCTCTATTTCTACCTTGCAAACCAGTTCATCTGTACCATTTTTCTAGATTCCACATATATGCGTTAATATACGATATTTGTTTTTCTCTTTCTGACTTACTTCACTCTGTATGACAGTCTCTAGGTCCATCCACGTCTCTACAAATGACCCAATTTTGTTCCTTTTTATGGCTGAGTAATATTCCATTGTATATATGTACCACATCTTCTTTATCCATTCGTCTGTGGATGGGCATTTAGGTTGCTTCCATGACCTGGCTATTGTAAATAATGCTGCAATGAACATTGGGGTGCATGTGTCTTTTTGAATTACGGTTTTCTCTGGGTATATGCCCAGTAGTGGGATTGCTGGGTCATATGGTAATTGTATTTTTAGTGTCACTATTTATTTTTATTTTAACCATTCTGATAGGTGTGAAGTGGTATCTCACTGTGGTTTTAATTTGCATTTCCTGAATGGCTAGTGCTGATGAATATCTTTTCATGTGCTTATTTACTATATGTATATTCTCTTTGGAGAAATGTCTGTTCACATATTTTGCCCATTTTCTAATTGGATTGTTTTTGTTGTTCTTTTTTATGTTGAACCCTAAGAGTAGTTTATATAGTCTAGACACTAGTCCTTTGTCAGATATGTGGCTTGCAAATATTTTCTCCCAGTTTGTGGCTTGACTTTCACAGGACAAAGTTTTAAATTTTTTTTTTTTTAATAAATTTATTTATTTATTTATTTTGGCTGTGTTGGGTCTTCGTTTCTGTGCGAGGGCTTTCTCCAGTTGCGGCGAGCGGGGGCCACTCTTCATCGCGGTGCGCGGGCCTCTCACTATCATGGCCTCTCTTGTTGCAGAGCACAGGCTCCAGACGCGCAGGCTCAGTAGTTGTGGCTCATGGGCCCAGTTGCTCCGTGGCATGTGGGATCTTCCCAGACCAGGGTTCAAACCCGTGTCCCCTGCATTGGCAGGCGGATTCTCAACCACTGCGCCACCAGGGAAGCCCCAAAGTTTTAAATTTTGATGAAGTCCAATTTATCAATTTTTCTTTGTAGAGATTGTGCTTTTGCTGTCAAGTCTAAGAATCCTTTACTTAGCCCTAGAATCAGAAGATTTTCTCCTATTTTTTTCCTGAAAGCTTTATAGTTCTATGTTTTACATTAAGTCTGTGGTCCACTTTGAGTTAATTTTTATGTAAGGTGTCAGCTTTGAGGTATATATTTTGTCTATTGATGTCCAATAGCTCTAGGGCCATTTGAACTGTTTTTGCACCCTCGTGTCAGAAGTCAGTTAGACATATCTCTGTGGGTCTATTTCTAGGTTCTCTACTGTATTTGTTTGACAAGGCAGTAAGTATTTAATTATTTTTTAAGAGAATGCAAACGGTATTTCTAATTTCAGTGTCTACGTGTTGATTGCTAGCATATGGAAATACATTAATTTGTATACATTTATTTTGTATCCTGTGTCCTTGCAGAACTCACTTATTAGTTCTAGAAGATTTTGGCGATTCTTGGGATTTTCTACATAGACAATTATGTTATTTGCAAACAGGAATAATTTTATTTCTTCCTTTCCCGTCTGTATGCCTTTTATTTCCTTTTTTAATTGGTTAGAACTGCCAGCACTATGTTGAATTAGAGTGGTGATCAGACATCTTTGCCTTGTTCTTGATCTTAGGAGAAAAACATTCAGCCTTTCACCATTAGGTATATGTTAGATAATCTTTATCAGGTTGAGGCAGTTCCCCTGTATTGTTCTTTTTTCTGAGAGTTTTTATCATGAATGGATGTTGAATTATGTGAAATGCTTCTTTTGCATTGAGTAATATAATCAATGTAATTTTTCTTCTTTAACCTGTTAATGTGGTATATTATTGGAGAAATGTCTGTATATTGGAGAAACATATATTATATTGGTTGATTTTCAAATAGTGAACCAGCCTTGTATCCTTGGAATAAATCCCGCTAGGTCATACTGCATAATTCTTTTCATATTTTTCTGAGTTCTTTTTCTTTCTTTTTTTTTTAATGAAACTTTCAGTATTATTTTATTTTTATACTATAAGCAAATATTACATTGATACAAATAAGAATAAAATACAAAAATAAGACAATCTGTACAGATTCTATTTTAATATGATCAAATTTTAAATACCACTGTAAGCCAAAAAAAAAATTCTATATTTGGCTTATTATTGCAGACATGTTAATGTGAGACATTTTATTTGATAAACATCTGACCCGGAAGGTACAAAATTATGTTAATTTATTAATTCATAATAAGATGATAGACTTTAAGATATGTATTTTTTAATAGCTTGTACCTCTTTTTTTAATAAATTTTTTTAAAATTTATTTTTGGCTGCATTGGGTCTTCGTTGCTGCACATGGGTTTTTCTCTAGTTGTGGAGAGCGGGGGCTACTCTTGGTTGTGGGACACGGGCTTCTCATTGCGGTGGCTTCTCTTGTTATGGAGCACAGGGTCTAGGCTCGCGGGCTTCAGTAGTTGTGGCTCTCGGGCTCTAGAGCGCAGGCTCAGTAGTTGTGGTGCACGGGCTTAGTGGCTCCGTGGCATGTGGGATCTTCCCGGACCAGGGCTCGAACCCGTGTCCCCTGCATTGGCAGGCGGATTCTTAACCACTATGCTACCACGGAAGCCCCAAGATATGTATTTTTAGTGTTACTAATAGTAGTAACTTTAAATGTTAGGCCATGAAACTCATATATTGTGGCAGAGGGGAATATTCCGCTTTTTCCCCTTTCTTTTTTTGGCTGGCAATTAAAATGACAAGGCAGATATTAGCAGGAGATAATCAAATTTATTATGTATTGTGAAATAAAATTCATATTTTATGACAAGAAAAATTGAAACAAAAAAATTTTCTCTGCCCTTTGGCCTCCTCTCTCCTCTCTACTGTGCATTGTGTATCTGCATAGATCAGACCTCTCCCATCGGCAGAAATACCTGCTCAACCATAAGGAACAACACTCTCCTAGCACCAGCAAGACAACTCCTTAAAGATAACATTCCTCCTTGATCTTATAAGGGGCGACGATAATGCTTAGATCTGGATTGTGTAAACTGTCAGTAATACATATAATATATAGCCCTCTGTCTAAAAAAATTTATATGTAACTGTGCCTTGACTTCTAACAGAACAGTTGTCAGAGCTTTCTGAGATGCTGTTCCTGGGTTATAATCTTCAAATTTGGTTCGAATAAAATTTCCCACTTCTTTCATAGACTATTGATTAATTTTTGTTGACGGTATGTATGGTGAATTCATACAAGCATGAAGGGTTCCAAAAACAGTAAGGCGAGATGAGGTATATATGTCATTGTGGACTAAGGAGAAGGAGGTAGGCGTTGGGGACTTCAAAAGGAAGTAAAGTACTGAGTTCTTTTTCTTATTTTGTTAAGGACTCTTGTATCTATAATTTTTATTTATTTATTTGTTTGTTTGTTTACTTATGTTTTGGCTGTGTTAGGTCTTCTTTGCTGCACGCGGACTTTTCTCTAGTTGCGGCGAGCGGGGGCTACTCTTTGTTGCGGTGCGCGGGCT
Organism: Balaenoptera acutorostrata; assembly: GCF_949987535.1. NCBI lineage: Eukaryota > Metazoa > Chordata > Mammalia > Artiodactyla > Balaenopteridae > Balaenoptera > Balaenoptera acutorostrata. Next base: position 17,609,140 of record NC_080084.1, on the reverse strand, counting down.
TCTCATTGTGGTGGCTTCTCTTGCTGTGGAGCACGGGCTCTCTCTAGGTGCGTGGGCTTCAGTAGTTGTGGCACTTGGGCTCAGTAGTTGTGGCTCGCGGGCTCTAGAGCGCAGGCTCAGTAGTTGTGGCACACAGGCTTAGTTGCTCCACAGCATGTGGGATCCTCCTGGACCAGGGCTCGAACCCATGTCCCCTGCATTGGCAGGTGGATTCTTAACCAATGCGACACCAGGGAAGCCCTGTATCTATAATTATGAGGGATATTGGTCTGTAGGTTTTTTTTTCTTTTTGGTACTGATTTTGAAATCAGGGTAATATTAACTTCATACAATGAATCATGACATGTTCATTCGTCTTCTATTTTCTGGAAGAGCTTGCATAGAATTGATGTTAATTTTATAAACATTTGATATAATTCTTCAAGTGAAGTTGTCAGGACCTTGATATTTATTTTTTGGAACTTTTTAACATTATGAATTCAATTTACTTGATGATTGTAGGGCTGTTGAAATTGAGGTGGAGTCTGAAGGCCGGACTCTCCACTCATCCCCCATGGACACCTGCGGCAGGAGTGGTGGGGGCTCCTGTTACGCTGGCTGGGAGTGGGAGTCTTGCTCCCTTTGTGCGCCTCATTAATGCTGGTAGACCTTGAAAGTCCTCATCTCCCCACCCCCCCCCGGCTTCCCTGGCACCACCCCACACAGTAAAGGGATAGATGCCTGATTACTGTGGGTGAGGAGGAAGGACCAGGCTCTCTGTGTGGTCTCCACCTGATGCCACAGGGGGACCTCACTGCAGGCTCTCTATTTGGCTTCCAAAGGGGGTATTGGGGCGCCTTGGGACAGCCTTGCATGGGTGGAAGTCCAGGCTCTCCACTCAACTATATTGGCATCGGTAGAGATGGGATCACAGCTCTTTCTGAGTTATTTGGCTGGAGAAGAGAGGTTATTGTATGCAAGTTTTCTGTCTTGCAAGTTTTCTCTCTTACAGGTTTTCTCCTTTCCTAGTCCTTTGGCTAGAGAGAGTAGGCTTTCGTTGAGTTTCTTTTGTCTACACTCTTGGGCATTTCTAGGTTACTGGCTTCTTCAGCTCCTAGTCAGAGATATATGAGGACAAAAGAAAACTGAGAGAACTCACCACTGTGTTGTTCCTTAGGCCCTGGGTTCCCCTAGCTTCTCTGCCTTCCTTTCCCCACCTTTAGAGTCTTCTATGCTTGTTTTAGTTGCACTGAGTAGGAAGAATAAGGAAGAGACCTTTATTTCATATCCTTGGAAGTGGAATTCTCTGTGCTACCTTATTTTTACAAAGGATTTTTAAAATTTTTATTGAAATATAGTTAATTTACAATGTTGTGCTAGTTTCAGGTGTACATCAAAGTGATTCAGTTTTATATATATATAGTTTCATATATATGTATATATAGTTTTATATATGTATATATTTAGATTATTTTCCATTATAGGTTATGACAAGATACTGAGTATAGTTCCTGTGCTATACAGTAGGTCCTTGCTGGTTATCTATTTTATATATAGTAGTATTTTAATCCCAAACTCCTAACTTATCCCTCTAACCCATCCTCCTTTGGTAATCATTTTGTTTTCTATGTCTATAAGTCTATTTCTGCTTTGTAGATAAGTTCATTTGTATCATTTTTTTAGATTCCACATATAAGTGATATCATATGATATATATCTTTCTCTGTTTGACTTACTTCACTTAGTATGATAATCTCTAGGTCCATCCATGTTGCTGCCTTTTTTAATAGCCAAAACCAGAATACTTCTTTCAAAGATTCTTTAAGCTTTTATTCATTTATTTATTTAACAAATATTTATTGAGCATCCACAATGTACCAAGCAAGGCCCCCGCCTCTGAGAAGTGTACATTCTGGTGATGGAGACAGCCATTAAACCAGTAATTGCACAATTATTCTGATGTGGTCTGGAAGATAAAAGTCAGCTTGTGAGTTATCATCATTGCTATCATGAAAGGACATTCATTTAGGGCTTTGTTGCACATAGGCTGTACAGAGGAAAGAAAACCCAACCAAATGTCTGATTCTACTAACTTAGTTAAGAAGCAATTTTAGTCTTGGCCATGTTCAGAAGGCTATTGCAAAAGTGATTGTTTGGGTTTCCCTGGTGGCGCAGTGGTTGAGAATCTGCCTGCTAATGCAGGGGACACGGGTTCGAGCCCTGGTCTGGGAAGATCCCACATGCCGCGGAGCAACTGGGCTCGTGAGCCACAATTACTGAGCCTGCGCTTCTGGAGCCTGTGCTCCGCAACAAGACAGGCTGCGATAATGAGAGGCCCATGCACCGCGATGAAGAGTGGCCCCCACTTGCCGCAACTAGAGAAAGCCCTCGCACAGAAACGAAGACCCAACACAGCCATAAATAAATAAATAACAAAAGTGATTGTTTTTATGCATCTAAATATAACGTCAATGAAAGAAGCTTCTACCCACGTTTGATGACAAAACCATGGTTAGTTCCTTAGTATTAACCACTTAGAGCATGCAGATGATTTCCACGCCCACTCCCTCGACCCACTCAAATGCCAAAAAAGTCTAGTTTCCTTTCAGTCTTCCCATTTCTGAAAACAGCATGTCCATACACCCCCGTTGTTCAAGTTCCAAGCCTAAAAATTGTTCTCTTTCCCTCGCCAGCCCCCTACCTCCATCCAGGCCAGCAGCAAAACTTGTCAGCTCCACTCCCTAAATATCCTGAATCTGATCCCTTCTCACCATCTCACTGCTGCAGCCCTGGACTAAACCACCACCTTCTCTGGTCAGGACTGAAACAAGAACTCCCAGATGGGTCTGCCTGCGTTCACTCCTGCCCCACGTTCATTGTCCCACAGCAACAGAGTGTTGTTTTAAATCTTCGGCCAGATCATGCCACTTCCCTGTGGTGAACCCTCCTAATGCTTTTCTCACACACTTGGAATAAAAGTCAAGCATCCTACCCTGGATTTCCAAGTCTGTCTTGAATGGTCCTCTGCCTCTGTTTCTCTTGCTCTGCTTTCATCTTGAGCCTCATCTCCTTTGTCCCCCAAACTCCAGTCATAACAGCCATCTTTCTGGTTTTTAAACACCACCATGCTTGTGCAGCCTTAGGGCCTTTGTACTGCCTGGTCTTTCTGCCTGGAATGTTCTTCCAGCTAACCTTTGATGGCGGGCTGCCTTTTGATTTTAGATCTCAGCTTAAATGTTACCTCCATTTAGATCTCAGCTTAAATGGTACCTCCTCTGACCATCTAATTGGACTGATGGATAACCCCTCTATTATTCTTTATGAAGTCACCTTTACAAAAGTTCTCAGGCATAACACGTATCATCTGTTCCTTTTCTTGTTTATTTCTTTGTCTGTACTCTATTTTGCCCAGTAAAATATCAATTCCACGAGAGAAGAGGGACATTCTCTGTCTTCTTCACTGTCCCTAGTAGTTCCTTAATAAATATTTACAGAACAGGTGAGTGAGGGATCATGGGCCCTTTTCTCATTGCCATGGACTACCAGATGAAGAATTGATGCAAATGACTGTGGAAAGATATGAGAATAAGTCATAGAAAGTGGTTACTAAAGGCAAATGTTCTGAACCAGTAAAGTACATTGTCTTGTGGGAATGTAAATTGATGCAGTCACTATGGAAAACAGCATGTAGTTTCCTCAAAAAAATTAAAAGTAGAACTACCATATGATCAAGCAATCTCACTTCTGGGTATTTATCCAAAAGAAACAAAATCAGAATATTGAAGAAATATCTGCACTCTCATATTCATTGCAGCATTATTCACAAATAGCCAAGACACAGAAACAACCTAAGTGTCCATCAACAGATGAACTGATAAAGATGTGGCATATATCAATATATACAGAGGTATATTATTTGGCTATGAGGAAGAAGAAAATCCTGCCATTTGCAAAAAAAAACATGGATGGACCTTGAGGGCGTTATGCTAAGTGAAATAAGCCAGATAGAGAAAGACAAAAATGATCTCACTTACATATAGAATATTAAAAAAAAAAAAAAAAAAGTCAAACTCATGGAAACAAAGTAGAAAAGTGGCTGGTGGGTGAGGGAAACAGAGATTGGCAAACAGGTACAAACTTTCAGCTATAAGATGAATAAGTTCTTCTTGTAGCTTATCTCAGGCCATTTCTAGACTCTGGGGACGTGACTGTGCACAGCAGGAAAATAGGTCTGAAAATGGACTCAAAGATCACACTGTGCTTCTTCAATATTGATGAAAATGATCACACAAGTCCTCCAAGACTCTCTCTTGGAAAATTATGTGTACATTTTCTTTGTTGCTGTTGGTTTAAGTTTAGGTGGCAGATACCAAAATAAAAACCAGACTAGATCGTAATCGACTCCAATAAAAATCTAAAGAGAAAAAAAAGAAAAAAGATGAATAAGTTCTGAGGATCAAGAGTAAAACATGGTGACTATAGTTGATAACACTATATTGCATAATTAAATTTGCTAAGAGAATAGAACCTTAATTCCGCCCCCCTCCACCACACACACAAACAAAGATAAATATGTGAGGTGATAGATTTGTTAATTAAGTAGATGGGGGAAATCTTTCACAACGTGTACATATATCAAGTCACCACAATGTATACTGTAAATATTGTACAATTTCGTATGTCAATTATACCTCAATAAAGCTGAAATTTTTCAAAAAGTAGAGAGATTAGTAAAACAAAGTCCTGTACACACATTGTCCAATCTTAAGTCATCAATCTACAGCCAATGTTGTTTCATATCCCCCCCCACTCTTGTCCTCAGCTTCATAACTGCCTTGAAGCAATCCCAGACACCAAATCATTTCATCAGTATATTAGGAATCTACTTTCTCCAAAATTGTTTTACTTATTTATTATATAAGGAGATATACTACTGAAAAGGTTAAAACATGAATTTAACTAATCTGTTTAGATTCAAATCCTGGCTTTGTCACTTAACTGTAAAACCTTAAGCAAGTTACTTACGGTGTGTGCCTCTGTTTCCTCATCTGTAAAATGGAGATAGTTAATCGTACCTATCCCATGGGGCAGCTGTGAGGATTAAATATGTTAATATTCACTATGCATCTAGAACAATCCTTAGACCATGGCAAGTGCTTATGCGTGTTAGCTATTATTTTCAGAGGCAGGTGAATGGGTAATATGGCCTATCAAAGTCTCTTCCAGTTTTACAAACTAAAAGAAACTTGAATTTAAATTTTATTAAAACTGAGTGAAATTTGAAATTTAATGAAAACAGATGCTGCCATTTATTCCTTTCTTAGTATGTACAGTGGAAAAAAAGAATCAAGAGTTTTGATTTTAAAATTTTGGGCCATTCTATGACTGCATTTTATAGCCTTGAGAATATCACTTAATCACTCTAACCCATTTCTGAGATGGAAACAGCAACTGTTACCCTTCTCCCTGTGAGCAGGGTTGGTTCTAGGACTATTACTGCAGAGGGTAAATACCCATCTAACTCGCATCCCCTTCCCCTAGCTGAGCTCTGCCTTCATCCTTCTCCTCCATGTTCCCCATCCAAATGTGCTCTCAGGAAAGTACCAGACGAACTCATCACATGGAGGTGAGTGACTAGGGTGGCTTCACACATCAACATTACCAGCATCATTTGCGTTTGAACTGTTTTAAGCTTTCCTTTTGCAGAGCATCAGTCATTAATAAGCCAAATAAGCCTTTTGGGCATCCCCAAACCCATTATCTGTGCATAGCTGCCCACATAGACACCTGCCCCAGTTGTGAAAACTTGTCTCAAATAATCCAGATGAGCACTCTACAAGGCAGACCTCCTCTCTCACAGACCTGTGCTCCTAGGGATTTATCAACAACCATGTGTACGGGAGCCAGGGTGACCACACTTAGAGAGTGAAGGCATTCGAAGGGGTGCAAATGAAGTGACACCTTGGAGGGAGATCTTTGGCTATGGTTTACAAGTATTTGAAAATGCCAGAGAGATTTTAGATATAATTGTTCAAGTCATGAATACAGTTACCTTCCCAATAGCTCGAATGATTACGTAATGGTAACACAGAAGACATTTAAAAATAAATGGAAAGAAAAATTGAAGTGTATTGTGTGGAGGTAAAAGTAAGAGTTAGGTGTCTCCCAGCTTTTACTGTTCTTTCCCCTGAATGTGAAGAGGGTCACGGTACAGAAACTGAGCTTGGACAGCTCCATGGATCACAGGACAAAGTTAGACAGGAAAAGATTTTGCAAGGACCTGTCAAGTATTCCCTGAACAGAAAGGGAGCAGCCTGTTTCCTCAGAATGGTCTGTCTGCCATCATGAAATCCAGTACCAAGAACCAAAATTAGCCCAAATGACCCTCAAAATTAGCCACATCAAGGAGTTGAGCTTAGTTATATCATGAATCATATCTTCAACAGTGATACTAGCAAAGCCTTCTTCTTACAAATCAACACTCTTTGGGGATTTTGATGGTCTAATAATAATAACATTAATAACAATAATATCTAACACTTAACGAACACTACTTGTGCCAGGTACTCTTTCTGAGGGCTTCATTATTAGTAATAATGTAAGTTAGTATTTATATTAATAATAATATGGGAATATTAGCTAGAGGGACAGTAACTCACTTGATCATTCAGGAGTTACAGGTACTTTCAGTCCAGTGAGAGCAGTGGGTTTTGTTGGTTGCATTTCATAAACAGCAGTGTGTTGGGCTGTGTGGTACGGGTGAAAAGAGGAAAAACTGTTAAAACCTCTGACTAGGAGATCTGCTCTACAGTGAGACCACTTCAGGGGCTCAGATAGAAAGGAATTCTGCATGAGGATTCAGGGACCTTGTTTGGGCTCAATCGGAAAGAGGCCTTGGTTACTCCTTTCGCGTGTTGGCCATGGGAAAGGAAGAGGAAGTGGGGACCAGCTGTTGTGCCAGGCACATGCCACACCTTTGCCACTTCCGCCTCAGGACTTCTCTAACTGTTTGAAATAGTGTCTTCTGCCTACTTCTAAGGAAGGAGTGGCTATTTCCATGGGAAGCAAAATTCCACAGTGGCAAGAGCACAAGGTCTAATCTGGTTCTAAAATTAGAACAGCACCAACAGAACAAAGATTTTTGTGTGTATGTTCTGGTCATCATCCGAAACACTCACACACAGTGATCATATTGTTCAAAGCAAATTTCATTACCCACAGTCCCAGCCACGGGATGCTTTTTTTAAAACCTTCTTTGTTTCAGATTTGCTGAGTTATTCAGACTGTTAAAAAGCTAAGTGCATGTAGGAGCTCTAAATCAAGTCATCTGTCTAGAATATTTCCTTTGAGGAAAGTTCCTTTTTTCATTCTATCTCTCACCCTCACCACCACCACCACCCGCCCCCACCTTTTTTGGAATAAAAAGACTTCAAAGGGTAAATTGCTTTATTTTTCCTCTAATGGTATCCTGGAAAGAAGAGGCAGCCTTTTGAAATACATGTCTATCTGTAAATGCCAGAAAAAAAAAAAAAGTGCATAGCTGTTATCAGTTCCTGCCATCAACATTCTTTAATTTAAAGAAGTATTCAGCTATCTGAAATTAGGTTGCAGACTCTCGGGTTGCATATTTTGTGGGTGGGATTTCTTGGTGATATAAAACAGCATTTAAGAACTGATATGCAACTTGGGATGGGAAAAATACAGACAATGAAGAGTAGAAGATACACTGTGTTGGGAGAGAAGGGAGGGTGCGTGCGTGTGTAGACGGTGAACGGATTAGAAGGGGGAAGGAATTGCCCACAGAGCAGACATTCAGTGACACCCATTTCAGACAGGTCAGAGAGCTACTGCTGACTCCTTCCATAGATTTTGGTAGAGGCGTCTAGAAGTGGGCATGCCCTTAAGCTTTCTCAACCAAGAGATGAACTTCTGAAAAAATATTCACTCCTTCCACACAGACCATCATTCCAATTTTCCCCTCTAGGCACTGCTTTATAAAAATCATATTGTCATCCAACACAGGAGTCCTCCACCTCGACACTACTGACATTTTGGGCTGGATAACTCTCTGAACAGGGGGCAGGATTGTGCACTGCAGGATGTTTGTCCACACCCCTGGCCTCTCTCACGCTGGTAGCACCGCCCCCCCCCACCCCGGCCCAGGACAACCAAAAGTGTCTCCAGAACTACCGAGTACCTTTTTTGGAGACGAAATCACCCGCAGCTGAGAACCACTATTCTAACCCAACGAACCACACACTACTAAGAAAAACACAAATTGCTGAGAAACATCTAATCAGCAGATAGAAGCCATTGCCATCATTTTTTAAAAACCCACCCAAGGAAGGAAAATGACCTCTAATTTCTAACTGAAAACAGATCACTCCTTTCACTTAAATACAAGAATGATAACAAGGCAGAGCTTAGCTCTGTACAAAGTGCTGTGAATTTTATTTGTGACTTTTGTTGTGGAATAAGTTAACGTGAGTCAGTCACAGCTGGCAATTCTTAGGGTGAGACACAATGATGGGAAGAGAGTCAGGGTAGCTGTTGGAACCAACTTCACTCATTTTACTCCTAGAGTCACCATTAAATAGGCTCCATGGATGTGTTGCCCTTACAATTGTGGATCAGAATGTCACCTTGTGAGATCAGTGGGAGATTCACCCATGGACACAGCATGAGAGTTGAGCTGCCTCTCTCACCTTCGTGTAGACTAAGCCACAGTCACCTCTGTGGCCCCACCGTGCTTGGCTCAGGTGTCAAACTCTTGTCAGCACCTGAAGCAGTTTACTGCCCCTCTCCCCTCTTTTTCTCAAACATACTCTTCCTCTCCAGAAGCATAATCTCCTCAAAGCCTGGAGATTGTGGCTTATTTTACGAGCACAATGCCGGGTAGGCTCTTAATAAATATTGGTAATTGATTAAGCCCTTACAAAGTCACTCTAGGTAAATTCAAATGGCCACAGAGTTCCTATTGTTTTATAAAGTTACTTCCAACAGTAAGTTAATACTCCAGAGCTGAAATTGTCTAAAATTTTTGGAAATTATAAACACAGATAACATCTTTTCCTCCATATATATTTTGTGAATAAAGACAAAGCAAATAAAATGGCTTCCAAAATGTATCTATGTGCAGACCTAAAATAATTACATAAAACATATATATATTTTTGTGATTTATGTGCCTACATATACACTGTGAATCTATTCCATAACTTGTGAGGGCTGTTTGTGTTTGAGTATTATTCATTTGTTTGTGCTAATCAACATATATATTAAAATGATATGCTTAAGAATAATAATAAGACAATGCATGAATAACTTTCTTTTTATGCAAGACATTTTTGAAGCATCAAATAAACGTTCTTTGTAAAAACACACATTTTCCCCTCATATCTTGCATTTACTGACATCTCAAATAAACCCAGAAAAATAAAGTACTAGACCGCTGGGAAATCCCTTTCACTTTGTTAGAAATCTCAGAAGAGAAGGCTCTGGTAAACCATAGATATGACAGTGAATTTCAACAGCGACTGTCAAGTACTATGCATGTTTCATTAACACGAGAAGCTGAATTGGGATTCCACAAGACTGTGACTGAATTAATAAGCCTGGCTTCCTTTGTGATGATAGTTCCTTCAGGGCATGCTAATAATGGGCCTCCTTGTTCAGCTCCAGATAGGGAATGTCAGAACAACAGTTATAATAAGACATGAGATGGGAAGTGGCCTCTACACTTTTCAGTTTTGTAGCAAGCTGCTAAGGGTTTAATGAGATACATGGTCAGAGTGACCCTTTCTACTGAGTTATGCTTTCAGCCCCTCCACGGGAGCTACTGTACCCGACACAAGTGACGGGGGGAAAAGTGATAAAGTTACCTCCAAAAGTAAACCACGTTTTTAAAGTATTTCTTTTGGAGAATGGATTTATAGCACGATGGCAGGAAAGCTCAGTTTGGTATTGGACTGGTATCTCATGATCTGCCCCTGGCCGTGAGAGCGTCCATTATCCAAGTGGATGGTGAGTCAATCACAGGACAGGGGGCCTCCTGCCCCGCAGTGCAAAGTTGAAACAAAAACAATTGCAGTTTGTTATGTGGTGTATCACATTGATTGATCTGTGGATATTGAAAAATCCTTGCATCCTTGGAATAAATCCCACTTGATCATGGTGTATGATCCTTTAATGTGTTGTTGGGTTTGGTTTACTAAAAAAAAAAAAGAAAGAGAGAAAGAAAGAAAAACAACTCCCCCCGCCCCCTCCTCGCCACCACAAAAAACCCCCAAAAAACAGTTGTGGTTATGCACAGAAAGAGCAGCACTGACTCTAGACGTAGCGCACACAGCAGCAGGGATAAGGCATGGTCCTAAAGCAGAAGAACCCTAGAAATGCTGATTGCATGGATGGGTGAGTATATATCAAGAAATACCCCTGAATCCTGTTTCAGAGTAAACTTATTACATGAAAAATCAAGCTAATAAATCAAGCATCCACATTACCCAAAATTTATCTGTATGCTTTTAAAGTTTTTTTTTAAATTTATTTTTTAAAGTTTTTATGTTCCCCTAGGACATTTAAAATGCAATTGATTAAACAGTGCAAGAAATTTTCTTCTTTTTTATATTTTTTTCTGAAATAAACACATATTTCTTGTTTAGAAGGAAAAATAATAAAAATTATTTTAGAAGCACAGTTTAATTTACAAAAGTGGCATTTCCATGCACCCCTTCTGAAGTAAATTATTCGAGTGTTAGAGCTGGTGCCAGCTCCACCTGTGGTTAGCAGCTGTGCTTTGCCTTGCCTGACTCTGCAGCCTTTTTGTGGGACAAGAAAGCTGAGGTCCAGGGAAGGTGAGCTACGTACCCACAGGGACAGATGTGACTAGAACAGGTGGACTCACAACCTAGGGATCCTTTACTGAGAGGGACACAAATAAAAAGAACAGCAAGGTTGAATGTAAAAGACAGTTTATGCTAAACTGAGTTACTGGACTCTAGAGTGTTTCTATTGTTATCAGATAAATTATGCCACCTCTTCAGTGTCTTTGGATGTCCAGACATCTGTGTGACATCAAGTGGTAAATAATAGTACTATCACCATCATGTTCATTAGCAGGTACTTGACTTGAATGCCTGCAGTTATAATTAAGCTTTTCCTTGGGAAAAATTTCAATACCATGTTCAGCTTTCTGTATCGTGTTTGCCAAGCTATGTCTGCAACCATCTTATGTGGTACAAATCAATTCACCAACACCTCCAACATGGAGTTTTCATGGGGAAGAAAGCAGTTAAGATTTAGAGCAGGTGCTGCTTTGACTGTTAATTATAAACCCTGTAGAACACATTGAAATGTGCAGTATAATTCTGAGAAACATCTCATTCTAAATTGGAAATTTTTTGTTTTGTTTTTTCTTTTTACAGAGACAGGCTTAGGCAAATTCAAGGTGTAAATATTTTAATGGATGCAATAAAAAGTTGAGACTTTCTGAAACTTAGGTTATGAAAGCACTCAGTTCTATTAAATGACTCCGGGAATGAGTAGGAGGTTGTGAAGGATTCTGATCCAGCAGAATATGAAATAGTAATATCAGTATTAAAATTTTTGATAGTCATAATAAACTTGGGCTAAAATAAATGTAGTCCAAGGACAAAGAGAAGAGGTCTGTTGTCCCTGGCGGGTGTAGATCTGGGGTGGTCCCAGCTCCCAGGGGATGCAGGGAGCAATAGAATGAGAGGTTGGGATACTACAACGTGGCACGTGGGACTGCTTTCTTCAGTCCCATGTAGGAGCCGTGAACATGGGCACTCTGGCCCCAGGGAGCAGCTCATATATAGCTGGGGGAACATGGGATGCCAGGCCCAGAAGACCATTTATTAATGAACACAGCACGTTGAGAGTACACTCTGCTTTCCCCTACATCACTGGAGACAAGCCTTGTTAAGAAAGCACAGTATTCACAAATAGGCAAGAGAGGGTCTCAAATGCAAATGTGAGTCCACACCAGAGTTACCTAACATGTTAGATAAATAAACAACCTGAGAGAGACACTAAAACTTATAAACAAAAGAACTGAAATAAATGAAAACAAGAGTTGAGAGAGGAAAGAGATGCAGGCATTAAAAGAAATGTTATTATGAATAATATCTTCAGAGGAAATAACAGAGATTACACATCCGTAAAACAAAATCAGGTTATATGAACAATCATCAGGGAAACTGAAAATAAAAATCACCATTATTGAAAGAACCATTTCAATAGATGGATGGATAGTGAAAGACAAAGCTTAAAAGTAACACTGTAGAGAGTGGAGCTAAGAAATTGAGAAGATAGTTCAAAAGAACAAAAAGATGAAAAAATGGGAAAATGGAATTGAAAGGCTTAGAGAACATCTCAAAAAATTATAACATCTATCTTAAGGAAGAGAATAGAAAGAAGAAAGGAAAGAAAATCGTCTAAAAACAGTACAGGAATATTTCCCTGGGTGGAACTATAATACCAATTGGTTAGATTTTATTTCTACTCTCAGAAATTAACTATATCAGCAGTTACCATAAAATAATTCACCTGCTAAATACTCTCAGAATGGGTAAAAAACAAAACCAAGATAATTCAACTATATGCTGCTTACAAGAGATACAAACATGGCACAGAAACAAATCTTTGGGGAAAAAAAAAATCTTTGAAAAAGATTTACAAAACAGATGGTAACAAGAAATCCTTAAGTGTGATAACATTTTATTAGACAAAACAGAATTCGAAGCAAAAAAAAAAAAAATCAAAAGAAACAAAGAGGGTATATGTCATATTTTGAAGAGGTGCAGTTATCCAGGAAATTAAAACATAAATCCTAATGTAGCCAACAAATTGCCTGAGTTACATAAAGCAAGAACTGGGATAAGTACAAAGAAAAATAATATTGACAATACTAAAGGGAGATTTTAAAATATTTCCCAATAAAATGGTCAGATAGATACAGATACATAGGATTCAAATGACATAATAAACTTAATTCAGTATACATATATGACTGGTTTAAAAATATTTACAAAAAAACCCCCAAATTTTATGTGTGTAGATATAAAATACATACACATACTTTTAAAACATACATAGAACATTCCTAAAACTGTCCATGTATTAACACAAAGAAAATCTTCACAAATTCTGAAATTCCTAATCAAGCAAACATTAGACAGACCACACTCATTGATCATAATGCAATACGATCAACATGAAATAGAAACAAAAAACAAATCTAAAAACAATCCAACTTGATTTTTAAAACTCTAAATCCTTTCAAGTTAAAGGAAAAATTTAAATAGAAATTGCTAGTTATTCAGAAATGAACTACTATAAGAAAAATATATCAAAACCTGAAGCATGAACAGGCAGTGCTCAGAGGAAAATATAAGAATTCAGTGCTTTTATTGGAAGACAGTGTTGGATTCCTTAATTTATGAAGGTCTGAAACCTAACCAAACTGGCTTAAGCAAATGGAAAAACATATTGGTTTATGTAATTAAAAAGTCCAGGGTAGACTTCAGGCATGGTTAGATCCAGGTGCTTAAAAAAAATCATCAATTCCTGTTTCCTCAGTGTTGCCTTTATTCTCAGGTAAACTCTCCCCATATGACTGCAAAATAATGGTCAACTGCAGGGCCTGGCATATATATTCTCAGTTCAGCAACCCCAAGAGGAAGAGAGCCTTTTTTGGCAAGACGCAAGAGTCCTCGGACTCACTCCAATGTGATCACTTTGAATGAGAAGTTGGTGTGCCCCACTCAAAACAGAAATACTAAGTAGGGATGTGTAGGAATAAAATCTAATTCTATAGGAAAGATTAAAAATAAACTAAGGTTGTACTCAAGAGTTAAAAAGATAATGTAAACCCTGAGAGTAAAAAAAAAAAAAAAAACAACTAATTAAGCAAAATGTTATAAAAAGATGAAAAAGTAGTGGAATTTATGAATTAAAAAAACTACTTTACAAAATAGACAAATCTTTGGCAAATCTGATCAAGAACTAGGGTGGAAACAAACATAAGCAAAATTAGGATTGAGAAAGAACAGAACTCAGGACATGGATTTCTAAAACTGTAAAAGAATACTTTTTATGACTTTGTTTTAAATATCATAGAAAATATAAGTGAAAGAGACGATTTTCTATGAAGATAAAATTAATCAAAATTTGGCTTAAGAAATACACCTGACATGAGAAAATCACCCTCCCCACCACACACACACACAACCTGAAAAGGGCAGTCAAAGATATATTCCTAATAAATGCCACTAGCTTTGGAATTTTGACAAATACAGTCTACTAAGCTTTCAAGAAAAGATACCTCCAATATTGTATAAACTGTTCCAGAGCTTAGAAAAGTATGCAATACCTCCCAATTCATTTTATGATTTTGGCATAATTCTGATGGCAAAACTAGGCAAAGAAAGTATGAGGAAATGGTATGCAAATCTCACATATAAACAAAGGTGCAAAAACTCTAAATAAAATATCTACAAATAGACTCCTGTATTTAATACGAAAGTTCCACAAGATACATAGATTCAAGATTTCCATATAAATGTAGATAACATTATACTCACTGATAATAACCAGTAAGCATTTCAATGAAAAACTCCTATTTTCAACAGAAGCAAAAGACAAAATGCTTAGTAATGTCCCAGCTAGAGCTATGCAAGACCTAAATGGAAAAATCTGTAACATTTCCAGAAAGCCGTGTACTGAGAGCCGAATAAGCAGAGGTAGTCCAAGGTCCTATAGGAGAAGAGGAATTTCCATCATCTCCCCTTTAACCTCTGTGCTTCTAAGATCAGCCGCCCACAGATGAGGAAGTTACATCCTAGGCTGAGGGATGGTCCTCAGCCCAGGGAACCTGAGGCCTGGGGATGCCTTCTGCTTCCCGGGGCCTCTGCTGTAGGACAGGTGGGGCGGGTTCTTCGGGCAGGTTCTTGTTCAGTATGTTACATCTTTTCCGTATCAAGCTGCTTTGTTCTCCCCCAGAAAGCAAAATTCTTCCCTTTTTTCCCTGCATTTCTCGAGGCAGGTCTTATGTGGCAAAATGCCCTTTCTCAGATTTTCTGCTTTCCAACAATTGCATGCCCATTTGGGGGAAATGGGGAGTCCCAGAAGCTGCTTTCAGGGACAAAATGATTCTCTATTCTGCTCCTTGTCACCCTTCACCCTTCAGCTATTTCTGAAGATCAGTGAAGAGTAGGGGAGGGAGGAGGGCAAGGACCCTTAGTTACCCCTCGGAGCTCTATGTGACCCGGTCAAGGCCATTCCTGGGCCTCTCAGTCACTCTCTGTCAACTCTGCAGGGCACACTCAGTGGAAGGAAACACCAAAATGCAAAGCATCAGCCATCCTATGGACCTTAAGTCCCAACTGCTATCCTTCAGGTCCCAATCCCAATTCTAGCACTGACCCCACTGTTGGTAGAAAGGATGTCATCTGGAGCGGAAGAAAAGGAGCAGGGCTCTGTTTGCATTTAGGTAAGAAGTCCTCAGCAACTCTTCAACAGCCTGGAATTATACTTTGTGGAGACTCTAATCCACTGGGAAAAAAGTTTGTTTGTAATAGTCATTAATAGTCACTCCGTGGCTGCCCTTGTCTTTTTCTCCTGACTAGCTGACCCTCGTGCCTCTTAAGTTTTCAGTCACTCATCTTTCTTACCTGCTTCTCCACTGTCTTCCTGAGCCTCTTCAACCCCAGCCAGACTCACACACACGCTGCCCTTCCTGTTTTTTGTTTGTTTTCATTTTTGTTTGTACTTAGGCTTTTTCCCCCTTTTATCCTGCATCAGGACCTAACTCAATTCACAGTTTCTTGAATTGGGGCCGATAAAGATGCTGGCTTTGGAAGCATCCATCCTCTTTTCCTCCTACCTAACTCTTCTCTCCAGTCCCTGCCCCACTTTGGGTCCCGCATTTTCTGGGGTCAAAGAGCCAGCACAGGGAGAGGGCTGCAGGGGAGGCACAAGGGTGGCAACCCAGATCCTCCTGCCCTGGGTCCAGGCAGGTGATAGGAGCTTGTGGATGGACCAGATGGCAAGCTGGCAAGTGCATGCCTAATGAAAGGGAGCAGCTGCTGCTCAGCTCCCCTGATTGGTGCCAGGTGGGAGTGCGGGCTCAGAGCTGCCAGGGCTTTCGATGTTTAAGAAGCCAGAATTATCTTTGTTATGAGAAACAAAGGCTGCCCAAACACTGTATAACTCTTCAGCTAGATCTGGAAACCTGCAGGAGGTAACTACCAGCTGTAGCTCAAACTTAGAGCTTGTTAAAGATTGTTATCTCCCACCTGGGGATTGGTACCCAAACAAAGCAGAGAGCAGATGGGTGTCCAACAGGAGGACCGGCCCTTCCTCCCTATCCTCTCTTGGGACAGACTGGCTGATCTCAATCGTGCAGCTATGGTGCATGTCGGGCCCTGTGTTAAGCTTTTCACGTGTGTTATCCCAGAGAATCCTCACAATAACCATGAAAGTAGGGCTGCAGGATAGCAAATAAAACCACAGGACTCCATCAGATTTGGAATTTGCATGGGACATACTTGTACTGAACAGTTATTTGTGTTTCTGAAATTCAAATTTAATGGGGCATCCTGTGTTTTATAAAATATGTTTGTCCTGGAAGTATCCACTGAACTAGCGTGGCAGGACTGGGAAGTCTCTTCAGCACGCAAAAATGTTGGGCAAAGTGACCATGACTGCGATAGGCTCTAACTTGTGTGTGACCTCAGAGGAGGTTATTACTGCTGAGCTTCCTAGTTAAGAACTTGTCCGGCCCCTTGAACAGCAAGTGTTGCCACTGGGTGCCCTCCAGGCACATGCCTGGTCATCATCTGTGAGTGTGTTCCAGCCTTCAAAGGTAGGAACAACACTGTTACTCCGAGATCTTCCCATAACTAGGCATAAGCAATGGCCATGGGGAGAAGAGGAAGGAACGACAGGCAGAGGAACTGCACAGTATCCGAAAGCTGGATGGAGAGATAGCACTGAATACAGTAGTGGCAGGGGTAGGAAGTTGCCCTCAGGTGGCACTTGGTAGCATTTGTGCTGTAGATACAAGTGCTTCCCAAGAGTGTGTCCCGAGATAGAGAGTAGCCCCCATTGCCAGGTGACCAAGCATGCCTGGGTGGCTAGAGACCCACAGCTGGTCATCTCCATTGGAAGCAGTCTTGTTTGGGTTCCAGATTACCTCTGGGTGACATCAGTGTGACATACGAATGTTGCCATTTTTTCATGTAATGTGATCTGAAAAGGATACTATAGAATTTTTATTTACATTTTCACAAAAACAGCCAACCAGACCCAAGGTGCCCTTGCCAGTCACCACTCAGTAGCTTAATCTCCACATAAGAGGAGTTTTGACTCCAAGGCTGCAAGTTTACATGGCTTTCACATGTGAAGGACTAGTTATATGCCAAGTTTATACCACCTAAGTACATAGCCATGTTGAGATAACCATTATATGCGTCATCTGCAAGACACATCATTATTTTTTCTCATGGGTCCCTACCCAGTAGATTCACTGCAAATATGATGAGTTCACTACCCAAGCCACATCCCATAACTCAGGTAGGATCCTATCAGGGAGACTGAGGAAATAATTTTCTATCTGCTTGAAGCGCTTTAAGATATTCAGTGGGGGAAACGTGTGGTCCCTTTAAACATTTTTTTTAAATCCCAGTCTTTGGATTGGAGCTCTTAGTTTCTTTCTTTTTTTCCCCCCCTTTAAACATATGAACAACTTTTAGAAATCTAATCAGGTTGTTAAGAAGAAAAACATTTTAATGCACAAACAGGTAATCTGCGAGTACAGTGAGGCGGAATGCCTGATAAGGGAGGAAAAAAATGATCTCAGCTGACCTGGGGAAGGAAGCTGGGCATGCGCCAGATAACGTGTGTGATCCTATGTCTATAATATGCTTCTTCTTAGGTTTTTTTTTTTTTTTACCACAGGGACTGTTGATGCTGAGTATAACAATAGCCTTGGGTAGCAAGGAGGAGGATCTTGGAGGAGGGAGCTGGCCAGGGGCTGCTTGGCAAGGATTCAAGATCATGAGATTAGCAAATTTCCGGAAGGGATCTGCTGCAGTTACTTCAGCCTGACTGCTTCACCACCGCCAGTTTCTCTGCCACGATTGCATTTGTAAATGGGCCAAAGGCCCTAGACATTGATTCGGCAGCAATTCAGGGAGGTAGACAGTGGGTGGAGTCCCAATGGAGCCAAGGAGTCCCCAACCAAGCGGAGAGAGAGGTGCCTGGAATACATGAGATGCTAGGGATTTGAGTCAAGAGGAAAGGAACAGGCTGGAGGTGGGACCTCATAACATAAGGAGTCCACTCCATTGTCACAATAGTGCCACCATCGTGACCTGAGCATGGAGGTTAGCCACCTTCTACCCCACTCCTTGCTGGGTGTGGGGAATCTAGAGTTGGAAAGTGTGTGCTGACACTCAGAGAGGGGCAGGGCTTGCCATGAAGACCTCTGAGCCCCTGGGACAGGACAGAGAGAGGGACTCTAGCAGAGGTTAGGTCTTCAGGGAATAGAGGTGGTGAGTCCTTCAGGTGGAAGTTCCAAAGGACAAATGTGGCCTATCTTGCAAGATTCAGAGAGAGGCTTTCCTGTTAGAGCAGGACTAGATATAGTCTATAGCAGTGCTTCTTAAATTTTAGTACGTGCACGAATCACTCGGGGATCTTGTTAAAATGTGCTCTGGAGCAGACCTGAGTCTCTGCATTTCTAACAAGTTCCCTGATGATGCTGGTGTTGCTGAAAAAAAAAAAAAAAACTCTGACCAAAATGCCAAAATATAGAAGACTTCAAAGAAAGATTTTTGAGCTGAAAAGAAGTCAAAGACAGTCAGTAAACTAGTTTTACCTGGGGCCTGAGTATGACCAGGATTGGATTAAACAATGATTTTTAACAGGTTAAGAATTGTTGCTAAGGGTAACAAATTGGTCCTAGGTGCTTGTATTTCTTTAGCATTTGCTCTAATGGTAATCAGTTTGTAAATATAATATTTTTATGTCTGCACTTAGTTCATTTAGAAAAGAGTTAAGTTCTTTTAAAAAACTGGTGCATAGGAGCTGTAAATATAAACATTTACTGAATAAACACAAACAAACAAGTGAATAGGCATTGTACATCCTGACTTTGTCAAGATAACGGGAAATACTTCATTTCAGGTTGAAATGCCATAACCTATACTTTCTCCTGGTCCCTCTCAGCTTCTGCATTTTATTGTGGACAGAGAAGCAGTGAGAGGGAATCTAGCTCCTTTCTGGGACAATGTCAGACTACAGCCTCCTTCCAGAATCAGGGGCCTTTGCCTCTGGAGCTTCAGGCATGGTGGTCATACTCAGCATCCCCGGCATCCTCTGCACGTCTGGATATAGAAGCCAGGCTGGGCTCCTCACCCAGAGGGAAGGGCGCATCCTCACTCCCTTCAGGCCTCTCTCCCTTCCCCTCCTGTCAACTCTACTTTTCACTTTGGCACTTACCTGATGATCTATTATCTATCTTCCTCTGTAGGCTGTGAAACCCTCGAGTACAGGGACTTCTTTCACTGCTGTATCCCCAGCTCCAAGAAGAGCACCCTGCATACAATGGTGCTAGATAAATTTTTGTCAAATGAATGAGTTTGTGAGAGAATGAAGTGGGCTCATCGTGAGGGTCTCACCTTCTCTTCCCTTCACATGAGCGTGTGAGGTGACTTCTCAGTACCCATTAAACAAATTAGTTCCATGCAGGCAGCTCTCACCAGCACATCAGTCTTGCTTCCGCTCCACCTGGAACCTCCTTCTGGATCAAGACACTGTCCTCCATCCCCACCCTCTCACCACCCCCTGGAGCCTTCCCAGCCCTAGTGATGAGGATACCCTTTAGCTTAGCTCTTTATCTGTCTGGCCAAAAAAAAAAAAAAAAAAATAGTAACTTTGATTTCTAGTGTCTAATCTTTTTAAAAAGAAAAAAAACCCAAAAAAACAAATAGTGAAAAAGAGAGAGTAAATGATCTGGGGAGAGCATTTTTCAAAATTTATTTTTCTCAGAGTAAATAGAATAGAAACATGTTGGCGTGAAGGAGACAAAAGAAATGCGGTACTTGTCTAGAGAAACCACTCTTTTATTTTCAAGATAAATTATTATTTTATGACTAGGCTTTAGAGCCTTCTCATTATTTGATTTCCTTGGTTGCATTTGCTGAGTTGTTGTGTAGCTTTATCTCCTCTTGATCTCTGTAGGTGTTGACTTTAGTGCCTCCACGCCTCCCATAAAACTGCCTGTGTCTTCCTACAATTTCTAGAACGTGCGTCTCAAACATGGAAATGTCCCATGTGTCTCTATAAAAATCTCTATCTATAAAAGTCAAGACCTGAAAGTTGCTGACATATAATACAATCAGGAAGAGTGATTTTTTAAAAAATTGTAATTCCTGTAACATTTAATTGTTCCTTTCACTCTGCTGTTTCCACCACATCCCTCTGTCCCAATAAATATTTAGATATGGAAATGTGCCTTCACAGATGCCATAGTTACATTTCCTCATAAATATGCATCTGTTAGCTTTGGGGATTTGGTTGGGGAGAGAGCATCTGTCTTGTGGAAGGAAAAATTCTCCAAATGATTTCCCTAAACAAGCGAAAGTCACGATGAACTTTTTGTCACTTCCTGCCCAGCATCCCTGCTCAAGGAGCAAACTTTTGTCTTGGCAGCTGAGTAAGACCATGAGGAGACGCAGCGAGAGCAGGAGGAGGCCGCTCTGACAAAGAAAGAGGCAGGTAAAGTTCAAGGAGAGAACAGCTCTGCTCCCCCAGAGCCCGCGTGAAGTGCTTCATATGTATTTATTTGCTGACTTCTTAGATGCGCTCTGCTCTGAGAGTTACTTTCTAGGGAACCATTCCCGCAGCAATATCTGTGTTCAAACACGGTTTCTTTACACATGTATCCCCCTGGGTATTGCTAGAGCCTTCCCAGAGACCACCCACGTCACCATGCCGGCACAGGTCCTGCCCCATCAAGCACCACCTTCATAATCCACGGATTTAAGTTAGGTGAATACAAGCCTTCTGCCATCAGCAGCCTAACAGACCATCAAGTCAAAATTAGCAAGACTTGTTAGAAATTCAACTAAGCCAAGGAGAGATCTCCCCCCTCCCCACAGTCCTCCACGATTATATTTTAATCAGTAACATAAAAATGTTACTTTTAAAAAGGAAGAAAAAATTAAAATTTTGTGAAAATTATCTTTGCTTTGGTAAGAGGTGGTGCTGTTTGCATCTTTCTCAGTGCTGAAAGTAGCCTAAGTGTTGACTTTTCCCAAGGAATGGAAACATTTGCGTCAGAATTTTTGGGAATAGAATTCAGATACTCCGAAACTGTGGTCTAGTCCAGGGCCCTGGGTGTGCGTCAGCACAGTGCCAAGTTCTACTGCAGCCTTAGCATCAGAATCTCAGGCTCAGACTGGCCTCAGCCAGTGGTCTCCACAGTGGGCTAGAGGGACACATGGGATGCAGTAGAGAATTCACTGCAGGAGGAGTGAAAATGATTCGAACTTCTATTTTTATATATTTCATCTCATTGTCTGAAGTAGTATTTATTATATATGTTCAAGATACACATATGTTTAAATATACATACATATGTTTGAAATATACATATCATTTATTTTATATGGTTAAAATATACACTTGCCTCTCTATCACTTATAGGTAAGTAGTCATATTTTGGAGTCCATGCTCAAAAACTTTTAGACAAGGGTGCATGACTAAAATTTTGAGCTAGCCAGGGACCTAGCTCACAGGCACAGCCTCTCAGTGGTCTGCCTCTGTCAGGCCTGAGTCTCTTAATTCCCTCTGCTTGTCATCTGACTGTTGTCACATGACTTGGTGGTTTCCCAGTTACCTCAGGAAAGTCGTATCTCATCCACCCATCTTAGGGCTGCAGGATCTGGTTTCCTTCTCCAAACTCCTTTCCCTCCGACATCCTCACTGTACTCTACATCCCAGCTTTAAGGGACAAATCCCGCTTCCTGAACACCCATTCTGGCTCTCTTTCCCAGGCCTTTATACACATTGTTGCTTCTCCTGGGATGTTCTCTTCTTCCTACCAACCTTACCTGGTCAGCTTCTGTTCAACATGTAGTACTCAGTTTAGATGTTATTGTTTTGGACCCCAAAGACTAGGCTAGGTGTCCCACCTGGGTGCTGCCATAATGTGTAATAACTCTCTTATATCCAGCTACATGTACAGTAAACTCTTGGAGGCAAGGTTTATCTGGCTTGTCATTGTAATTCCAATGCCTAGTAGATAACAGATATGTCAAATATAACTGGAAACCATTCCACTGTTATTTTTCTAAACAATAAAAGTGGGTCCACTTTTAATGTTTAGTTCCCTCCTCCCCACCTTTTATGATCTCATACGAAAAACAAGGGAATTCACAGTTTCCATATTTCCAAATGCACAGTCCCAGCAGACTAAATTGTGTGATGAAGAGATAAAATAGGGAATGTATGAATGAATCTCTCATCCAGGCCACCACATCTCATCAAAGGACATTTTGACCATTGGAAAGAATAGAAGAAAGAAAAAGAAAAGAAAGGGAGCAATGGAGGAACCATTTTCATCTACTTGGAAGTGAATCTTAAAATATGTTCTGTTCTCTCTCCAACCTCACATACGACGTGGAAGTTGTAATTGTTTGGTAGCACTGGATTGTCCACTATTCAGCACATAGCCTTTAATACAGAAAGGTCATTTAAAAGGGGGACAATAGGATCACTTCCCTGCCAACAACAACTTATAAGAACACAAGATAGACAGCCTTGGTGTCCACCCTGGGTGGAGACAGCAACTCTCATAGGAGGCATTGTCATGAGTTTTAGTTTATATGGGAGACTGGAGCAGAGGTTATCAAGTGACACAAATAACATATCACGTATCAATCCCAGCTAATCCCAGAATGTTATTGCATCCAAGGTTTCCTGACGTTAGAAATATAAATCCAGATGGGTCAGAATTCCCCAGATAAGTTCACATGGGCTCAAGACCAGCCCGCAATTTGAGACCAGCCCCAACCCAGGACTGTTAGCTCTGCATTCCAACTCTATCACTGCAGAGGTTCTGGAATTTCCATACCACTCAGTGACATATTTGGGGTCACAACAAACACCAACTGCCTATCCATTTCCTCAAGGACACCGTGCTTCACATTCCTCTTTAATTTAATCACTGCTGTACATCCAAGCCCGGCATCCCTGCAGTCATTATCAGCTCAGCCCTCATCCCCACACTGTCCCCCATTCTGAACCAAAACTCCACCCCAGCCCTCCCCTCCAAGCCGTCCACATACCCCCTGAAGTCCAGGAAACTCCGTGACACCTTCAGTCACATCGCTGAGCTTGCCCTTCAGTCTTGGCCTTCTCAGAAACCAGACTGCCTCCATGGGCTCTGCAAAAACCTCTTCCTCTGGTGGCCAATCCACGTGGAGGACATTTCCCCTGCCAGCCCCCTTTCCTGCAGAGTGGAGGGAGAGCTCACGATTTCCTTCTTGAGCTGGCTGCTTCCAGACCACTGTCCACTGGTTTCTTAGCAGTAAACAACAGGAACAGATGGCAGTGTCCACTCTGAATCCAGTGGAACCTCCTGAGAGGCCTTCCTTCTCAGAGAAGGGTGTAGCTACCAAGAATAGGAGCGAAGTATTTGAAGTGGGTCATTACATGTCCTAGTGAGGGGCGTCATTCCCACTCCCCACCCTGGTTCCCAGACTTATTCTGGTTCTGGGAGAAACAGCCCTGTATATGTGGAACAATCAGATTTCCCAGTTTTTATGTCTGTCATACCAGAAAACTACTCATGGCAACCCTGTAACTCTGACACCGTTCTGTCTTCCAACTACTCAAATCTGAATGCCTGACTCCCACCCTCTACTCTGACCTCAGATATGTTCTTTTCTCCATATCGACCGTCTCAACAAACAGCCCTCCAACCATCCGGTTACTCAAGCCTGAAACCCGGGTGTCATTCAGATCATCTCCCTCACCCTCATTCCCCATATTCATCAATAACCAAGTTATACTTCAAAATATCTCACAAACACTCCCTCTTCTTACCTCCACAGCCCCCTAGCCCAAGCTGTTATTATCTTTCCCTGTATTACTGCAGTAGCCCCCTCTTAGCTCGCTCTACAGCCATTCTTTTACCATTGTTATTATTATTATTTCACATCCAAGTTATTTACTCTGTGCCGCTGAAGAAATCCTCTTGAAAAGACCAATTGGGTTATGTTACTCTAACGCATAAAACTCTTCAAAGGCTCCTCACGGCATTTTGAATAAAATCCAAATTCCTACAAGAACCCGTAAGATCCGGGCCCTGCCTGTCTCTTCGTCTCTCGCCAGTATCCCTGTGCCCAGCAAGCTCGCTCCGCACTGGCCTTCTTTCTGTTCCTGAACCAGGGGGTGTGATTTCTCTCTAACCTCAGGGTCTCATCATAGATTGTTCCCTTTCTGGACGCTCTGGCTACTTGAGGCACCATAACCCACTCCCTCAGGCCTTACTTAGCTTCCAGCTCTTAGAGAGAAGCCATTGTTCTCTTTGATGCTACTCAGTTTTTTTTCTTCCTTTAGAGAAATCAGCACAACTTGTAGTTGTGTATTTTTCAGATTCTTAGTAATGGCCTGTCTCCACATTTGAGGGCAGGTTCCATGTCAGGGGCTTTGTTTGTTGCTCTCTCTACTATTCCAGTTACCTCCCCAGAGCCCAACACATGGTAAAGGGTTAACAAATATCTGTAAAATTCATAAATGTATTTAACAACTACATTAGCACTTGTTAGAAATACATTGTACATTCAAGAGGCTGCAATTCATTCCAGAAATACCTACCGAAATCTGTTATGCGCGTAGCGCCAGGTACTGTGCTAGGTGTTGTAGATGCCGGGAGAGGGAAGCCTCAGAGGACTGACAGTCTGCGAGGCGACTGGCCAGTGGCCTGAGAAGTCTCATTCGAGGGAAAACTCAGGTTTCTAATGGGCCCAGAGGAGCAGCCAACTCTCTCTTGGGGGCCCAGTAAAGGCTTCCCAGAGGAAAGAATGTCTCGGGTGCATCCTCTCAGGCAGAATCAGTTACATAATTTGTAGGGCCCAGTGCAAAATGGAAATGTGAGGTCCCTTGTTCAAAAAATAAGAATTCCAAGATGGCGACTGCAGAATATGAAACCGAGTGTGAGGTCTTTCTGAGCACAGGCCCCCATGTGACTGCACACGTCGAATGCCCATGAAGGTGGCCCTGCTCTCAGCATCGTGAGGACATGGGTGAGAGTGTT
The DNA here is from genome assembly GCF_949987535.1 of Balaenoptera acutorostrata. Lineage (NCBI taxonomy): Eukaryota > Metazoa > Chordata > Mammalia > Artiodactyla > Balaenopteridae > Balaenoptera > Balaenoptera acutorostrata. Next base: position 17,583,813 of record NC_080084.1, on the reverse strand, counting down.
TGTAAACAGGGTTTAGGCAACCACACTACCTAAGATTTTAGAGCAAGGAAGATCCTCATTTGTCCAGCCTCTCATTTGAGAGAAGTTATATATTCTCTTTTCATTTTCAAGTTGTTTTCTGAGGCTCAGCAAAGGTAAAATTACCACTGTCTCAAAAAAAACAACAAAAAAAGGCAGTAACATTAGGGTATTAGAGCCATGCTTCCACCAGGACAAAACGTTTCTCAACGAAAGGACAGACAGTACTCTCTCCAGGTTTCTTGTGCAAAGCCAGCGCATCCCGAAGCAGCCTGAATGTTTTCGGCTGGGACCATCCAGGCAAGCAAGCACGTGGGCACCGCATACATGGTGGCTGCCAGGAGGAATTCCCCAGTGACCAGTGAGACTGGCAGAGTTCACCTCTAGCAAGTGTTGGCAGTTTTGCCTTTGCTCACTTGATGTTCTCCCTCCATTGTGTGGCTCCTCTCTGACCCTCAGCAAGACATTGGGAGGTCATTCTTGAGGGCATTTGAGTTTCTTTAAAGACTCAGTGGAGCCCGTTATGGTGAACTTCAGGCACTTGCAGGTTGGTGGAAAACACATCTCTGGCCCCAGATGTCTTCCGGCCTCAATCCTGCTGCAGAGACAGCCCGCCGCTGCCCACATTCCCGGGCGCACCTGCCTGCAGAGACAGCACCAACACCAGCCTGTCTCCTCCGAAGACTTGCCTGCAACTCCTTGGACACACCCAGACTCAGCTGAATAAGACCAGCAGGTGTGAACGAAACAAGCCAGTACATGTCCCTGGAAAGAGAGAGCTGGAGCTTGACTAGGGGCTGCCAGGCAATTCAGGCCACCTCTTCCTCTGTGGGAGCAACATATGACTCTCAGAGGAAAAGCGGCCTCTGGCATGGTTGCTGAGACGCTGAGCAGATGCCTGTTTTTGTCAGGGGGCTGCAGGATTCTTTGGGGTGTCAAGCAGGATGAGAGAACGCTGTGACTTTGGTTTAATTTAATGGAGACACAAAAGCTTTAAACTTCAGGCATGTGTGTCACACCCCAAAGTGAGTGCCAGGAAGGAAGCTTCACATTTTCCATGCCCTGCAGCTTCTTTGCCTTAAGATCATCCCTGACTCACTACCTCTTGCCAAGGAAAACCAGCACCTTCTATAGTCATTGGTACAAGACAGAAGCTCACCTGGGACAGACATTCAGTGAATGCATGGATGAATGTATGAACTAACAAATGAATTAACGAATTCACCACTGTTGGGCTTGGCCACCACCAGATGGAAGCAGATGGAGGAGTAGACTGTCAAAAGCATGTTAGATTGCGCCAGTGCGGGTACCATACTGACTACAGGAAAGTTCAACTCTTTTACAAGTGCTAATCAGATTGCTCACATTTTTCATAGTTATAGACTTCTGAAGTCTATTATATAGTACATACATTTAGAAAGAGGAATGCTTTCATGAACGTACTTATCTGTTTTATTAATAATGATATAATGTGTAAAATGCTTTGGGATTCACTAAGATGAAAGCAAGCAATATAAACGTGAGATATTATTATGCTTCTTATAATTACACCGTGTGTATACACAGCTCATTATGAGTGCTCCTCAAACAACATACCCTATCATGCTACTGTCACAAAAGACAATTGTTGGAAGGGTTCACCAAGGCCAGAGGATACCATTTTAAAAGGATTTGGGTTGGCTCACTGTTTATAGGAACACTTTGGTGTGAGTCAGGTGCTTCAAATTCCATTGGCCCAGCCTCGAACATGGATTAATTTTTAACAAGTTCAAAGAATAAAAACCAGCTCTTCCTCAACTTCCCAGGAATATATTCATTGCATCTCCTGAGGCAGTGAGTACTCATAGCATGAGAAAGTTCTCCGTCTTTCTTATGTGCAGCCTGAGTCATTTCAAAGCTGGAGAATGAGGGTGGAGGTGGGGGCAGTGAGGAGGGCAGTAGGCCCCTTTCATTGCTCATCGTTCTATGGACCTAGCCTTGCACTGACTCAGCGTGAATTTTCCATGAAGCCTGTATGTCCCCCAATAGAGCAAAAATTGATTTGTGGGAGAGCAAAAAAACCTCTTAGCCTTTTTATATATAAAGCACAGGTATTCATAAACTACATTAAGAATAGCTCTTAATAATGTTTCTGCAGTGTGAAAATTTCAAGGAAGAAATTAGAAAAAAGTATCTAAAATGGCTCCTTAGGAGGAGTGATAATGAAAAAAAAAAAGTTGAGAAACACTGCTTTTGCTCTCTAAGAAGAGTTTAACAGGTGAGAGTCAAGCTTCAGGGTGACCTTGGAACCCTGGAAAGAGATAGATCCTCCTAGGAAACCATCTTCCTGCCATTTAATGGAAAGCTGGCATTCCACAATTATGGATTTTCTCCTGTGACCTAAATTTTGAATCCTTGCCAAAGTGAAAACATCTCTGGGTGAGGTAATACTTTAAATTTTATAATTCACTTTTATCTTGGTGTAAGTATCTAGCAATTCCTCCTCTAATATAAAAATTTTAACAGGAGAGACTATGAGGGTATTTGGTACTTGGGGGAGGGAAGGCAGTACAATTGAGGAAAGGATGAAAATATAATTGGGCCAGTTACAGAGGTCAGTGTACCATCTCAGTGTTCAAGAAATATGTTTATTTTATAGAACTCCATGTAACTTTTTAAAGATTTCATTCTGCTGGGGTATCAGAAAAACGTCACAATAAATTCAGCGTTCCCTTCATTTCCTGGAATAAGGCTTGAGTTCCATGGCAACGGTGGAGTGCCGAGGCCTGGCCGATGGCAGGTCATGCTGAGACAGATCTTCAACATCATCCATCATCTCATCAGTTCCTGCGGGTCAATACTGAGTCACCCCTGCCGGGTCCTTCACATTGACTCTACCTCCATGCTGGGAACTTGGTGAGATGCTCTGGCCTCATTGGTCCAGGTACATCACATTCTCTTGGACTTGCCTCCTCTCTAGGGTTCTACCCAGGAAAGGGCACAGGCCTTTACTAATTCCCAGTATCATCCCAAACTTATCTGAGATTTTCATCCCTGCCCCTCACAACCCACCTACGGGAGGCTTGGTTTGCCAGGGGCAGAGCACAAGAGGTATAGAAGCACCTAAGCTCTCATTACACCTGCTCCAACTTCCCTCCTTCCTGTAGCCCAGGGAGTGCCTGTCCAGTTTCCAGGCTGAGGCACTCCCTCAACAATATTCTTCCAAATCCATTGCTTGTGCACATCTGTCCTTTCTGGCTCCCTGAAGGCCTTGGCTGTTGTGACTCAAAAGCCCTCAGGTGACTCCTCTTTTCTCTGTTCTCTGCTCTCTGCTTTCTCACACCTGCCCTGAGGCCATGTGTGTAGAAATGCCAAGCTGACTGGACAGGGACGGGCCAAGAGGAAGAAGGAAATGCCGGGGGAGCAAAAATCGGTTACTAGTTCAAACCATTTTACCACCTTAAAAAATAAAAAAAGCACCATTTCAGAATTTGGATGATCCACTACTGAGCGCTGGTTGTGTGGATTTCCATTCTACACTGTATTCAGAGAAATCACCATATATTTCAGTCATACAAGTTTATCATTCATAACACAAACCTAGTGAAAGCCGTCTCTCCTTTTTGCTCAAATGCACTCCTGAGATTGTCATAAGGTAGATTGTCCTATGTATTAACAGGGTTAAAATAATAAAATTGGCATAAAAATCATACAGGTGACAACACATAGCAATTTTAAAAGTCTGTGATTACTTGGGTGTGAAATAAATGCCGTTGAAATGAATTTTTTCAGGTCTGATAAGAACAGGCTAACTTGAGATGTTGCTTTGAAGTCAAAACAGATTGAAAAAATTACAAAGCCTTTCTAGTGGTCCAAACATGAAGCATGTTGATCGTTTTGCCACAGAAGCTACTGATGCTGCTTGTGCCAGGTGATGAGAGAGACGAAGGGCAGAATCTGAAGCTGCAGCAGCCACAAAACCACAGTCTACAACGTATAAGCTGAGCTAGTCTGGATCAGTGTTATGTGCGCTCAGGAGTGTTTGTCCGTGCTGGGTATGTTGTCATCACGGGATAAATCTGACTTTCACACAGGATACTCCCAGTTCACTTGGTGAATTTTTTCTTCCTCAAAGTGGTACTTCGGATATGAGCCTTATCCTTGTGCTTTCTACAGTCTGCCGTCTCACATTTACGATCCACGTGTGTGCCAGAGGAGGACTGCAAGGCATTCTCCCATGTGTCATCTCGTTCCTCCCTTTGGAGACTTTGACGGGGGCTCAGGGGGTGGGAGTGGAGTAAGATAGTAAGAGTGATGAACACTGGATTTAAAGAGGAGCAAACATTGAGGTACAGTGAGATTTCTCTTCCATGGTCACATTAGGAATAAGAGCACAATCTCTTCCTTTCACTCTCAGTCAATCCCATAGTCCTACATGGAGACGTTTTCCAATTCTTTGTTTCCATCTTGGACCTTAATTTGGTTCCAAACGGAGAAACAAAACAAATGAAACAAAAAACAAATCCAGGAGACAAAAAGAAACCCACCCATTTACCTGACAAACAAATGATTTTCAAAGTTTAGCTTTCAGAATGTTTTGCCAAGCTCACTGTTCTTGCCACTAAGATGGAATGACAATGCAGTGCTTGGAAGTGCTGGCAAACAAGTATGTCACCCCGAGTTACAAAGAAAACAAAGACACCAGAGAATCCTCACCAAGTTTTAATATGTGGAAACAGCAATGCCCTGAACCAGATCCTTGGAGGCGAAATCAAGGGGAATAAAGCAACGGAACAGCTCATTTCCATGTGACAAACCAGCCCTGGGAACTCAGATAAGGCTTTAGTTTCATAAATGCTACAAATCCGTTTTCTGTTTTCCTGAAAGTCCTGGCAAAGATTCAAAGCCAATCCATGAAACAGACAGGAGGCCTGTTTCTGACCAAAGTCTGTGACAGCAGAGGCTCTGGCTCCAGGCAACATGAACAATAAGCATCTTCTTTCTGGGTGGTGACTGAGTTCTCCCATGGAGCCATTGTATGTAAAATAATTTCTAGTAACTAGAATCTAACTTCAAGACAGCTTCACTAGTGAGTATGATAATAATAATAGCTAACATTTATTGAGTGCTTACTATATGCTAAGTATTGTTCTAGGCATTTTACGTTATAATCTCCCCTAATATTTGCAATAACCCTATGCGATGGTATTATTACAGGCCCCATTTTATTGATACAGTAAATGAGGCCCAAAGAAGTTAAGTAATTTTTGTTCAGGATCCTATGGCTACTAAATAGTATAGGTGGATTGGACTCCAGAACCGATGCTCTCGATCACTACAGCATATTGCAGTGATCGTAATAGCAAATATTATTATCCTCCTCTACGTGTATTTGAAAGGTAGCATAACCAAGTAAAAAAAAAAATACAGTTACTGGTAGACTACTTAGGAATGATTATTCTTCCCTAGATGCTAGTCTGAATGTGACATGCTGATACATAAGAAACAAAATGTCAACCGGTCAAGATGTTAAAACCGGTCCAAAGGGCATTTGGAAAGCTGCGTATACATAGGCGATTTAATAAATTGCTGGGTTAGCTATAAAGCTGGTTAATGTTCAGTTAAGTTTAAATGTAATGTTTGGGGTTATCTATTCCACTAGGGAGAAATTATTTACATCTCTACTCAGCCAAAATTTACAAGTTGATCTCTGTCCTTACAAAGATATAAATTAGATCAGTCAATAGAAAGCCAATCCTAGCACTGCTAGGAGTTAACAGTACTAGGATTTAACCAGTTTTAACATGTTACTGGTTCCCTCATTAGTCAATAAGTTGAATAAAATCTTTTGCACGTCTTCATTTTATAGTTGTATGAAAGTCATCTTTATCAACCCTTTGAAAATTATGCTTTGACTGGATGATTGTATTCTCTGAACAAAAGTTTGGCAACTGTTTTACCTTGCTTTTTCCCCCTCAGATTTTAATATTGATTTTAAAATCCTTACGAAGGTAGGGGAACAAAACCTTGTGTCTAGCCAGCTCAAAATGGGCCAAAAAAAAAAAATTATCCAGAGAGTAGGTAGGAAGTATGTTTTAAAACAATAAAAATAAGGCTTCCCTGGTGGCACAGTGGTTGAGAATCTGCCTGCCAATGCAGGGGACACGGGTTTGATCCCTGGTCTGGGAAGATCCCACATGCCGCAGAGCAACTCAGCCCGCGAACCACAACTACTGAACCTGCGTGCCACAATTACGGAAGCCCGCGCACCTAGAGCCCGTGCTCTGCAACAAGAGAAGCCACCGCAATGAGAAGCCCATGCACTGCAACGAAGAGTAGCCCCCGCTCACCACAACTAGAGAAAGCCTGCGTGCAGCAACGAAGACCCAACGCAGCCAAAAAGAAAATAAATAAATTAATTAATTTTTTAAAAAACTTAATAAAAATAGATTCTGTTCTCTGATGATCAAAAAAAAAAAAAAAAAAAAGCAGCCACAGGGAGGGGAGTAGGAAAAGAATAAGAAGAAAGGAAGAGCAAAAATCTTAGTTCTCCCTTTTGCTTTAGCACAAACTATAAAGGATAGTGAGCTCATTTTCTAGGCAAAGTGGTCAGTAATCAAATTTTAAAATGAGAGGGGACAGATTATAGAAGTCAGTATTTAGTGTAGGTCCTCTATCTCCTTTTAAGTCTCTCAGCTACCCCTTAAATGCCACCCTTCTTTTGATCAAAGTAAGTCTTTGATTCTACTCATTTAAAGAACATGAAATTAAATAGGTTAATTTATCCAGAGTGGTGTAATCTGATAATAATCCAAATCTCTGTTTAACTTGAACTAGTTCTCACTTTTGTTTGTGGTACAGTTTAGGAAGAAATGTGAAGCTCTTCAGGAACTAATTAAATATTTGCTAATTCTAAGGGCTTAACGTAACATACTCCTGATGTTGATACTTAATTTGTGCTGACATTTTCTGAGCATTCCAGGAGATTTTTGAAGCTGGACTTTTAAGATAACAGTTGCCTATTCCTGTCCTCATAACTATGACTTATCTACATTGGACTGGTTTTTATTCAAATTGATAAATACAGTAGTGTTCCTTTTTTTTTGGTCCTGCATGAATGAAATGCCAACTCTTCCCTCCCAAGAAAATAAACCCAAAATGTCCTACTTTGGAAAACTACAACTGGATTAATTTCCCATTGAACAAGGTTAGCTGTATAATTTTTAGCCTATTCTAGAATAACTGGACATCAAATCCTCATCTTCATTGCGTGTTACAAGCATCTCTCCCTCCCCCAATTCTATGAGATCTGGAAACTAAGCTTGGAAAAGAAGCACGGCTCATCAACTCAGCAGCATTTGTGCCATTTCAGTAGGAAAACATGAGTTGATAATATTTATCTCTGTAAGTTTTCAAGGTGTTTTTATTTTTTTATTTTTTTATTTTTTTATTTTTTTTAAAGTTTTTACTTGATTTTATTTATTTATTTATTTATTTTTGGCTGTGTTGGGTCTTCGGTTCGTGCGAGGGCTTTCTCCAGTTGCGGCAAGCGGGGGCCACTCTTCATCGCGGTGCGGGGACCGCTCTTCATCGCGGTGCGCGGGCCTTTCTCTATCGCGGCCCCTCCCGTCGCGGGGCACAGGCTCCAGACGCGCAGGCTCAGCAATTGTGGCTCACGGGCCCAGCTGCTCCGTGGCATGTGGGATCTTCCCAGACCAGGGCTCGAACCCGTGTCCCCTGCATTAGCAGGCAGATTCTCAACCACTGCGCCACCAGGGAAGCCCAAGGTGTTTTTACTACAGTATTTTTTATACTGAAATATTTGAAAAAGTTTTCAATGAATATTTAGCATTCTTATAATGGGAAAATAAGTCCATACAACTATTTTCACTTATTTAGTCCTTATTAACTTGATTTTTTAAAAAAGTTCAGACTTTTTTTAGAGCAGTTTAAGATTCACAGCGACACTAAGAGAAAAGTATAGCAATTTCACATATAGCCCCTGCCTCTCCCATTATGAACATCTCCACCAGTGTTACATTTGTTACATCATAATCACCCAAAGTCCATAGTTTACATTATGATTCACTCTTGATGTTGTACATTCTATGACTCTGCACAAATGTATGATGACATGTACCCATCATTATGGTATCACACAGAGTATTTTCACTGCCCTAAAATCCTCTGTGCTCTGCCTATGTGTCATCACCCCTTAATCCCTGGCAACCACTGATCTTTTTACTGTCTCCATAGTTTTGCCTTTTTCAGAATATCATATATTTGGAGTCATACAGTGTGTAGCCTATTCAGATTGGCTTCTTTCACTTAGTAAAATGCGTTTAAGTTTCCTCCATGTTTTTTCATGACTTGAGAGCTCATTTCTTTTTAGCCTTGAATAATACTTCATTGTCTGGATGTACCACAGTTTATCCAGTCACCTACTGAAGGACATCTTGGTTGCTTCCAAGTTCTGGAAGTTATGAATAAAGCTGCTATAAACATCCATGTGCAAGTTTTTGAGTGGACACATGTTCAGCTCCTTGGGGTAAAAACCAAGGATCCAAAGAGTGCTATTGCTGGATCATATGGCAAGAGTACATTTAGTTTTCTAAGGAACCATCAAACTGTCTTCCAACAGTTTCTTCACACCATTATGCATTCCCACTAGCCATGAATGAGTGTTCCTCTTGCTCCTTACCAGCATTTGATGTTGTCAGTGTTCCAGTGACAGTGTTCCAGATTTTGGTCATTCTAACAGTCTATCACTGTTGTTTTGATTTGCATTTCTTTGATGACATATGATGTGGAACATCTTTTTATATGCTTATTTCCCATGTGTATATCTTCTTTGGTGAGGTGTCTGTTAAAGTCTTTGGCCCATTTTTTAATGGGGTTGTTTTTTTCATATTGTTGAATTTCAAGAGTTTTTTTATATATTTTGGCTAACAGTCTAAAAACAGATGGGTCTTTTGCAAATATTTTCTCCCAGTCTTCTCATTCCCTTGACATTGTCTTTTGCAGAGTGGGTGTTTAATTTTTAATAAAGTTCAGTTTATTGATTATTTCTTTCATGAATTTTGACTTTGGTGTTGTATTTAAACATTCACTGCCAAACCTAAGCTCATCTAGATTTTCTCCTATGTTACCTTGTAGGAGTTTTATAGTTTTGTGTTTCCATTTTGATCTGTGATCCATCTTGAATTGATTTTTGTAATGGGTGGATGGAAGGTCTGTATCTGGATTCATTTTTTTGCATGTGGATGTCCCGCTGTTCCAGCACCACTTGTTGAAGAGACTAGCTTTGCTCCATTGTGTTGCGTTTGCTCCTTTGTCAAAGATCAGTTGACTGTATTTATATGGGTCAATTTCTGGGCTCTCTATTCTGTTCCATTGATCTATTTGTCTATACTTTCACCAGTACCACACTATCTTGATTATTGTAGCTTTATAGTAAGTCTTGAAGTCAGGTAGTGTCAGTCCTCCAACTTTGTTCTTCTCCTTCAGTGTTGCGTTGACTATGCTGAGTTTTTTGCCTTTCTCTGTAAAGTTTAGAATCAGTTTGTCAATATCTGCAATTACTTGTTGGGATTTTGATTGGGATTGCATTGAAATTATAGATAAAGTTAGAAAGAACTAACATCTTGACAGTATTGAGTCTTCCTATCCATGAATGTGGAATACCTCCTCATTTACTTAGTTCTTCTTTGATATTGTTCATCAGGGTTTTGTAGTTTTCCTCATATAGATCTTGTACATACTTTGTTAGACTTTACGTAAGTATTTCATTTTGGGGGGTGCTAATGTAAATGGTATTGTGTTCTTAATTTCAAATTCTATTTATTCATCACTGGCAAATAGGAAAACTATTGACTTTTATATATCAACCTTATTAATTTTTTAGTATGGAAACTTTCAGACATGCAAAATTAGAGTAAGAGTAACTATAAAAAAATTTACCCACATCAACCATATCCTTCCCACCCTCAGGTTTATTTTGAAGAAATCTCAATATCATATCATTTTAGCCTTATTTCAGTAAGCATTGCTAAAAGATAAGAATTCTTTAAAAATAAGTAAACACATTACCACTTTCATAATGTCCCTCCAAATTAACAATAATTCCTTCTATCACCCATTACTCAGTCAATATTTAAATTTCCCTGATTGTCTCATAATTTCTTCTCTTTGCTGTTCCTAGTTCAAGGGTAAGTACATGTGCCTTTGCTCTGGATGACTAATAGGAGGAGTGACATCCAGAGAATGAAAACTGGAGTTTGGGCTGACTCTGGCCTAAAACACAAGAGAGGAGGGGAAAAAGGGCCTCGAGGTTTCTTCGGGCCCAGCCCAACTCAGCAGTCTACAAAAACCAGCAAAGTTCTGGGACAAAATCTTAGCCAGGATAAAATGCAGATATCTGATTGACTATGTCTTGCATTGCATCTCTCAGGAATCTAATCTTGATTGTATATGGGCACATTAATTACAAACCCTGCCATCTGTCATGCTTGATAACATTTGGGTAGGTAGTACTTGGGCCGGTAATGGAACACTAGCTCAATGGAGAGTCTCCAATGATAAAGGCAAGAGTATCTACGTTTTCCCTGGACTTTGTACTATATGGAGAGAGTGATACTGCAGCATTAGCAGAGGCTCTTGATTTTGGTGTAGATTGCTAATGTCACACAATGACATTGGCTACTTCAGGGTATTGCTGCAGTTATTACTGTTGGTAATGTTGGTAATAATATTAATAATAGTAGGCATGAATTACTGCTTCTTCTATGAGAAGGATGTCCTTAATCCCTTATGGAGAAACTGAGACACAGAGAAATTAAGCAATTTGCCCAAAATCCTGCAGCAAGTATCAGAACCAGATTTTTAATTAAATTATTTGAAATCACCATCCTGTTTCTCCTTCCTATTTCTGCATTTCTCAGCTAGTAGGGAGTGATCAAAGTGCTGTTTAGGAAGATTACCCCTGTCCCTCTAAAAAGGGCAATCTGACACAATAACTGGCATCTGGAACCAACAAGGGAGAAGCAGCAAGAGTGAGTTTTTAGGATTCTTGTGCTTTATCCACAGATTCTCAAAGGCACCTGACCATGAGCTTTACCAGTTGAATACCTAAGATAAGTCAATTTCTTATACTAGACTGAACAGTAGGAATATACGGGATGAATATACAAAAGATGGATCTGCTGTGGTCTCTACTGCTAGTGTGAGCTGTTCAAAAGCCTCCTCCCCTTCCCGCAGGCAAGGTTCCTGCTGGCCTAGGATTCTCAGTGAAATATAAGTAAACCCTGATCAAAGGGTTGGAATCAGGATTTTTACCATAGAAGCCTTGAGGCATTTAATCAATGAGCAGATATTTTAAATGGGTGTCTCTCTTAAATGGGGAATTAAGCATTTTTCTTAGGTGAAGGTTGAGGAAAAATTCAAGGAATTAGCACAACTCCAAGAGCTAATGAGGAATTTAAAAAAATCTTACCCATACAACACCGTGTTTCTGAGAATTAGGTTTGTTCAAAAGCAGAAGAGTTTGTTTTCTGTGGATAAGACATCTTCAGAGACTGCACACGAACCCAGGACCAGTACTTGAGAGATAGCTGGCTTTGGAAAAAGAACAACACATTCAGAGAAAAGTGGTATTGGATATAAAAATATAGTTTTATTTTCCAGTTAGGACAGAAAGAGTAGAAACATGCAACAAAGTGCGGAGGAAGATAGTAAGGTCAGGCAAAAGTCTTGAGGAAGATAGAATTTAAGGGTGTGTGTGTGTGTGTGCACGTGTGTGTGTGCGTATGGAGAGAAAAAAAGAGACAGAGAACAGGTGAGCTTCCTATGTGCTGACACAATGCTAGGTGCTGGGAGATGAGAGAGTTCTAAGGGTCCAGGATGACACCCCGGTTTCTGATATTGCAAAAGGGTTGGATTAAGATGTCATCACTGAGGTGGGGCAGTCTTGGGAAGCAGTTTCCAGAGGTGGCTCTTGTTAAGAAAAATGTGGGGATTATTTTTTCAGATGCCAAGAGTAAAGAATATATTTTTTCAAGAGAGGAAATTCTTTTAGATTTGACAGCTACTAACCTAAGCTACCAGCCTGTGCAGGAGACAAGAGAGAGGAACTCAGGAGGCAGGGATAAGACTTGTTATCCTGTCTGGGCCCTGACAGTTTCTTGTGCTGAAACTGAACAACATGGTTTTCTAAACCATCACCCTGAAACTTTTAACTTCAAAACGGCGGTCGTTGATTTTCGATGACCGTGACTAGCAGGGTTGACAGCAGAGGGTAGGTTAAACACTCCAGTTTCATAGATGAGACAACCAGGGCATGAGAAATCAAATGATCATGGGGGTTGATGGCAGACCATGGTAAGAGTCTGTGGCTAGAAAGTTGGCTTCTCATCTCAGAGACATCCTTTCAGTCAAATTTGCCCTGGATATTGTCAAATTTGGAATGATGCAAAAAAGGCAGGCTACACTGGTCATGTAAACTTGCATTACTGAGAGCTTCTATATAGTAGTGAATATGTGATAGCCAAAAATTCGTCAACAGAGTGACACTTTAAGAGCCCCATACAACTCTTGACTATGTTCCTTACTCTGGATTGATAGACATCCCTTCCCTCTGGCCTTTTCTGTCCTTCCCTCTTCCACAACTTCTCACTCTTCTTCATCACTGCTTTTATTCCTATACTCATGCCCTCTGCATTTTGAAGATTAAAGCTCATTTACTTCCATGGTGAATAAGCAGGCACATTAAAATATTCCCAGGGTAGCGATTCACTCCATTTGATCAGATGTAAAATGTCTGGAATCCAGACTAGCCTTGCAGCTATGGAAAAGAATTTCCAGGAAACCCTGACCATTAGTCTAAAACCTAATGCATTTGAGCATTCCTCTGGATTATGAAAATGGAAATAATCTCATTCCCCAGGGAGCAAAGAGCAGCCAGAACATCCTCACCAAATGATCAAGCTTTCTACAAGATATACTCATAATTATGCACATGATCCCGTCATTAATGGGATCTTGGTGGATTTTCTGAATGGAGCCTAAAGTCTTGCCTGGAAGTCTCTTGCTTTTATTCCTGTGGATGAGCAGCTGCAAAGACACAGCATAAGTTCAACTTCCTCAGCACTAAAATTCTATTTTGAAACAAAAGACTGGAAGATAGAGGTTTGAGCTCTCAGCCTAGGGGACTTTTAGGAGAGGGTCCTGTTTGAAGTGGTGCTAACCTGGGGTCCAGGAGGGATGAGATATTCCATTACTGGTAGGTCCAGCGTAGTGGGGACCTGTGGACAGAGCTACTGAAAGTTGGAGTGATCAGATCAAGGGTCATGTCCAGAAGGCAAGCTGGGGCTTGTGGAAGACCCGGTCAATTTGAGACAGAGACTCAAGGACAAGATGCCATCCCAGTCAGAAGGCAGGCTGAGACTGGAAAGACCAGGCTGGGGGCAAGTCACTCAGCTGATCTTGGAGACCATCTGTGAGTGCTCTAGGGAACAGATGTGCTCATGATTTGGGGTCCTCCATGAATTTTTTGGTTTTGTTTTCTAGTTTGATTGCTTTTGGCTCACTCTTAGTGGAGCCAACTATTCTTAAACCTCCAGGTCTATTGACACGAGCAGAAAGGACTTACTGAGTGATCTTGACCTTTCTATTTGGGTCTAAAGAAGAAAAAGGAGAAAGGAGTTCAACCTTTAAATTGCTTACTACATTTCACGTTTCTTCTCAAGAATTTCCTCATAAATTCTTATCTTTAGGAAACGGAAAGTAAGTATTCTTATCCCTACTTCAACACAAGATGAAGCCAAGGATTAGAGAGTTTAAATAAGTAGGCAAAAATCAACAGCTAGTAAGTGGAAATTCCAGAATCAAAAAGCAGCACTGTGTTCCAAAGGTCATGCTCTTTCTTTCCTGCCATGTTTCTACATCTTCTGGAACAGTGGTTTCAAGCAGCATGGTCTCAGGACTCATTTACATTTTTAGAACTCATTGAGGACCCAGAAAAGCTTTTGTTTATGAAGGTTATATAAAGATTAATATTAGAAATTAAAACAGAGAATTTTAAACATATTCACTTAAAATAATAAAGCCATTACATGTTAACAAATATTTTTATGAAAAATGATTATATTTTCTTAAGCAAAAATAAAAGAGTAACATTATGCATTTTTGCAGGTCTTTTTAATGTCTGGTTTAAGGAAAGATAGCTGAAATTTAATAACTGCTTCTGCATTCATTCTGCTGTGATATGTTGTTCAGATTGAAGCATAAGAAGAAAATTCATCTTCATGCAGACGTGTAGTTGAAAAGGAAAGAGTATTCTTTTCAGAGAATTTGGGGCATTTTTCTTGATGAATGTTGCAATGTGGACTCTGACACCATATCCATGAAGGTTCCAGACTCTGTTACATTAAAACTTCTTTTTGATCTCTTTTTAAAATATTTTAAAATCTTTAAAAAAATGTCTCTCTTGCACTTTGAATGAATCTCTGACCCATGCATGACTTCGTAGTCATCTGAAAATACTGGTTTACTAACCGACGCCAGTGTCAGCACACTATTACCCACGACCTGAAAGTCACAATGATTAATATCAACTTTGATCTCTTCAGAAAAGTTGTTAAGAATTGGGATGCTGTGAAGCTCAAGGTGCCAGATACAAGTTTTCCAAAGTTCAATTTTCACTTGAAAGGTCAGATTTTATCACTGGCAACAAACACTGTCAGTTATTCTTGAAGTGACAGTTTCACTTCTTTCATTTTGAGAACATGCCAGGTCTCCAAGTCTGAATAACTGTCATTTGCCTGTCAGTCATTTTTTCCAAGTAAAAAATGATGTTCCACAAAAAAAGCATCCAATTCAACTCACAACTCAATCATACAGGTGCTTTTCCTCAAAACAACCATCACCCTTAGGTAACGCGGCAGAAGGTGCTCCCCCTTTACGTGTACTTCTATTGTGCCACACACAATATTAAAAATACATTGCAGCCAAGTCAAGCTCTTCAAAATGAATGATTTTTGTGGCTTTACCAAGGACATTCTTTTTTTTTTTTTAACATCTTTATTGGAGTATAATTGCTTTACAATGGTGTGTTAGTTTCTGCTTTATAACAAAGTGAATCAGCTATACATATACATATATCCCCATATCTCTTCCCTCTTTCATCTCCCTCCCTCCCACCCTCCCTATCCCACCCCTCTAGGTGGTCAAAAAGCACAGAGTTGATCTCCAAGTGCTACGCAGTTGCTTCCCACTAGCTATCTATTTTACATTTGGTAGTGTATATATGTCCATGCCACTCTCTCACTTTGTCCCAGCTTACCCTTCCCCCTCCCCGTGTCCTCAAGTCCATTCTTTAGTAGGTCTGAGTCTTTATTGCCATCCTGCCCCTAGGTTCTTCATGACCTTTTTATTTTTATTTTTTAGATTCCATATATATGTGTTAGCATACGGTATTTGTTTTTCTCTTTCTGACTTACTTCACTCTCTATGGCAGACTCTAGGTCCATCCACCTCACTACAAATAACTCAATTTCGTTTCTTTTTATGGCTGAGTAATATTCCATTGTATATATGTGCCACATCTTCTTTATCCATTCGTCTGTCGATGGACACTTAGGTTGCTTCCATGTCCTGGCTATTGTAAATAGAGCTGCAATGAACATTTTGGTACATGACTCTTTTTGAATTATGGTTTTCTCAGGGTATATGCCCAGTAGTGGGATGGCTGGGTCGTATGGTAGTTCTATTTTTAGTTTTTTAAGGAACCTCCATACTGTTCTCCATAGTGGCTGTATCGATTTACATTCCCACCAGCAGTGCAAGAGGGTTCACTTTTCTCTACACCCTCTCCAGCATTTATTGTTTGTAGATTTTTTGATGATGGCCATTCTGACCAGTGTGAGATGATATCTCATTGTAGTTTTGATTTGCATTTCTCTAATGATTAATGATGTTGAGCATTCTTTCATGTGTTTGTTGGCAATCTCTATATGTTCTTTGGAGAAATGTCTATTTAGGTCTTCTGCCCATTTTTGGATTGGGTTGTTGTTTTTTTTTTAACATTGAGCTGCATGAGCTGCTTGTGAATTTTGTAGATTAATCCTTTGTCAGTTGCTTCATTTGCAAATATTTTCTCCCATTCTGAGGGTTGTCTTTTCGTCCCAGGGACATTCTTAAGTGAAACTGGAATTTTATTTTATTTCCTTTCAGTTTTACTATAATGAAAATAACGATTAGTTCAGTTTGTTACACAGTCTTGATTCATAGTGAAGCACTAGCAGTTTTACCTGTTGTTGCTTGTGCCCTGTCAGTACAAATGTCAATACAGTAAAAAGGCAAATAAAACCTCAGTATTATTATTATGACTATTGGTTAGATGTTGTGAACCCACTGACATGGTCTTGGGGATTCCAAGGGTGTCTATGGACTATACTTAGAGAACCTCTATCCTGGAAGAACTGGATGAGGTCCTGGAGTGTGTCAAGGCTGTTTCTTCCTCGGGGCCTGCAATCCGATGTGACCCAGTCACCCAAGGGCAGGTTGGAGGCCCGAGACTCAGGATCTGAGCAGAATTCCCATCAGCCTTGGTCCCAAGAGACTTCCTCTTCTCAGATTACATCCTTTTCTGTCCTCATGGAAATTACATCTTAGTGAGGAGATACAGCCAATGAACAAAATGAGTAAGTCAATTATGTAGTATATCAGAAGGTGATAGTGCAGTGAGGAAGAATAAAATAGGGAAAGGGACTGGGGTGGGGAAGAGTTTTGGGATTTTAAATGGAGTGATCACAGAAGCTTACTGTAGAGCCCACTTTGACTTTAACCACATGATGAGGCAAATGTTATTCCCGCTTTAGAGGTGAGGAAATGGAGGTGCAGCTGGATTAAGTGATTCATTCGGAGTCTCACAGGTGGTAAATGGCAGGTCTAGGATTCAAACTCTAAAGCCTGGCTGTCTCCACTGGCATGTTATTCTCACAGGTGTGTAACAGGTCTCAGACACCCCAGCAAAATTCTAATTTAGTGACCCAACTTGAGAGTTCTAAACTTATTTAGGGAAAGGAGATGACAGCTTTCTAAAAGAAAAAAGAAGAACGGGTGGAAAAAACAACCTCAGGAGGCATTAAAATGTGAATCCTAGTTAAAAATTATGATTACATTAGGAAAATCCTTTTTTTCTTTTTAATATTAGGCTTTTGAATGGGTTTCTTTCTGGACCCTGAATTTCTCCTCCTCATTTATTCTGTAAGTGATTAATAGGCTTTTCTCTTTGTCATGCACTGTGGCAGGTTCTGGGGGGGAAGGCAGTCCCGTGCTGAAGCAGCTCACAGTTTTAGAGGGGAGAGAAGAAGGGAAGAGGGGACATTCCAGAGGGAGGGAGAGCCTCTCTCAACCTTAACCAGTGGCATCAAAACATGCATTTAATTGGGCTAAGATTTAAACAGAAGTGCGCACACGCACACGCGTGCACACACACACATCTGATTCCTCTGTCTGAGGTTGAGGACCTCCTCACTGATATTGGGTGAAAATTTTAAAAGGACAGAAGTGGCTCCCACCCCTGCATGACCCACACCCTCCCGCTTCCCTGGACCATGACGGTGGGAACCTTGTAAAATGGAGAAGCTGGAAACAATAACCCTTTTTAATTCCAGCAGTCAGATAAGGAAGATATTATTTGTATTTTACATATGAGGAAATTGAGACTTAAAGAGTCTCTTTGCTCTTTTTTGTTGCATTGATCAGGCCTAAGCCGCCACACGAATGTCACCAAGTCCCATAAAGAGAAGTGCCTGGTGTCTCAGTCCAGCTCGACAGGACATCCCTGGGCCAGTGCGGCCCATGCCCTCTTGGCTCTTCCCTTTCTGCCTTCCTTCCATTTCAACATTGCTCTCACTCTGTGGCTGGGCCTTGCATTTCCCAGACACTTGCTCACCTCTTCCAAGGGATGACGGATTTGGTTCCTCTGCTTGAACCCTTTGCCATGTCCCCCAAGCTTCGTTTTGTTTTGTTTTGTTGGTTTCTTTTCAACCTTCGGTTTTAAACTGGTTCTTTCTGCTTCTGGTGAGCTGGGGTGAACCTCTGTTCATCCAGCCACCCCTCCTGAGCCCGGAGTCGGCCTTCTTGTTCAGGGCCCGGATTCTCTGTCACTCTCAGGGTCATGCAAGCACAGGGTGGCTCTGAGAGTAAGACCTCCTTGAATTTTACACCCTACACCTCTGTCTTGCGTCAGCCTGGCCTTGGGAAAATAGGATGCTTAACATCAAGAATTCCCAGGTTTGTTTTTTTTTTTCCCTTCAAGAACTGTCTTCTTCTGCAATTACTCACCCAGAAGAGGACTCATGGATATAAAATTACCAAAAGAGCTTAAAATAGGCACAACCTTCTCTGAATCTGCCAGGATTCTCCACTGTAGAGTTACTCTCTTCCCCTTTGTAATTAGTATTTAGGGGCAAGGATTTTGAAACCATGTGAATATTCTGTTCTTCCTCCAGCTTTCAGTGTATTTATTCATTTACTTCAGTATGAACTTGTTTCTTACTTTATTCAAGTTGTTATAACCTATTATATCATTATTTATTTTGATGCTCAAATTGTCTCTGATGTGGCCAGTGGAAGCCTCTTGAAGCTGGCCTTTGTGTTCTTTTCACGCCCTGTTGTTGTCTCAACATTTCCTTGCTTACTGGCACAACAAGTTATTGAAGACTCCATTTGTGCTTGCTTTGACTGGAATCAGCTCTTACTTGTTTTTAAATGGTATCTAGAAGCCAAGATCTGGGCACTAGGGTGGCTCATTTCTATAGAGGTATCATGTTCTTAGGTCCTCCCAGTGGACAGAGCTAGAGAACATACATACACACATATAATTATCACTATGGTAATTTCTATAGCTGTCTTATACATTGAAAGCTATGAATTCATCCTAATGCCTCTAATTCCAGTCCAACACCACTAGGTGCATTTTTTTCCCTTCCTTTTCATATCTGTAATGCCCTTCTCTGACAGTGAGAAGCCAGGCTCCCATTACTCTTAACAATAATATATATGGTCAATCTCCCCGTATGTACACAATTTCCATCACTGCTGTTAATTCCCATCACTGAAGATAGCTTCCTCTCTCTGCTTGGGCTCTGACACCTTATACCAGGTTCCCCTTGCCCTTGGGGATGCCCTTCTCACCCTATTTATGCTCTGACTTCTGGTGCTGGGCCACCCATCTCCCTACCTGATTGCCCTCCTCACCCTCGTGGACTCCACCACCTTACCATCTTGCCCCTCTCCCTATATGAGCTTTGACACCCCACTCTGGGCTACTGTGGCCCCTCTTTCTCCTCTGCATATGGATACCTACCTAATGGCTTTAGGATTGAATTGTTCAAGAATAGAAGGAAAGGGGAAGGGGAAGAGAAAGATCTCTGATTATATTTTATATTAACAAAAATTTTTTATTCTTTCTGACCCCAATGGAAATATACTACCCAAATTAAGGTATAAAGGAACAGCCCTTCTTGATTGATAGATACCGTAACAGTCCTTAAAGCTATCTTTCAAGACTCTCTACTTCTCATTTATTCCTGTTACTCCTGATACACAGTGTAATTTGTTAAATGAGGGACAGGGAGAAAGTTTAAACTCCCGTGTGCCAATAACAGTAAAGGAGAGGAAATGGTCAATCCAAATGGCATTAAAGAAAGGAAAATGATAGTACTCCAGCAGCAGTACTCCTCCTGTACCTTGAGAACAGCAGATCTGATATATTCATTTGACTGTTGAGAAGTCACAAAAGAAGACTCATTGCAATTTGGCTAGACTAAGAAAAAAAATAGTATCCTCTTTTCAGGCTTTCAAGGGTTCCCAGAGCTATTCTGAAGGCCTTTTCTCCCTCAGATTCTGCAGCTCACAGACATCAGCACTGCCTTCTTTGCTGTAAGGCTGCACCAGCTGGACTGTGCTTCCTGGGCTCTCTTTGACCTTAGTATATAGTTCTATTATCTCACAGGCACAGGCAGGGGAAGACATTTTTGCATGTGTCAGAGTAATTAGAGATCGCTCTAAGCGCTACCGATGAAGATGTGTCACCCCCATCAAGGTCTTTAGTAAGACTGCTTCTTTGCTCACATTCCCATCCCCAGGCGTTCCTTCTCAAAGCTGAATTCAGAGGAGCTGGCCTGGAGCAGACAGCCACACAGCTCCCCACTCCCATCAGGTCAAAGTCTACAATGAGGGGCCTTTTAAAATTGAGTTTGTTCAAGTTCAGACATCATTGGATACCAGTATAGGAACCTAAAAATAAATCCAGCAGAGGAAACTTCAAAGACTTCCTGGAAGGTGGAAACAACTGGAGGTTACAGAGGGCAGTGGGATGACTTCTAATGGCCCCGTGGAAGCCATGAGTAATTCTCAAATTGCCAGGAATGTCACCAAGTACTGTACCATGCTGTCTTGAATGGGGACAGAACCCAGCATAGTGAGTATAATAGCTGTTTAGTGTTCAGAACAAAAGTGTGTGTGTGTGTGTGTGTGTGTGTGTGTGTAGGAGGGGACCCTTGTGGTGTCTGCCCTCCACTGAGGGTTTGATGTAGGCACATTCTAGGTGCTGATGTCCTCTGAGGCCAATTCCAGCAAGAAATGACTTACAGTACTTCATATCTAGTAAATATCTGATGCCAGATTTTATATGCAATTCCACCTGCCTATAAGTGTGTTCCTTTCATCCCATTACGTGAAATTCACTATGTCTAAACCACACTCATAGATTTTCCTCACAAAAACTACATGAACTTTGGGCTTTTCTTTTGCCAATGACAGTCGTGCAGACTTTAAAACTTGGGACTCATGTTATATCCTTCCTTCCCCCTTATTTCTCCTTCCCTGCCAAGACCTCTCAGTCACCAAGTCTAGGAGACTCCTCTAAAACATCTCTACCATCAACCCCTTAATTTTCTACTGCTTGGTTCCTAGTTCAGGCTCTCATTGTCTCACACTGACTGCTCTAATTTAGACTCACTTTTTAGTAAAATATTTTTTACTTAATGCCTAAACCTTTACATCTATTTAATAGAAAAGTTCTATAAATTAGTAATATAACTGTTGGGTCATTATGGGTTAATTCTTTAAAGAATTAGAACCAGTAATTAGCATAAAATACCCTCTCCATTATTTTGTGAAGTGTCATGTGCAGTCATATTCTATTGATGGAACAACAATTTATACAGATTAGAAGAAAATTATAAGATACATACGAGTGCCACGTTTTCCCACTCACCAGTTTTCTTCATCATCTCATCCAGTCTGCCTAGGTGAATTGAGCCATAAGAGGAGGTGGGAGGTGAGGAAGATTTCCAGTGGTCACTGTTTTTTTTTTTTCACATGACCTTGACTCGTATCTTCATACATGTATTTACAGTTAAAGGCTGGTATTGTCCATTATAACCCAATGACCATCATCTTGCTTGGAATATGGCAATATTTATCATATACAATATTATGATCATAAGTTTTGATTGTAAAATAGCATCTTCCCTTGTAAAATCTGTGTTAGTTTTATAAGCTAAGTAGCAGGTTTGGAAGAACATGGAAAAAATGGACTCTTGGAGCCAAATGAGGCTACTTCCTCCTCCTTTTCACATAGTGCTGAGTATTTATACTGTCAAGAAATATTTTTTTTTAAAATTTATTTATTTATTTATTTATTTTTGGCTGTGTTGGGTCTTCGTTTCTGTGCGAGGGCTTTCTCTAGTTGCGGCAAGCGGGGGCCACTCTTCATCGCGGTGCGCAGGCCTCTCACTATCGTGGCCTCTCTTGTTGGGAGCACAGGCTCCAGACGCGCAGGCTCAGCAGTTGTGGCTCACGGGCCCAGTTGCTCCGCGGCATGTGGGATCTTCCCAGACCAGGGCTCGAACCCGTGTCCGCTGCATCGGCAGGCAGACTCTCAACCACTGCACCACCAGGGAAGCCCTGTCAAGAAATATTTAAGAGGCAGAAAAGATTTGGTGATTGGATGGATGACACAAAATAGAAATGAGGTTTTTGTTTTATTTTGTTTTTATTATTTTTGTTATGAAAAATAATACTGAATCATCATCACAATAGAAACAAAATTTTTTTTTTTTTTTTTAATGAGGATCTTGAATCAGATGCGTATGTTTGATTGATTGATTGATTGATTGATTGATTTTGGCTGTGTTGGGTCTTCGTTTCTGTGCGAGGGCTTTCTCCAGTTGTGGCAAGCGGGGGCCACTCTTCATCGCGATGCGCGGGCCTCTCTCGTTGCGGAGCACAGGCTCCAGACGCGCAGGCTCAGCAGTTGTGGCTCACGGGCCCAGCCGCTCTGCGGCATGTGGGATCTTCCCAGGCCAGGGCTCGAACCCGTGTCCCCTGCATTAGCAGGCAGATTCTCAACCACTGCGCCACCAGGGAAGCCCAAGAAACAAAATTGATTGGAAGTCAATCAACCCATCAGGCACTTAAACTGTGTAATGAAAAATCTTACTCCTTCTAGCTCTGCCATTCCCAGCACCTTTGGAAAAATAACTGATTTACCTTTGCATTTGAACTTTTGACTTGATCCTATTTGCCACCAAATATTGTTGCAAAATTCTTTATGACCTCTTGTGAAAAGTTCTGGTGAGATACAAGAAATAGGACATCCCAGAGTACCCAAATAGGATGCTTAAACTACTAAAAGAAAAAAGGGAATCATTTAATACACTTTAAAAGTTGTCGTCAATGCATTTATAAACAAATTATAATAAGCATTTTATAAGTCACAATGGTATTTTGTTGCTAGGTATCTAATATTAAAGAAGTGTATTCTTTTTTTTTTTTTTTTTTTATGTTTGATCCTCTTAATGAGTCACTGTGAATTTATTTTATTTTTATGGCTGTGTTGGGTCTTCGTTTCTGTGCGAGGGCTTTCCCTAGTTGCAGCAAGTGGGGGCCACTCTTCATCGCAGTGCGCGGGCCTCTCACTATCGCGGCCTCTCTCGTTGCGGAGCACAGGCTCCAGACGCGCAGGCTCAGTAGTTGTGGCTCACGGGCCCAGCTGCTCCGCGGCATGTGGGATCCTCCCAGACCAGGGCTCGAACCCGTGTCCCCTGCACTGGCAGGCAGACTCTCAACCACTGCGCCACCAGGGAAGCCCTAAAGAAGTGTATTCTTTTAACTTCATTTAAATTTAAAGACTGTAAAACTATAAGAGTATAAAATATATTGGAAATTTTGCATAACTACTGTCATTCTTTTTTAAAAACTGTCTTTATAGGTTAGCTAAATGTTTTTGAAGCTTAGTTGGTTGTTATTTTAAGTCTCCAAAATACAATTGCTTTGACCTTTAGGATATTGTTTTGAGTTTAGTTATCACAGTGAACTTTAAGAGTATAATTTTGTTTTCTATTATCAAATACCTCTTTCTTCCAGCCCCAGAATAAAGAGTCACAATCCTTAGCTCCAATACCAAATAGAATAAATATGACTATAATTTCACACAAAGAGTGAGTGGCAAGGTCAGATTTTAAAAGCCACGTGGAGATTAGATTGGCACAAATGAAAGTGTGCATGTATTATATTCAATTGAATAAAGTCAAATTATGTATGTAGTGTATGCATAGCAATGGGTACTTTAGGGAAGCTGCTCTTAGGTAGGAATTAGCTGTGGTTGACTAAGTTTGCAAAGTACAGAAAGGTTATTAAATAAACAATATAGTAAGACATTCCACTTAACCCAGATTATACATGAAATCAGTTGCAGGCTGTTTGTGAATGAGATGTGGCAAGCACGAACTGCATGTCTCTTTTCGAAAGTGTGCCGATAAAGAGTAGAGATACATAATCATTACTAATAAGCTTGCACTTTATTATTATGCTACAGAGAGAGAGAGAGAGGGAGAAACTGTGTCATTCATTGCTCAAGGCACCCAAATCACAAGGATTGCCTCAAAGCTTCCCTGCTGGTTATAGTTATAAAAGAGACAAGTTACCTTCCAGGGCTTTCCTTCCAGCAGGCAGCAGGTCCATGCAGAGAGAGAATCCCCATAGAGCAGAACAGACCACAGCACCCCTCATTAATGCAGCCTGTCTGGGACCATGCAAATGCTTTGGCAGACCAGTTTTACACTTCTGCACAGTTCATTTACAGAATTTACATGGAGAGGGGATAGTTAAGGAGATGGGGCCCTCTTTGCATGGGGGAATCTGATTATACCAAATGGCCAAAGCCTCCTGGAGTCCTTTAGTTATATGCTCACTTGGGAGGAGCTTGTGGAGATGGGCTCTGAAGAAGTCAGATTCTTTTGTTTGTGGGAAATAAAATGGAAGGTCTTGTTAAAGCGACCCCCTCAGTCAACTTTCCTGAAGCCTGGAAGCCTCAATGATGGGGTAGGGTCCGGGGGAGGGCAGCGGGATAGAGGACTTCACAACCAACTTTCTGATTGGTGTGCCTCTCTCTTTAATGAGGGAGTCAATCAACCTAATTAACCTCGTTAAATAACACATACAGTGCAAACTTAGGTGTTAGAGAAAAGCAGAATCTGTCAAGACCTCATCACAGAGATATCTAACATGAAGATCCAGGAGCAGAAGATCAAGATTTGTTCACAACCAGGTATGCTCATGACTGGCTTCAATTCTGATTGGACAGTATCCTGGTGAAAGTCTGTTCCGATTGGTTAAGGCTCACGTACCAAACGTTAACTATTTTGAACATCATCTCTACTGGAATTCTTGCCAGTCCATGGCCCTTACGGAGCCTGGAAAATTCACAAAACTCTTAGCTGTAATTATTCTGATTTGAAGAGAGAGAGAGAGGAGAGAGACAGAGACAGAAAGAGACAGAGAGCAAGTTGACCATACATTTTGGATCCAAAGATGCAAACAATTTAGCCATCATTTTTCTGTTTGGAAAATTAATCATTTTGCTCCAGCCAGAGCCAAAGGCAAGAAGGGAAAGGCCTGGGAGAACCATTGTCGATGGCGTGGTCCTCCTGAAGCATGCGTCAAAGAGGAGTGACTCCCATCACCTGTAAAGCACTTTCCCTCAGTTTAGTTCTAATCCTTTGTCCCCTAGCATATGCTACTTTTTACTATTGGTCATAGTTTTACAAATGTGTACGATCTTTGAAGGCAGGGAGGAACCAGATCTTTGAAGACAGGGAGGAACCATGTCATATTTTTTCTTGCCTTTGTTTACCATGCCTTGTATATTGCATATTTTGTTGACTGATCAATTAATACAAATAAATATGGTCTTGCTCCGTGGATTTTCTCTCTAAGGTAAGTAAGCCTCCAGAAAAAAAGTATCTCCCATGTCCCACTCTTTTTTCCCTACAGTTTCCTGAAAGATGAAGTCTCTGCCAGTGGCCCCGGCAGGGTCCAGGTACAGACCCAGTGTGTGGTTGTGTGATCCCGTGGTGGTCAACCACAGTGCCTACTGTGGGGAGGAATATGGGGATGGCAACATAGCTGCTAATCCACAGATTCCAGCAGAATGACTCTTGCTTTCAGGCAGAGAAGTGGGTGGGTGATTATTCTTCGCTGAAACATCTCCAGGGAAAGAACAAGGACTGACAATCTTCAGTGAGCTATTTCAGTTTCTAATTAATCATTTGGACAGGAAATTCTTGTCATGTATAATCAAAATCATTCTGCCACAAATTAAGTCAAATGTTCCTGGTTTTCTTCTTTCTAGAGGTAGATCAGAATTAGGCACTATCCTGCATTTTGCAACCGGTTATGGCTAAAAATACATGGGATATCTAGATTGTTTATTTAATAACATTTTATTAAAATGCCTTTGTGACCAGGAATTCCATTTGAAGCCTACTGGTCCTAGGGGGGAAAGAGAGCTCACATCTTGCTGTGAAAGTGTGTTGAATTTACAAAGTGGGGAAAGAGAGGTGCCACGGGATGATATTTTCTTTGACATGGTCTTGGATGTTCTGTTTTATGTTGTTTGGGTAGGTTGTATGGGAGTTGGGATGGATTTGTTCAGCTGGCTTGGATGTTTGAGGTGGGGATGTGAGGGGGGTTAGGTGAAGCTTCTATGTGATAAAGGGCAAAGACTCTTACAGCTCTCTCTTCCTTACCTGCCTGTGTTAGAAAAAGCACCCAATCAAACTCTGTCATCAAGGCAGTGACTCTTACACAGACAGGAACCATATGAAATATTTAGACAAGATTGTCGTTGTGTGGAATCTGTGGAAACCAGACCACCCTTCCTATGGGTCAGCTGCCAAAGTCCTGAAATAGCTCTCAGGGCCAGGGCCTTCCGTTACGGTATTTCCTCTTTCTGCATAGAACTGTGAGGGGGGATGGTTTTACTCCATCTTGCTTCACCGTAGCCTCTCCTGCCCCCAATTTATTACCATGCCTTTATTTCCTCTCACATTCTTTCACCTGTTTAAACTTGGGAGAAAAACAGGGAAAGAGGAAAGAGGAAGGGGGACCGGGACAGGCCTTCGACTGAGAAGCAGCTGCTTGCATTGTGTGCTACTGGCAACTCCAGTCCTTCCTGGAGCATCTCCAAATACCTCTTCCAAATGCTGACTGATATAGAAAATTCCATTTTGTTCTCCTTCCAAATTCAGATCTCCACCATGGATTTTGTCATTTTGCTTTATCTTTTTGCAATGAATTTTATCCCCCGCCCCCCCAAAAAAATCCCCTTAAAATAGTTTACCTGTAATTTAGAATTATAATAGAAACATACAACACATCAGTAAATACTCGAGATTATGACTACTAGAAGAGAATTTAGAGATAATCTAATCCAACCCCCTCACTTTTCCATTGGGAAGCTCAGAGGGGTAGAATGACCTACCCGAAATGAGGCACATAATAAATGGGAGAACCAAACTAGAAATTAGCACAAATGCTTTGTGTAAGACTGTCTGTAGGCCCCTGCAGCAGATCAGTGAGCAATAAAAATAACAGTGATGTGACTTTGAAACAAGATATTAAAACTCTTAGTAATTAAGAATGTTGGGAACGAAGTGAGAGAGTGGCATGGACATATATACACTACCAAATGTAAAATAGATAACTAGTGGGAAGCAGCCGCATAGCACAGGGAGATCAGCTTTGTGCTTTGTGACCACCTAGAGGGGTGGAATAAGGAGGGTGGGAGGGAGACGCAAGAGGGAGGAGATAAGGGGGTATATGTATATGTATAGCTGATTCACTTTGTTATAAAGCAGAAACTAACACACCATTGTAAAGCAATTATATTCCAATAAAGATGTTAAAAAATAAAAAAGAATGATGGGGACAAAGATGAGGAAGAGAAGAGTTGCCCCAGGCTTAGGTACACTCTGAAATGTTAAATCTGTTGAAACCCAAAAGAATATTAATGAAGGAAGCTTTATTCTGGGAAGAAGGTACCTAGATGGCTATGGTCATTGTCAAGACAAACTTCTGACCTTTCTGTCTGTCAAGTTTTATTGCCATGATTTAAATATTAGGAAGCTTATATGAGCCATTATCTGTATCTCTCTTTGTTACAAATTACACTGAGAATGTTCTGTAGCATTACAAGAAGAAAAAAGGACCATTACCAGTAGGACATACAGAGTCTTGTTGGTGCCAAAGGGTTATTTAACAATGGATAAAAATTCACTCCCTCAAAAAACATGTATCCCTGCTAGGATGCCCCATTATCTCCTGCCACCATGGGTTCAGTGTAGTGCTTCTTTCTGTGGAATCCTCTTGAGAAGGTGTATAGCTAACAATTTTTTAAATTAAAGTTTTCCACTAATTAAAAAAAAAAGCATAAGCAGCAATGGAAGTCAGTGGGTTCCTCTGATACTGCACTGTATTGAAATACAGTAAGATGAATTACTTTGGGCTTCTTTCATTTTTTAAAGGGTTCAGAAATCCATGAGCTTCAAATCAGTATATAAAAATGTCCCATTATCTTAATTATCAGGGGTCATGCTTTTTCATGGAATGCCTTTCATTTCAGAGATGGCGCCTGCTTACTCAGCACCAGCAAATGTTAAGGGACACATCTGAGCTAAATGACTATCATCTAGTCTTCATGGATAATTAAAATCCACATTTTTTCCAACTCTCTTTTATCCTTGAGGTAATCAAGAGGTACTGTCAATGAATTAATTTATCTCCCGGCCAATCACATATTTTCCCATTGCTTCAAATCAGTAATTCTGACTGATGTAGTTTTCATCTGCTTAACTCTTCGATCCACTTTTTGGCAGGGGCATGATGTCATAAAGAAGATATCAGTTCAGAAGCCAGGGCATATGGGTCCAAGTCTTATCCTTGAAATGTACTAGGGAGCTCTGACAAGGCACTTCACCTCTGAATCTTTTTTCCTTCCTTCATCTGTAAAATGAAAGCATTGGGTTAGACAAACTATACATTGTCTTCTAGTTTTAGCATTCATTGTGTCTGAAGTGGCAAAGAAGGAGGAGGAGGAGGAGGGGAACAAAAGGGCCAAGATATGGTTACATTACAGATATTTAATGCCTGTGTAGTTGGCAGTCAGCAGGACCAGAGAAATCAAACCCTGCGTGCTGGAATCATTTTAACCTGGAGTGAGGGCATTTACTTCCTTACTAGGACAGCATCATATTATATATCAAATACAACAATTCCCTTAAAAGCTAAATTTGAATTAGTCATATGCAAGCATCCCAAGGTATAATCCGGATTGGATCACAAGTCAGTCACAAAGGGAATTACTTAGTCTAACTTCTTCCAGGATCATTTTCTGTATTAACCCATGAATTCTCATCTCTTTTATTGTCCTTTTCTAGACCATCATTTAACCTGGTTTTAAGATAAAGATGAACTAACTTCCTGCCGTTGTATACTGTAGTGTGAGGTACAGTTTAGCTAAGAGCCATCTTTCTAATCACTTAGCACTCTGGTAAATTGGACTCATGCATATTTATATGGAAATGTTCAGTCGTTTTACACCAAGAAATCCATACCTAGACATTTCCCTGGTGAATGGTTCATGAAAGCAATTTTCCACATTAGCTGTATTTCTGACAATCCAACCCAAAATAGAAGGTTGCTTTGCAGAGCTTAGGGCAGGTGACATCTAATAGGATCTCAGAATTAGAACTGTTCTGGAAAAACCCGAGGGAGAACTTGCCCTTGGCATTCTCAAAGAGGGAGCACGGCACATTTCTGTCAACAGTCCTAGGGCCTTTGTATCATGGCCTATCATTGTGGGGTTGTGACAGTTAAAACAAGAATCGGAACTGTGGCTTCCTTGGCTAAACTCCCTAGGATGGGGTCTGAGACAGGCCTGGAAGTTCATTTTGCTTGACAGCAGGTTATACAGTCTTGAAGCCCAAGTGCATTTGCCATTAAAATTCTCAGCAAACCACTTCTACACCACTGGCCATTACTCTCGTGCTCCTGAGGGCAGCATGATGGAACATTGCATATCTAGTGCACAAATCCAGCACACTTTATTGAGCACCTGTTTTGTATCAGGCAGTGTGTTAAGGCCCTGAGAGCATTAAGTAAACATATGTAATCCTTACCCCTCAAAGGCATTTAGTTCACTCTGGGATCCACAGGAACCTTCCTGGAGCAACTGATGCCTGCACTGAGCCTTAAAGGAGAAGGAAGAGTTAGCCACGTGGACAAACCTAGGGAAACCTCTCTTAGGGAAACCTAGGAAGGAGCAGAGCCTTATCTCTGCAGGGAAAGGCAAGCAGGTTGATGGGAGCAGAGCGTGGGTCCATGGGTCGGCATATTATCTCTGTAAAGGGCCAGATAGTAAATATTTCTGGCTTTGTGGCCCTACAGTACTCATCTCTGTTGCTGTAGGATGAAAGCACCATAGATGATGGGGCGTGGCAGTGTTCTAATAAACTTTTATCTCCAACCCAGGTGTCTGGAGATATCTGGCCAAGGGGCCCTGGTTTGCCTGGCAGGGCAGAGCGAGTGGGCTACTGGGAAGGTCAAGGGCCTGTTTTGGTGGGACTCCTTTACCAGGTCAGACCGCTGGGGTTTAGAGAAGTGGGAAACAGTTAAGGCCTGAACTGCCCACAGGAAGTCAAAGGCCAGATGGTCTTAGTACCTCTTGATAAAACTTAGAAAGGAAAACCTACACCAAGCAAAGGAGTTGGCAATTTTTTCTCCCCTCACAGGACGCCCAGAGTTCCTCCAAGGCCTTGCCTGCTGGATTGGCACAGCAAGAGGTTCCAGCTCAAGCCAGGCTCTCCCCTGTGTGACTCTAGGCACTAGGGTCTCTTCCAGCCTTTCCCCCACCCCCCGCCACCCCCTAGGCCTCTGGAGATACTGGCATGATGAGATGTTTTATGAGGTTTGTTCAAGAGCAAAGGAAGGAGAAGACGGGCTCCAGAGAGCACCAGAGATCTCAACAGAATATATGTATTTTCTTCACTCCCATAGAGATTTGGGAAACTACAAGCATTTATGCAAATATGTTTTCCATTACATTACCATTTCTTGTCTCCATTTGCAGACTCTCACTCCAACCAAATTTGCTATGAACCAACCGAGAATAATATGGCTTATTCCTCCCTCGTGTGACAATTTGGCTGGCTCCCTGTCACACATTCAAGATGCACCCTAAGTGAAACAGTATCTGTGCTCTACTTGTGGCTCAGGGTAAGAAAGAAAATACAAGGTTGCCAAGACTCAGAGGAGCACAGCATGCTTAGACCCAACTAAGCAAGGAAGAAGGGGAGGAATTCTTTGGGGGGTTAAGTTCTTTTTCTAAAACAAAGGCTGCTACAGCCAGAGCCTCATTCAATGTTCCCTACAACTGTGGACTAGGCTTCAAAAGCTAGGTCGGCACAATTAACTTTTCAGTTACATTTTTGCTTTTACAAATTAAAACAGTTCTTAAATTTATGAGTCAGCATCATGAAGATTGGATTAATATGTAAAGGTTATTGGCATGCAGTTTTCACAGTATTGTTAGAAGTCAACACTGAGTCATAGCCTCCCAGGTATGAAAAAAGGGAAAGGCTTATTCTGGGTTTGATGAGAAGGCAACCAAGATGGGGCTTTACTGTGGGTAGGGAGTGGAGGGGTTGGGGCGGTGTACTGGGCTAGAGACTGCATAATTTGAGATTCCTGGCTGCCAGCAGAGGTTTACAGCACCCTTGGGTCTTCTTAACTTGGTTGCCCACATGTAGAGCAAGCAGGGAAGAAGGGGGGGAGCCTGCAGTGGTCAAACATAAAAAACAGATCAGCCTCTTCATTACATGTCCTTTTCGTCCTCCTGGTTCTCAGTTCTCAGAGCTGAATCTGAGATCTCAAAGAATCTTCCAATGGATTCCTTTTCATATTAAGTTAACCAGACTTGATTTCTGTTGCTTGCAGTCAAGAATCTTGACTGATACCAATAGAGCCAACAATTTTGTCATTTCAGATTAAACAAACAAACAAGCCTTAAACTTTAAGCAGAGACAAACTGTGAGCACTGTTTCAAAGCAGTGAAACTGTTGGTATAGATTTCCACAAATGCGTGTTCTTCTTTCTGCAGTAGTGATTACAGCAAGTCAATATTGGAAAACATCTTAGGAGTTCTTTTAGTTCAGTCTTGGGCACAAAGATGATTCAGATACACAGAATTCTAGAGCTTAAAGAGGCCCAAGAGATTATCAGAAAAAACAAAACAAAACAAACCTTTAGTTACTGACGAGGAAACCACCACCAAGAACAAAGCACTTTTCCCAGTCATATCAAGAGGATCAGAGAGCAGGCATTCGAATTTGTAGTCAAGAGCCCCTTTTATCATAGCTGGCAGCTTCTTGGAATTCAGCTCAAGGGCTTTCTCATGCCTTGGTGTTAGGAAGAACAGAATCTCTCTTCATTATATATGAAGGCTTTCTCCTATATCAATGCCACAATGCTCTGCTGCTGCCTGGCTCATTTATATAGGCTAGTGTATTGATGAAGCCAAGGTCATAGGCTTGAATTAGGAATGAGCAGTCAATCTGGCTCATGTTCCACAGCACAGTGTCCAGAGGTTGGCTGGCTGTGCTGTAAAAATGGGACCCTGCTGGGGACACCTGGGCAAGCATGTGTGAATGGCTCCGTGAGGTGCATGACCACTGCTCAGAATGCGGGGCAGAAGCACCCTCCCAGAGCTTTACATCAGCTTTACATACAGAGGAGGTAATATTAGACCCTTTACTTTAGAAAAGAATGCATATTTGACAGAAACCAGTGAAGAATTCTATTTATTAAATAAAGCAGCCTTGCCAATTAGGAAACTTCCTTTGTAATAGGATAAATGCCAGGTATTTCTTCCCTTGAGAACTTTCCTACTCCTCCTCTGCTCCCTACTTCAGATCATGCCCGCCCTTTAAAAAGGAGAAGGGGACCAGCCCCAAGAGCATCCATTGCCATGGCCCTACAGTTGCCAGCACACACTCACCGATTTCTTATTGATGCGATAAGTTTGAAAAGAACCAGGAGCACCAAATGAATGCATATAACAGACTTAGTGAAGACAAAACAAAGATGTCACTGCGGGCTGAATTAAGTAAGAATTAATTAGAGAAAGAACTAGTTCTTGAAGAACTTTTATGGAGTGAGAGCAGAGTGTGAGAGGCATCCCAGTATTTGGAGGAGCCGTTTATAAACGAAGACACCAGGGAAAGTGTGTACAAGGATGCTCTGGGCATCCCACGGAGAACTGATGGAAAAGGAAGGTTCCTTTAGGAAAGACGTAGGAGATGGGTTTCCAGAAAGCAGGCTAAGGCCATATTGTGGAGGGCTGTAGTGACAGGCTAAGCAGTGCCATCCTTGCTCTGCAGGCAGGGGGAACCACTTGAAGCTTTTAGAGCAGGGGAGGAATGCTGATCAAAGCCATGGTTCAGGAAGAGGAATCTGACAGTGGCGTGTAGGCTGCATTGGAGGTGGGTGGCAGGAAGGCTGGAAATCGCATTTGTGATGAAAAGAGACCTGAAGTCGAATAAAGGGTTGATGATCCAAGGTCTGCATTCCTGATGAGTCACAGACAGGGAGGGAGGAGGATTCTTCTTCCTTGTTAGGAAGCAGCTGTGGTGTCACGACCAAGTCCCAGAAGACGTGACTTTGCTTCAGACCAGGATACCAAAGACCTCCTCTCTTCAATGAACCTGGCCTGGTGGATACACAGGCATGCAGCCGAGCGAGCCTGATCCGGCAGCGGACAGGCCACTCTGGACCACACGGAGTCTTTGTTAGATGAGCTGTTCTGATTACAGACAAAGTGTGTTTGACAGAAGACAGGGAAGAATCCCACGGGGACCTTCATCTACCTTGTCCTGTACCTACTCAACCAGATAGTGGCTGAGATCTGTGAAAACTGAGTCTCCTTCAAAGCAGGATGACAGGCTGATGGTCCCCACACCTGGCCCCACAGAACCTGGCCCTCCAACCTACTGGTTCCCTCCAGATGAGAAGCTGATTGCACCTGTCAGCAGGCTGCTGGGCTGCAGGACATGCACACAGCTGGATGGGGTAGGGATGGAAGGAGAAAGAGACATTCATATCTTACGTAAAATTTTGTAACTAGACTACACGTAGATATTAAGAACCTGGGTCTCTTCCAGTCTGTGTTCATTCAGCCTACTGGTCAGACTATCTTGCCTGATTTAAATAGTCTTCTGAGTCAAACAAATGGCCTAATAGATATTTTACAGAACTGACCAAAACAGTTGACTGTTCTGTCTCTTCAGTTCATGCTATTAAAAGACACCAGCACTTTAACTTCCTCAAAATCTGTAGGAAGACTTACAGCACCTGGCATCTTAGCACCACATTTTGAATAATAATCTTTTTTTATCTGTTACCACCTACATCCAACACATTTATGTGGAGCAAGTAAATTTTCCTTGTTACAGAGCTTTATAACCTCTGATTAGTTGCTCCATAAGCCCAAAAGGAGAATATAGGTATCAGTCTTGACAAAATTAGGAAAGGAAAAAACATGAGATAAAGGGAATTAAAAGATGTTTGTGATGTGGCTGTATAATTACGGCCAGCGAACACTCTGGGCTCAGGAAACAGAACAAGGAGGTCCTGGGTCATTGGATCCCTGATGCCAGAGCAAAAGCAAAGAGACCAGGTGACACAGGAGGGCTAAGAGCTGCTCTGCAAAGCCTGAGCTCCTGCACAAGCAGGTGCCACAGGAGCAGCAGCCCCCTCTGTCTGTTTCTCCGCCCCCTTCCCCATTGAGGAGGGTCTGGAGGAATCCTGTGTCCACGGAGCAAGTTCTCCTCCCCAGCAGCCCCCTCCGCAGCCCACCACTGAGAGATCCAGGGGCTCAGGTGGCAGGAGCATTGCTGGCACGTGCGTGCAGCCAGAGGAAATCACCACCTGCTCAAGCTTTGCTGGAATGTTCAAGAGGCTGGTTTCATATGATTAAAAACTCCATCCTCCAGGAAAGAAGCCAGGTCAGTGGGGAGCCTTATTGCCAGCAGAATTCCACAGGGAAGCAGGAAGACAAGTGAAGGGCTCGGCTCTGCTGCTACCAAATACACAGCTGCGTTCAACCAAGGGGAGCCCGACCTTTCCCGCCCCAGCTCAGTCCTGGGTTCTCTGGCTGTGCTCTGGGCACAGTCCTGTGGTCCTCGTGAAAAGCCAAGTAAGAATACGTGGGTTAAGCTAAATCCATAGTCAGGGAATGTACTGGGCACATGTCCAAGAGAGAGCTGTGCTTGTTAGTCTGTTGTATTTTAGGTCCATGCTTTGCATCCTCTGTTCTGCAGAGTAGACGGGTGACAAGGGGAAGGACATTTAGACAGGACTCTGCACCCTGCCCTGCCTCAAACAGAATAGCTCTGCCAGCGTCCCAGATGTCCCCTGGGCCCTCTCAGCCTTCCACAGCCAGGTAAATTGCTTGGGCAAGGAGTGTTCAATTCCAAAGCCTCTGACTCTGCAAGGTCCTCCCCAAGATTCTCCCTGGAGGGCTGACAGCATCATGGTTCTCTCGGCAGAGTGAAATCCTGCCTCCTTACAAAGTTCTGCATCTCTCTGCTGCACACAGGAAACTAAGCCACATCTCTGATTTCCAATGGGAACAAAAATAAACAAAACAAAACCCAAAAGCCTCAGGCATGAGAAGCACATGTGAGCACAACAGACTTTGAGAGAGGGCTGGAAGCCACAAGGAGAGGGTCATAGTATACCCAAAATGGCAAGAAACCCTTAAGGGTCTGTATTAGACGTTCCTGTTCTCTAATACTGTTGCAGCCTCCCAGTGGCTGGGGTCTGCTCTCTTGGCCCTTTACTGAACCAGAGCTAAATAAGTCCCTTCCTACCAATGACTCCTCTCTCCTACCTCTCCCTTCTTTTCGCTTTCCTCTCCTTTTCCTGTCTCTATTCCATCCCTATAGGAACCAACTAATTTCTGCCCAGGCCCCTGGAGTTTCACCATCTAACTTAAGCCATTGTCCAGATATTTTTCCAAAGATGCATTTGATTCTTGTTATTCACCATAGTCGTGAGCTATCAAATCATGGCAAACACTGAAGTAGGGAACACTCCTAGGAGAAATAACTTAGGGTTAGGTTCCCATGAGGCTCTGATCGCAACTTTTTTGTCAATCGGTCAATACATAATTTCGTTTTATGTGTTTTTCTATTTAAAGACACCTTATTTAAGAGATGTTGCTGATTCAGTAACGATTCATTAATGACTGAACTTGTGGTCAACAGCACTGTAACGCATGCGGGGATGAAGCTTATCTATTTTCTCTGTAAGGCACTTCTGTGCTTAGGAACAATGGACAGAACTTCAGTACTGTGCTTGGGGGCCGTTTAAACAGCAAAATTACCAACTAAAAGCACAAAAATGAAAAAAAAAAAAAAACGGTGGCCCTAAATAGGCCTCCAAAAGGACGCTTGTTGACAGTACAAGAGCCAAAGGAAGAAGACAGAGCACTGCCTTGTTCAGTCTCAGCTGGGAACATGTACATTAGGTGAATTCATTTTTTGCTGCTCTGCAGATGTCTATGAATAACTGCGAAAGCACTGCAAGTATTGATTGGAGGGTGACAAGTTTTAGCAAGTAGGTAAATTTAAAAATATGGAATTGGCAAATAGGATCAACTGTATGTCCTTTTCTAAGAAGCATAATGATGCCAACTGTTCAGATAACGGTTTTCCATTTTGTCACTTATATATATATTTTTAAAAATTAATTAATTTATTTTATTTTTGGCTGTGCTGGGTCTTCGCTGCTGCTCACGGGCCTTTTCCCTTTGCGGCGAGCGGGGGCCACTCCTCGCTGCGGTGCGCAGGCTTCTCACTGCGGTGGCTTCTCCTGCTGTGGAGCACAGGCTCCAGGCACGCAGGCCTCAGCAGCCATGGCTCACGGGCTCCAGAGCACAGGCCCAGCAGCTGTGGCACCCGGACCCAGTTGTTCCGTGGCATGTGGGATCCTCCTGGACCAGGGCTTGAACCCATGTCCCCTGCATTAGCAGGCAGATTCCCAACCACTGCACCACCAGGGAAGTCCCTCACTTACATATTAGCGTAGGATTTCATTTGAAAAATTGGTTCTCCTGTTTAAAGGAGATTTGGAGGGACTTCCCTGGGAAGATCCCACATGCCGCAGAGCAGCTAAGCCCATACGCCACAACTACAGAGCCTGTGCTCTAGAGCCCGCGAGCCACAACTACTGAGCCCACGTGCCACAATTACTGAAGCCCGTGCTCAGCAACAAGAGAAGCCACAGCAATGAGAAGCCCACACGCCACAAGGAAGAGTAGCCCCTGCTCACCACAACTAGAGAAAGCCCGCCCGCGCGCAGCAACGAAGACCCAACGCAGCCAAAAATAAATAAATTAATTAAAAAAAAAAAAAAGGAGATTGGGAAACCATTGCTTTGGAAAACCTGATCCATGGTTCATTCCAGTTGTGATTATCAGTCTTGTCTAGTAACAGGGAACTGATGAAACTTGTCAACCAGGTTGAGTCTTAATATCCAAAGAGAGCGAGGTTTGCCCACATGAACAGAACAGAGAGAAGAGTCCGGAAGTGGGGATGTTACACGAGGTGGGGAGGTTACATGTTACTTTATAAATTTCTGCTTGGTAGAGAAGATAACCTCAAGGTCATGATTTTATTGTCCTGAAGGACATTAGCCAGTTTCGTATCCAATCTACGAAATCTTATTCTAGAATTCCTTTT